>NW_006799945.1:2819986-2848299 GCF_000485575.1 Poecilia formosa
CGTAATTTAATTAATTGCATGAGGTTGATGAGCAGCAAAATTAAATCCATGTCGTCCATTGTTGTTGTCGTCGTAGTAGTAGTAACTGTTCTTCTTCTTTATTAAATTGGCAGTTAGCAACCAACCAACTCAAACCACATTGTTTAGTTTTAAAAATAATGACGTCTGGCACCACTTCGATGGCACCCCGGAGTGTAATGCGAACACAACCGTTCCGTTCCTTTCCGTGCAGTGCGAAAGCGCCTATACAGGTCGCATATGTGTGGAAGTGTGAAAGGACCCGCAAAAAAAAAAACAAAAAAAACTAAAATAAATAAAAAAATAAAATCCGATTTGACAAAAAAATCGGAATTGAGTCACTTCAGGCTGCAGTGTGAACCCAGCCTTGGATGTCTCCCTGGCCCAACACACTTGAATCCAGTAGCTGAATCACTTCCTAAGTGCAGTCAAATTCTCCAGAGTCCTGCTAATGACCTCATTATTTGACTCAGGTGTGTTGAAAGTTACAGGAGACTGGCTCTCGACTGGAGTTGCCCACCTCAAGGTTAGGGTTTGCTGCATTTAGCCAAATTTAATCCAAGAAAGCAGCAACATGGTTAATAATAATAATAAAAAAATTATATATATATATAAAGACGACTTTGTAAAAATCTCACTTTATAAAGAGTGTTGATCTCAAACCACCTGTGCTTAAAGACAAATTCGTTCAGTTTTCAAGTTGTGGCTAAGGAGCCGAACAAAATGATCCAAAGGGCTGCAAATAGCTGCCAGGCCACACCTTGGACACCCTGCTTCGAATCATACAGTTTTAAAAGGTAATACTACCAAATGCTAAAGACATTAAGCTTTTAAATTTGAGGAAAATAAAAAACAAACAAAATAAATCTCTTGAAAAGATAAATTTCCCATATTGTGTTATTTAGCACACAGAAATAATTTTAGAAAAGCGAGATAAACATTTTTTCCTAGAATTTTTGTAAATATAGAATTTCTAATGGAAATTGATTACATTTTGCATTTAAGTAGATTCAGAGAAAATGAGTTTGACCAAAGAACAAGTTTCAAAAGACTTGTAATTTTTTTTCCCAAAGCTTTGTTAGTTCACAGCGACCCAATGCAGATATCCTGCACATAACCCATTTTACCGAATCCAATACTGGACCTGAATGTTCACTCCAAAGAAGTTTGAAAGAGCAAAATAACCAGTACGGTGACTCCTTCATGTTTGCGACAGCGTAATTTGTACTTGCCTATTTTCTTTGGCTGCTCCAACTGCTCCGGAGCTGAGGCCAAACTTCTCTTCCCAGACTGCCAAAGTCCCAGGAACAGCAGGGTTCGCAGTGAAAACGTGCGTAAAGTCATTGTGGCCGTTGTCTACTGGTCTGCAGTCAGGAACATCTGTGCGTGAAGAAGAAACAGGAACCACTGATAACTTCTCCTAGGGGTCAAAGTTCGCACACCGCACTGCTGTACATTACACAGCAGAATGAATCACTGTGATTTCAGCTTAGATCTGCCAAACAATGCGGGGGAAAGCGCAATACTATCTTTCTACAGTCATGTTCAATGGTACTCACAATTTCAAATATCACCACAGAGGTGTTGATTCAAAAAAACTTTGACAGAGTTAGACGTAAGAAAAAACATTAAAGAGCGCAAAAAGCTCCTCTAACTACTTGAAAAACAGAAACTCACTGGTTATGAAGGTAAACGTAAAAACAGAAAGTTAAATAACGAACTAGAGCAGTTTAATGGTTGAGTCTCTACAGGGAATCGTGAACGTCGCTCAGACTGAGAACCAACTTCCGGGTTTGAGCTTGAATTTCACAATAAAATGCACTTTAATGTGTAACCGCTGACAAACTACAACAGTAAAACAAAAAATAACTGAACTACGACCCTAAATCATAGGGGACCACCACAGCCATATAACATTGCTTTATCAAAAATTCAAAACTATTTTTCATTGTTTGAATTATATTAGTCATCAGAAAATTGCATATTTGTTTATTAGTGCAAACGCCACTTTCTAGCACTATTGTTCCACAACAGACCTTAATAACTTTGGCAAAAATAAAAACAACCACCTAATATTTTAAAATGTATAAGAATGACACGAAAAGTACTAGTAATATGTTTTTACGGTTGTCATTATGTTGGAATCTATATGCTTTTTAAATTTTTCACATAATTTTGCGTCCCAAAGGAAAATAGATCCATCCTCTTTTTGCTCAATTTTATATTTATTTTTATTTTACATTCTAAAAATGGAAACAGAATAGTGGTTCTTTGAAAATGACAATAAATTTCCTACAACAGGCATTCAGCTAAAACTATAAGTTGCCTTTTTTAAAAACTGTCGTGTGACATTTGTGACTAAGCGAGTTTTATTTGAGAGTAAAAATAACTAAAGGGGGAAAAATGGTTGCATAGCGCTATGGACAGCGTGTTGGCTTTTATTTTGAAAAGCTTAAGGAAATAGGCGGAAGTTGTCACTCTCCATCGAAGAAACGGAAGAAAGTCGGAAATGACCCAATCATCTCTAATCTTGGACCATGCTTGAATGGAGGTGACCTTAGTTGTTATCAAATTGTGAAGAAAGTTGTGCGGCGCAGTTGGACTTCCGGTCTCGGTTGAATGAGAAACTTGCTCTGAGTGTTTTTTAAAGGAGCAGAGAGGCCTGCAGAGATGGCAGAGGCACACCAGACACGCGTTCAGAAGGTGGTGGAAGAAATGGTCCAATCTCTAGAGAGGGACCACATCCGAAACATGCAGGTTAGTGATCTTTCTCACACCAGCATGGCGCTTTGTTAACCAATAAGTCGTCCTGACCGGCTGCTGTTTTGTGCTGCAGGGACGCATGTTCAAATGCAGCGCAGACTGCTGCGGCCGCCCCTCTGACTCCATGAATCAGGTGCATCAGTGTATCGAGAGGTGTCACACTCCTTTGGCCCAGGCTCAGGGGCTGGTCACCTCAGAGCTGGAGAAGTTTCAGGTGAGGATCTTCAGCCTCACAAACCTTCCTCAGCCTTCTAACACAACCACAGGTTTACAGAGGAACACCCTCTTACTTTTGGAGGGATTAAGTGATATTTTCTGATATTAGTAGTTCAGCACAGTCCAACTGAAGCAACATGCACCCTATTAAAAAATAGCGAGAAACCCCCTAAGATCTGCAGCACATACCAGATATTTGCATGATCTGCATAAAAATACATGGAACTTTTCCCCCCTCACTGTCTGATATTAAATCAGATTAAACTACCCCTGTTTCGGTCACTTTGGATTAATCAAAAGAATACTGTTTACTAAATGCCAGATTAATGGCAATTTTGTTTTATTTTCCTCAAAATACAAAGCTTACATACATTAAGGTTACTTTGGCTTTAAGAGCTTCTGATTGGTTAATTAAAAAGAACAAAGAAATACACTTGTGCATGTTTTATAAAGCAGCGCCCCAATCACTCTGCTTCCACTACCTTGTATGGCATCAATAATGTACAGCAGTAAGACACATAAATGTGCTAAAAACACTGCTACTTGCAATAATTCTTGCATATTTTCTTTGTCAGCCAGCTACAACATAAAAGTTGTAGTGTTATCAAGTTTATATCTATAAAATCTAAATATGTGGCAGGAAATTGTCCAAAATCTAGAGCTATAAACATAATATTTATACAGTTAAAGCAAAAGTTACAATGAAAACTATCAGTTTCAATAAAAAGAAAATTCTTTTTGTTTGTGCTTAAGATGCTGGACAGAACGGTGCTTCTCATCAATATTCATTTCCATTAAGACTGCACAATATATGTCATGCATTCAGTTAAATACAATTGTTTCACATTTTCATGTTATCTGTGGGGGTAAAGCCACATTTTACTCACTTCTCTCCTTTTTTTCTGCATCATCATGTTCTCAACACTCCTTTAGCATCTTAGTAAATATATAAGGTTTAGTCATCCAATGCAGGGAGGATCCATCCTGACTAAATATATTATTAAGACATATTCACAGCTCTTGAAACATACTAGTCTATCAAATATTGCATCCAAGCAGTTCTTTTGCAACTCTTTTGTTCCAGGCATTCAAAACTTAGTCACAATTTACTGTTAAGCAATGTGTGATGACAGACTGGGATGAAAATCACCCACAAAATGCATCTCGTAAATAATATCAAAATGAAATGTAAAGATTCTGAGTGTAATCTGAAAATAAGATTCATGAAAACTTGAATTCCAGCTCAAATCAGCATTATGTTGTATATTTAGAAATGAGTCACTTCATATTAAAGTGACTTTAGGAAATCTTTTGTGAAATATATTTCTCTTGGTGTTTATTGAGAACATAGTTCATTAATAATCTGTAATATTTTCTATAGGAATAAATATTAGAGGGAGAAGAATGACTATTTGAATTATTCTTTAGAAATTGACTGTGTGTTCATAAAGAAAGGAAGAAAAATAATTACATAAAGAACAAACAAAAGTAAAAAAAAAAACAGATCGAGGAAAAAAAAATGCTTTTTTACATATTTAATTGAATCTGCCTTTTTAATATGAACCTATTAGTTTGTTCTGTGTTTTGTTGCTTCTGTTTATTTGTGACAATCAGCTTCTTCTGTTCTGCTGTCCTCAGGACCGTCTGACCAGATGCACGATGCACTGCAACGACAAGGCGAAGGATCTGTTCGACTCGGGATCGAAGGAGCCGGCCGTCCGATCGCTCATGGACCGCTGTGTGGGCAGCTGTGTGGACGACCACATCAACCTGGTCCCTAGCATGACCCGGAGGCTCAAGGAGAACCTGGACTCTATACCGCAGTGAGGAGCAAGTAGTCTGAACCTGGTAGACGCCAGGTTAGTGACCCGAGGATTTCAGGCTAACCACAAAAGAGCAGTTCAAAGACTTTGATAGTTATTGTGAGATTTGTTACTAGAGCTTAAAGCTAGTGATTTATCTAAATTCAGACGTCCAATGTCATGTTACCATGTGTAAACAATGCAGCGATGGTAGATTTATTTGAAACAGATCTGACTTTTAATTTCACCAGAGCAGTGTTCCCTCATGTGCATCTCTTGATGGATTTTATACGCAGCTCTTTCTGGTCCTGCTACTTTGTTTTGTTTTATTTTGTCTCAATTAGTTTTCCAGCTTTTTGTGATGGTGTCTACCTCCACTGCTGTTTATATGTGTGAAATAAAATAACAATCAAGGTAATAAGTTTTGTTTTATGTTGCTTTTTAAAAACAATTGAAACATTTTTTTTAAATGGGAAATTTGGCTTAAGAAAACCAATTCTGTGAGGAAACTGAAATCTGAAAAGTAAACTGAGGAAAACTACAGTTCATTCTGTAGCTTTGATCATTCACCTAAATAAAAAGTGATGTTGTAGAGCCCCCTGGAGGACAGAAATAAGTTGAAATGGTGAGAAAAAAAAAACTTTAAAAATTCTGTCATGATTAGGGTCAAAAATATTGAGGTTAAAGTGGAAATAATATCTTAAGTTTCAAAAGTGCTGCTTCCAAGCAGGTTTGATATGCCTCTGCTAGCTTAGGAGAATATTTATACACTGAAAGAAAATTTTCTAAGAGGTTTGGTTATTTACATAAGCATGAATAACCAAGTGTCACTTCTGTTTTATTCTTGACGTATTTTTTTGATTTTGTTGACATTTTGGCTTTATTTTATTTTTTTTACTTTTCCATTATTTTGATTTTTTTGCTCATTTAATCTTACAAATGGGAAAGAAACAAATATTATTTTTCACCAAGTGACTTAAAGACTCAATCGTACAACAGCTTTGTGAGTATTATGAAGAAATTAATCAGAGGTAAATGATCAGCTGGCAGCCTCTCTACCTGGCTACAGCGCCCCCAAGTGGTCAAATAACACATAACTCCAACTATCCATTATACCTGCTTGTCCTTACAGAGTGGTGTTGGTCATATTCCCAGATATTTTTGAGTGATACAAATTACTCTTTTGGGTAATGTAAAATGTTATAACAGGTAAATTACAAAAAATATGTATCCAGATATTTTCTTATTTGGATGCAGTGAGTGTTTCTCAGCACTCACTCAGATTAGAGTTAAGACTTAACTTGAACTGTTTAAGGAAGTTGATTTCAGTGCTTTTATAGTAACATTCAACATTTCAGATTTTTAAACTTCATATTGGCTCACAAACTGATTAAAATTGTTAGAGCTCACAAAATTTCCTTTCTTTGGGAGAGAATGCTTTTTTCGCCACTTCATATAACATAATTGATAAAAATATAAAGAGCAGCTACTTGGGGAAAAAAAAGACAGAAAATAAGTGACATTTAATTTTCTTTCAATGCAGTTTGCTTTTAATTTGTTTTATCGGGATGACTGTTGCTTTGAATATTTCAATGATTCAAACACAACCTGATAAACAATTTTGACATTTCTAAAATGAACAGAGAAAGAACAGGAAGTCCAAACTTTTACTCAATACAATAAGTACAAGACAAATCACCCCATATTTTTTTTATTTCTTAACTTTTATGCTCGTAAACACGTTTGTCTACCTGTAATAAGACTGTAATAAAAGATCGGATTGTATGATAGCACCACGGCCCGTATGGAAGGGCAGTTTTATTGGCAGTCAAGAGAAATGTATCTTTTTGCAAACATAAAACATCCACAAAAATAAAAAGGTAAAAAAAATAAAATAAAAACCCAAATAAAAAAAGTCAAAATTTACACATAATAACGGCTGTACAAACAAATTCATTGGAGATCCATGAATGGTAAAAATACATCTGATTTACAACTGGGAATCTCCCAGCTTTTCAAAACACATCCAAAGAGACAGTGAATAAATCCGCAGAATGAAAGCAAAGTTAAGAGGTAACTGTGCAGATTTTGGTAACTATTAGGCTACTTTGTGTTTCTTATGAGTTCAGAATAAAGATGTAACTCAAGTAATTCAAACATCTTCCCCCATAAATAATGACCAGGAGCCCAACTGAACGTCAGTGATGGAAAATAACACTGCAGGAAACCTGTGGAAATATATCTGAACAACCCAGCAGACAGAAGAGTCTGGCTTGACTTTACGATGCTGCTTCACTCAATGCGAGGTGAAGATTAAAAAACAGGTTCTGAGAAGCTGCTCTGTTGTAAAATTGAACAAACACGCAACCACGAGTGTAAAAACATGTTAAACTAGAGACATTTTCCTTCTACAGCATGCCAATCTTTTTTTTCCCCTTATTTTCATATGTACAAGTCCACATGAGGCAGATTTGATTATTTTTCAAATTTACACATATTTATGTATATTTTGATAAACCAAACATTAGTAAATTTGAACCGTTTCTTTGATGAGAGTGAGTTGGTCTGATATATGATGAATCCATTTAAACCTGTGGTGTTGAGCTCACATTTTTTATTCGACAGCGCTCTAATATAAACTTTTAAATAAAAAAAAAGTTAATAAGCAGAAATAAAAATAAAAAAAACCTCCTCCAGCTTATCATCCCATCTTGAAGCTATGAAGTTCCTAAACCCAACCTGAAAAGCAGATTTCACCTACTCCCTTCCACTTTAAAAAGTGGATCATTTGTGGATAAATGCATGGCAAGAGAAGATGGTGGGCCTCACTGAGAACAGCTCGGTGTCAAAATGTACCAAAAACTGCCCATATGGATGTGAAAATACCCCCAAACTCCACCACAAGCATGCAGTCAGTGTGCTGAAGAGGAGTTCGGTTAGTCTTTGGGTGAATGTCTTCATGTCAACAGGAATGGTAGCAGCTAGTGACCGTCAGAAGCCATCAAGACGCAGCGCGAGCGGCGCTTTCTGGCTCCGAGGAATCTGGACGGTGGTCTGAATGAGGCGAGGTATACAGGAAGTTACAGCACACGTACAAGGGGAACGACAGCAGCCGGCTGTCCAGGTTCATCACCACGTACTCCTGCGGGGATCCAGTGGAAAGGACGATTATTAAAGGCGTTTTTGCAGTTTGAGCCGGTAACGTTTACAGCCTGGCAGAGCTCACTGACCTGGTCCTTCTCCAGGGTGAGGAGCTGGTAACCCGTGGAGCGACTGCAGACCAGCTTCCCTCGGCTGTCAAAGGAGGCGAGACGTAACCTTTGCCAAAAAGGAAATGTTAAATTTATGCCTGTGAAAGCAGGTAAAAGGCAAACATTTTCAAATGTGACGTTTTAGTAAACTGTGTCGTTGTTAAGAAGCATCTCCTAGTTTTCCAGACTTAAAATTCCTGATTTTTGTTCTAAAACATTTGTTTTTCAGAATTTTTTTTAGAATATTCTACACATTTGCATTTACATTTACTTTGTTGTGTTTAAATACATCTCTGTTCCACTTATTACAGAATTTGGATCTATATTCATCAGTGTTTTAATGAACTATTTCATAGATTTTTCTTTTGCCTTTGGATAAAAACATCAAAATCAAATTGTTTCAAAGTCTAGAACACATAGACTACACTAGGTTACTTTATTTAAAGCTGGATTTTGTTACATCATACTTATAGATGAAACATATTTACATTTATTTTTATAAAAAATTCTTGCAAAGGTGATCATTTATTTAAACAAACCGACTGATAGCTTCCTCACCTGTAAGCCAGATGTCTCCGTGGTTGTAGACTCACAGCGCCCCCACATGGCTGACTGAGTGTATTCCTTTTAAAGACTATGAAGCGGTTTGTGTAAGTGACCAACAGGTCAAACCCGAAGTTGAAGCCCGTCCACCTCCAGCAGTACTGAGACGAAAGAAAGAATCGGTTAATTTCTCTGTGTTGATGTTACAAAAACATATCAATCATGCAAAAACAGAAATGATGGTAGAAACTCACATCTCCATCTTTACTCAGCTTCCTGCCACACCTCATGCTGTTCTGCTCAAACTCGTCTTTGTTGGGCTCCTGAGGTCTAAACATACAAACACAGCGTTGTTTTCACAAGTAAAGTAAGAATATATTTATTGTTTTATTATTTTACTTTCCAAAAACTCATTGCAGCAGTTTATTCTCAGGGTCTCACCCGTTGTCGTTGTCAAATTCTGTCCGCAGCATAGCAAACCACTGGTTTTTGTACATCGCAGTTAGCCACTCTACAGCAGGAATTATTGGACACATGTAATCAATTAAAATCACCGGAATATCATTTAGATTTAAATATTACATGTTAATGAAACTTTGTTCTTACCAGGGGGCAGGATATTGTCTCTCTCCAGGATGCGAGCAGATGCGAGATCGTTGATGATGTACTGGAGGCGGACGAGCCTGAAGACGGAGCGAAACGGCGCCCCCTCCTCTGTGTTTAAGAATGGCTCCTTTTCACACAGGTCTGTACGTCGTCGTCGTCGTGCAACGAAACACACAGCAAGAGAGTTTTCTGTAAGAAACAGTGCAACGTGACGTGCAGCTACAGTTTGAGGACATGACATCACCTGTCCTGCGTTTGCAAAGCCAAGCATCGGCATCGGCCAGAAGCTGCTTGATTGGACCGTCCCATGAAGAGTTTAGCTGCAGAAACATCCACTGTAGAAACGGCAAAAGGAAAATTAAAATAGTGCAAAATACATGCATGTAATGCATGATCATTTCTCTCCCACCTTCTTCAGAGCGGTGTACACGTCCATCTCCACCTGCATGACGAACAGGTCAGAGGACTGGATGAGCTGCGCCATCACATCAGCCCTGTAGTTTCACAAAACAGGAAAGTACGGACAATAAATACAGATCTTATCTAATCTGTCCAAATTAAAAAATAAATAAATAAAAATCACTGAAATTAATCTAGAGGTCCTACAAAAATTAATGCCAGAATTTAATAATTTTTCAAACTCAAATTTCTAGATTTTTGGCCTTTCAGCAGATTAGAAAAAAAACAACTGACTTTATACGTTTGTATTGATGGACAGACTGATGAAAAGAGGGGTAGAGAGATCTAGAAACAGAAGGACAAAGCATCAGAGGGACAAAACGACGGGTAGATAGACAAAGGACAATCGGATGGATGGAAATATGTACAGACAAAAGAATGGCTGGACAAACTGGTTGACAGACTAATAAAGGTCAGAGTTGACGGAACAGATGGACTGAAGTCTGAAAAAAAAAATACAAATGTTGCTGTAATCAAAATTTTCTTTTTCCATGCAGAATGCATACCCAAGTTCTTTCATCAAGTCAACATTTTGATGGGTCATCAAATTGTTCAGAAGCCATTCGAGGCACCTGCAAGAAAGAATAAACACGTAGAAAGCCATATTAGTAAACATATCTACTAATAAAGTCCAAACATTGTTAAAAATATGTATAAAATCTGACTTCTTCATGACTGAATCCAGGCCATAGATGCTGGCACAAGCGTAGTAGCCACACACAGTCTTGGCGCTGATGTTCTCCTTCATGGTTTCACCGCACTGCTGGATCAAGCCATCCTGGCAGGATGGAAAGAATAAATATACATATAATAAATATATATTTCTATTAGCACAAAAATCAAATGGTTCATTTCACGTCCCAGGAAACGGTGGGGTGCCTGTTGTGTGTACCGACCAGCTGTAGCATGCATGCAGCAGCGAGAATACTGATGACCCGGCTGGGCTTGATCAGAACATCATCCCGGTACAGCGATCCAAAGACGACTTGCAGAGCTGCACAGACACAGGACAGTAAAGAGCTGTAAGGAAAGAATGAGACAAAGTTTAAGCGTTTGTTGGCTTTCTGTGACTCTCACCTTCAGCGTCGATGTTCTGGTCGGGAATCTCCAAGTTGATTTCCATCATGTTGGACTCCTTCCAAGAGCCACTGAACATGCTGGAAAAATATCCAGACTGCGAAGGGGCAATGAAGACGCAGTCAGGTAAAAAGAATTAACAAGAAAAATTGAAGACATAGTAATTGTGCAACTGTATTAACTATATTACCTGACAAAGGTACACTTTATGGAGGTTCCACTCCTGCCCCAGAGCACAGATACGAATATCACTGTTTTCTCCATTTAGAAACAAGGTCTGATAAATGTACTTTGAGGTGCTTTTCAATTTCTTCCTGTCCAATAAAAAACAAACCAGACAAAATTTTCAGAGGAAAGAATATTAAGATGAATCGACAGTGAATTAAATTCCTTGAGTGGACTTGCCTGCGAGGTGTGTCTAGTATGTCGTCTTCTTCCTCCTGTTCGCTGTCGCAGTCACACTGAGCATTCCGCTTCCTCTTCTTGCACTCGCAGCCGTGTCTTCGGCTGCTGATCGCACCCTCTGCTGCTTCCTCTGGTCCCTGAGAGGAGGACTGGAACCTGCTGCTCAGGTTTCCCATCTCTACACATGTCAACCAATCGATTTGTTAAGCATCATGACGAAAACATCACTTGCAGTAAATCTGCATTTCCTTCACTCCTGCCTCTCATCCATCATCACCAGGCAGGCGCTCTGTTTTTGACGTTTAGTTCCTTGCTAGCTGTCACTTCTGGGTTGTGTACTGTACTCTATGCTATACTCAGTTCTGGTGCTTGAAGGCCACAGCAAATTCTTCAAAACATTCAATACAAAAGGCAAGACAGATTACAGCTGATCACTCAGGAGAACTGTACGCAAAAAAAAAAAATCTTGCTACAGTTTTATTTTGTCTATGTAGCTTTTAAGGACGTTGGTTTGCAGGCCATAAATGGCCTGCAAACATCTATGGCCTGCCAAAACATCTATGATGCCAATTCTGGTAATGCCAATTACCAATTCTGGTAATTGATGCCAGAATTGCACCAATTACTTTGGTGCAATTCTGTGATCAGAATTAAAATTCTTATAGTATAAATTATTAATAGTAGCAGTTTCTCATTTCTTCCAATAAGTTGCAAGTTGTTTTTAACATGAACCAGCTGCTTGGATTCAATTTTATTTTACATGGCCACTCCTTGTGCTAGAAAACTTTTAAAATTAATTTCTTCTCATTTAGTTTACAAAATTAGGAATAAAAAACAACACATTCACATATTTGGTAAATATTAACAACACAAAATCTAACTAGGTTGGCTTGTTGCTTTTTGTGTTAATTAATCACAGTGAACTTAAAACGAACATCACAGCTATTTCACATTTCAACTAATGGTTTTGAGGATCATGTACTAACAATTTAATAACCATAAATGATCATCTATAAGGATAAATAAACCACAAACCTCCGCAATTATCTATGTTTCATTATGTCCAAACACACTTTTAAAGAAAATGACATTATTTGGCAAATGAACTGTCAGAATAGGAAACAATCTATTTTGCAACATTACAGGTTGGTGTTATTATATATAACTAATACCACAGCAACAAAACTCCCGAGTGAAATTTCATTCATCAAACACGAATTAGACATGCAGGGTGTCCAGCTAAAAACCAGTTTGTCTCACTTACCTAACGGATAAGACGTAAAGCTGAGGGAAAGGTGAGAGATTATTCTGGACAGTTGATAATCTCTGTCAACCCTTAACGGGACAATACAGAGAGAAGCTAACCTAAGAGCTAACCTAGCTGCCAAATTCACCAACAAAAACCAAGTATGAGAGCAGACAGCGATTTAGTTTTCTCTGCTAGGCTGCTGCTCTCTACAGGCCTCCAGACGGCGAAGTTTCAGATAGCTCCGGTTACATTTTTATAAATCAGAACGAATCCGAACCCAGAGAAAAAAGATATTTCAACACTGAAAATATGTGCTGGCTTTCTTCTTCTTCTTATGCTTTATTATATGGCGGTTGGCAGATCAACTATGATGGCGCATTACCGCCACCAACTGGACTGGAGTGTGAAAAACAGAAAACAAAAATGAAAATAAGATAAAATACTAATACTTTAACTAAATAGGTAAATAAATATTAGTAAACTAAATTCTCTCTAATTACTTATTATTAGTTTCTCTTTTCTTCCCATTTTCCTTATGTCTCTTACTTCATTCAGAAAGTTAAATGAGTCTTCCTGTACCGCATATGTCCCGGTTTTTCTGCCAGATCTTAATATACGTATCATTTTACATTCAGCTTTACTTGATGGAATTTGATTAACATTTTTACCTTATTAATTAACATGTACCTCTACATTTATAGATTAAATGTAAATGACAAAACTAAATTTATTTTGCTATTCCCTAAGATGTTTTTAAAAATTTAAAATAAGAAAAATGAGAGAAACAGAAAAAAATGCCTAAAATTAAGAATTAATTTAAGAATGGTAAGGAGTTTACATTTTCACTTTATTTATAAATGAATAATAATTGAAAATATATCCTAATTTTTAAATACAAAAAAGAAATAATTTCCTTTTCAGACTGATAAAAAATATCTTCCCTCTAAATTTAAACATTCGAGTATAAATAATTATACGTTTATGTGTTGAAGAAGTTTTCAGGATGTGACGTAGAAGAGGGCGGAATTAGCAGTGAAATCAGCCAATGAGCAGGAAGCACCTTTTTCACAACATTCCAATCCTTCCCACAACGTTCTCCTCCTTCTCTCCTCCCCTCTTCTGTTCCTTTCGGTGAGTGTGTGGTACTGTGACACGTAAACTTTGTCCGCCACTTTCCTCTCGCAGGATACCTCCACCTGGGACAGGGAGAGCAGAGAAAAGACTCATGCCTTGTCCCGAAGCAGAATAACACAGAATATTACAAAAACCCAAAACAAAACATGGAGGCGAGAGACGCTACTGCAGGTGAGGTTACTGTTAGCACTGACTGTCAAACAGAGAGAGAGCGAGAGAGAGACAGAGAGCTGTTTGTTGTTGTTTTCACTCCAATTACCAGTTAGAGCAACACCTAACAAGCTGAGATCTCAACACCAGCTATGTTTGTGTAAATATAGCCCTGAACACGAACCTGGCAGGTTGTTGCGATTGAACAGAGAGAGCACAATGAGTCCATTCAGATCTTGTTTAGACTTGCCTTTAAACAGTAATCATGACTTTGCGTCTTGATTCTCCTTTATTCAACTTATAGGTGCTTTTGTTGGCACCGACAAGGAAAAAAAATCTGCAAAGAAGGATGCAGCCCCTAAAGCGGCGAAACCACACACTAAAAGCAGAATGGAGGAAATCTTTGGCTTCAGGAAAGAGGACCTGAGCTCCTGGGAGAACCTGGTGGCCCTTCTGAACCGACCCACTGACCCTGCATCTCTGGGCATCTTCCGCTGCATGTTTGGTGAATAAATCAATGCTCTCTGCTGTTTAAATGTCAACTTGTTACAAAGAAGAGTCTGTATTCACGCCTTGTGTTCTGTCCAGGTTTGGTGATGGCTATAGACGTCACACAGGAGAGGGGCCTCAGCCATCTGGATTACAAATACCTAGATGGGGCCCCCGTGTGCCGCTTTCCTCTTTTCAATTTCTTAGAGCCCCTCCCTCTGGATTGGATGTACGTGGTGTATCTGGTGATGTTCCTCGGTGGGTACCTTACCATTAAGAGAGGCTAGACTGCAGTCTGAGCAGATTTCTATTGGAAGATCTCTGTGAGATCAGCACCTCTCGATTGTTTTTACATCTGCATAATATTTGTCACCATGGAGTAATTAACTCCAAGTTGTTTGAAAATGGCCTATGATCCTTTCCCAGATTGATGAGTGGCAACAATTGCTCCTCTAGGGTCATTCCTTTTATTTTTTTTTATTTGCATACCCCTATGTTGCTAAAACTTCTGCGTTTATAAAAAGGTCTCATCTGCTATAGTTCTTATTCATTAAGTGCGTTGCATAAGCACCCCCCACCTGCTACTATCCTCTCTTAAATCCTGTGGAAACAAAAAGGGTGTACTTACTTTTTCTACACTTTTACTTTAATGTGGGGTGTAAATAATTTTAGAACTTGGCAGAGAGTAGACCAAATACATACACTCATTATATTTACTATTTATGCAGCATGTAGCAGCTTCTCAATACCTCAGGAGTCTGTTCCCCTTTAAAAAGTACTTAACTGCTCAATTTAACTAAACTGCGTGTTTATTTTTAATTAAAGGTGCACTGGGCATCATGCTGGGCTGTTTCTACCGTCTCTCATGCCTCATGTTCATCTCGACGTACTGGTACATCTTCTTCCTGGATAAAACGGCCTGGAACAATCACTCGTATCTCTACGGTCTCATTGGGTCTCTGCTCGCCATCATGGACGGCAACAGATACTGGTGAGGTGAAGCTTCATTTGGCTGCTTGTGAATTAATCTGCATGCTTTTCTCCACGTCAGCCGTTTTTCTTTTTTTTTTTTTTTTCCTTATATGTGTTTTTAGGTCGCTGGATGGATTACGAAAACCTTCCATAAGAAATGCTCATGTTCCTCTGTGGAATTACACCCTACTGAGGACACAGGTTTGCTTTAGTCATCATTTAACTAATTTTATGTGAAAATTATTGTGACAATTTCATTTACTGATACTTGTGTTCTTATTTTTCAAAGATCTTTATTGTATATTTTATTGCCGGAGTTAAAAAATTGGATGCAGACTGGGTGGAGGGATATTCCATGTCATACCTGGCACACCACTGGCTCTTTGATCCTTTCAAGTATGTTTGCTTTAATCCTTAATAAATTATATAATTTTACAGTCAAATATGCAGTGGTTTCTATCACGAGTTGGGTGATATAGCTTAAAAGTAGATTCTCAGATTGTTTTCACACCAGATTCGATTTCCAATATTCATCTTTTTTTTCTTTTTTTTAATTATGCTTTCTTATTTTTAAAAGAAATTACAGATGACAGAAAATATTTTTCAATATTTTTCATACTGACACTGATTAAACACTGCTTTCACTTAATATGCGAAAGTGTCAGTAGGGTGTAAAAGCTTTTGCGAGGCAGTGCATGTCGTGTATCTTACTGAGCTGTACCAACGTCGTTTTTGTTTTTCAGAGTGATTCTTCCGGTGGAGTTGGTGAGTCTGCTGGTGGTGCACGGAGGCGGTCTAATTCTGGATCTCACCGCTGGATATTTGCTGTTTTTTGACGCCACACGGCCAGTGGCGTTTTTCTTCGTGTCGTATTTCCACTGCATGAACTCTCAGCTGTTCAGCATCGGTCGGTGTGCTGCCTCATTCACTCCCAGGACAGCTGTAAAGTCTTTGTTTCCTCCACAGATGTGTATTGACGTGTATTTGTAACCCTTTTTCAGGGATGTTCTCCTACACGATGTTGGCAACCAGTCCTCTCTTCTGCTACGCTGACTGGCCGAGGAGATTCTTTGCCCGCTTCCCATCGTTGCTCAGCGGAGTCCTGCCGCTCACCACAGAGGAGATTCAGCCCAGCGCTTCCTGCCTTTACCCTGAAATCCACAGCAACAGCAGCAACGAATGTCCAGGGACACAAAATCCTGCAAAAGCTTCCAAAATGAGATTTAAGCACAAGCTGGGAGCTGTTTTTACTATCCTTTACATAGCCGAGCAGTTTTTCCTGCCTTATTCACACTTCATCACACAGGTATGTCTTCTCAGTGACTTGCAATCATTCCTTAGATTGTTTTAGTTTTATTTCTGAGTGGACAGCTTGCTTTCCCAGTGACCAAAAGCCTCCTGATAGGGAAACATGGCATTGTTTCACTATAAACAGCAGCTCAGATTGTCAAAACTTTGAAATACGAGAACCCTTATCATTCAGTCTTTGATAAGCTGAAAACATGGGTGTTCGCTTTCATGCATGTGGTATAAAGTACAACAAGGAGGTTGTAATATAAAATTGTTCCACAATGTTCTTCTTTTTTTTTTACTTAGGGCTACAATAACTGGACTAATGGTTTGTATGGCTACTCCTGGGACATGATGGTCCACTCCCGCAGCCATCAGCACGTGAAGATCACCTACAAAGATGGAAAAACGGGGGAAATCGGATATCTGAACCCGGGGGTGAGATACCAGGAAAATAAAACCATGCGAGGGAGGAAAATAATCACGCTTGCACTTAGAGTAGCGTCGAGATTGGATTTAACAACATACTAAAAATCCTTATTTATTTTTTTATTGCTCTACATGGCTGGGCAATAAATTAATTTGATGAAGTTTCTGAAGATTTAATTTTTGGAAAATCTGATTGTTTTATTTTATTTTTTTTAACCAAAGCGCTCCTCGGTTCACCCAGTGCCTACCGTCTTGTTTGACAAGCGTGTTACACAGCTTCTGTTTACTTGGACTTTGAATTCAGGCCAGCTCGAAGAATGTCGGTGACTGAAGAATGTTTCAGTCACAGAAAGAATGACTGAAACAAAAGCGTGTGTTTGAAAATATTTTTGGGCATTTGTAATTTCTTTTCAAGAAAAGAAATTAAGAGTTTTTTTGTAAAATTAAAATCAAATTTGGTATGAAAAAAATCAGAAATGTTATTTTCAAGCCATATTGCCCAGCCCTATTCCTTCCCTATCCAATAAGTAGTTTAAAACTAATAACTTCCCCTATTTTGGTCCATAAAAACTGTTGAAAAGGTGTCAAAATGCTGCCTTGTAAAGTTTACATCTTCATCTGGTCCAAAGCATCTGAATAAAACAACTGTATTACCTCTTTACTGCTATAAATCTGGAGTAAACAATAAAATGAAACACCACAAGTGAAGAAAGGCCGAGGGATAAAAAAATGTTTTAAGAAGAGTTTTAAAAGTGGACAATAAAGAGACGCTTGTAATCCGTAATGCCAAATCGTTCTATTTCCATTCAGTCAGTCTCTGCAGAGTTCTGCCTCATCTAGGTATTTGATTCAGGTGTGTTGAAGAAGATACACATTTAAAGTTATATGAAACTCCTGAGGTAGAGGTATACTGTTTTGATGCATGAATAGTGATATCCCTTAATTTATGTTGGATCTCATACTACAATATTTATTAGAGAATCCGTGACACATTTTGTTATCTGTAAGATGTTAAAATCTTAAGCAAAGGATGAAAAAAAAGAAACTGCAATTTGCAGGTCAATCACAATAGCAAAAGTAATCACCTCTCACCTAAACATCACTTTTTAAACTACGGGTTTATCCATCAGCTTTTTTTCCCCCTTAGTATTGGGAGTTTGAAAGCTTTCTGGAATAATCCCCCCTGTGTTTCAGGTGTTCACTCAGAGTCGCCGCTGGAAAGATCACGGAGACATGCTGAAGCAGTACGCCACCTGCCTCAGCGGGCTGCTCCCACGCTATAACATCTCTCATCCTGAAATCTACTTTGACATCTGGGTGTCGATCAACGAGCGCTTCCAGCAAAGGTAGGAGGGACGTCGGATGTTTTATGAAGCGGGGGGAAAATGTGCGAGGGTTGAATTCGCCATGTTCTCCTCTGTCAGGATCTTTGATCCTCGCGTGGACATCGTGACGGCAGAGTGGTCGCCTTTCAAACCAAACCCGTGGCTGATGCCCCTGCTGGTTGACCTCTCACCCTGGAGGACCAAGTTCCAGGAGATTGAGGGAAGTCTGGACAATCAGACTGAGATCGTCTTCATTGCGGATTTTCCAGGTTGACGCTCTCTTTCTTTGTCCTGATTTCTGTTTTAAAGCAGCGATTACCTAACCGCCGTTTTTGCTACGGCTCAGGTCTCCATTTGGAGAACTTTGTGAGTGAAGACCTGGGCAACACCAGCATCCATGTGCTGCAAGGGCAGGTGAATGTAGAGATAGTGGAGGAGAAGAAGAACCACACGCTGCAGCCTGGTGACCAGATAAAGGTACGAACGCAATGTTTTCAGACACTGACATTCAATTAAATTAAGATTTAAACATTTTGTACGGATGATTGATCAAAATACTTTTCAACTCAAGTAAAAATGTGAACTGCTGTGTACTAGTAAATACGTGTTTGAAATGGAAAACGTGCAGGATGAAGTTGTGTTATATTCTTCAGTATAAAATAAGAGCATTAATTTACAAAAGGGATCGTCTGTGTAATGTCCAGAAAGGAAAGGGGAAATGGCTGTTAATGAGGGTGTTGTAAAATGACTATTTTCCTCTTGATTGGAAAGTAACTGTCATATTGTTTCATGTGAGCAAGTCGTTCTAATCCAGCAAGTTTCTTCTGGCTGCTTGTGTTGCCCGTCTGTCCTTTTCCAAGCTAATTTTAGCAAAGAAAGCTAAAGCCTGCTGTGCAAGTTTCCGAAAACAGACCGAGTCTCCAGCTGATGCATTCAGTGATTCACCTTCCAAGGCTGCTGAAAGTTTTCCAAATGTGCAAAAGCAAACTGAAATGTCAGAAAGGAGGCAGGTGGACTGTGGAGAATAAGCAAGAGAGTAGCAATAGAAGAGAAAGGATGAAAACTTGTATAAATGATTAGAAAGCAACATTGTTACGACTCTCCTAGATTTTTATTTTCCTTTACGTGTTTGCAGGTTCCTGCAGGGGCTTACCATAAAGTCTACACCATATCTGAGAGCCCTTCCTGCTACATGTACGTCTATGTCAACACCACAGAGGCAGCGCTGCTGCAGAACTTCACCAAGCTGCAGGAGCTTCAAGAGCGCATTCGCAATGGAACAGGTGAAAACGAGTCCGACGAGAAGATGCTATAAAACTAGTCTGGTAAAAACCAGCTGACCAGGCTACTATTTTTTATTTTTTTTAACCTTTATATTGGTGGGATAAAAAGAGATTAAAATCCTCTTTATCAAAGGAGTGCAGGCCAAGAGGAAGCAACAAATACAACTCACAGTAAAAATAAAAAAAATGTCAAGCTATAAAAAAAAAACAAAAAAAAACTGGTACATATCATTGAATCAGCCTGAAGAACTATTACTTTGGATTATACTATAAATGCTATTAGTTTCATTTGAACACATCAAGTTTATTGCAGTATTGGCCAATTTTTCTTTGAGGCTAAAACTTGAATCTCATCTTTGAAGTTTCTTACGTTCCCGGTACTTTTCTCTGGGGACAGAGATGTCGCTAAAACGAGAAACAAACTGCTGCTACTTGAATCCATTCACACCAAATGATTCTCTCTGCGCAGAAACCGAGCCTCTCCCTCCTGAGCTGCAGCCTCTCATGGCGGCAGATGACGACAGAGAGGCGGAGGTCAACGCCACCGACCCCGTCGTGCAGCTGTTCCTGAAGCGGCAGCGTCGGATGAAGGAGGTGAAGAAACGCAGGGAGGCGGGTGTGCTGGAGCGACTGGATCGCTTCGCCGTTAAGAAGTACTACGCGATACGGAGGGGGTACGTGCTCTCTGTTTACATCGTTCCTATGCACTCTTGGAAAGTACACAGAAGTATTTTTTGACTCCTCTCTGTCTCAGGATGTTTTGTGAAACATTGTTTGAAATGCTAAGGTGGGAAAAGAAACAATAGAGATTCTGCTTTCCTGATAATTTTAAAAAGTGAAATTTAAAATCAGTTTTCTCGACAAAAAAAAATAGCTGGATGTTTCATTATCTCAAACGTTCAATTTCCAGTTAACAAACTCAGACTTAATTACCTTAATATAATAATGCCGTAATTAAACCATTACGGCAAATGAAATAATTGAACTGATAACACGAAATAGAAGCATGTTGAGATGGTGAATGTTTTTGAAACAAATTGACTTTAAGATCAGCTGAACGACCGAATGAAAATGCTATTGCAACACTAGAAAACAACAACCTTGCTCCTTTGTCTGGTAGATTTCTGATGACAGCCATTGCAATAAGAAACCTGGCGGTGGGTCTCCCTCCTGTGGAGCAGCTGAGGAGCGAAGTAGCCTTTGCCAACATGAAGGAACCTGAAGCAGAAGCCGAGACGGACGAGACGCTCAAACGTGAAGTTGGTCACGCAGAACTTTAAAACTTGTCAAAACAAAAAGTATGATGAGGATGAACTCCTGGTACTGAATCACACATTCCTGTAAAATCTGTTACTGCTGGACTGTTACCGAGTTGGGTCCTCTCTGCCCACGCCATGAAAGTGCTCTGAAGAAATTAGCATTTCACGTTATTTCCAAATGCAATACTTTGTTCTTAAATTTCAGCTTCCCACAGAGAACACGTTGCAGTAAAACCAATATTCTGTATGTTTGTGTTTGTGATGTCACCTTCAATGCCATTATTATTTGATCTGCTGGAAGATTAACTCATAAACATGCCAGACTACGAATGGGAAAGCTTGAGACTGAATAAGTATTATGTCTTTAAGTTTCATCAGCTTTAACCTTTTTTTTTTTTTTAAAGAGTTTTTACCAAAATGTGAGAGGGAAAAAAAAAAAAATTGATGACAAATGTAAAAATAATTGTAAGGAATCATTTAAATAAAAAAAAACTGTTTTGATAAATGTGTTTATTTAATAAAATCAGGTCTGACAAAACTTTGTAAATCATAATTTTATTAGTGTTTGTATGTTACAAAGCATTTGTTAGTGTAGATTCAGCGTTTACTGACATTATGGCACAGATACGACATTTACACAATAAATACATAAAAATCTTCACCATGAATCTTTAGTGGATGATTTTATTTAACTTCCTTTTACTAATTAAAAGAGATCTTTGCTTCAGTGTTAAGAAATAAAGATCCAGCCAAGAAAAAAAAAAAAAAAAGACAACTGATCATTGACGACTGTCCAAACAAAGTCACAGATTTAGTCAACAGCAACAAAACGGTGAGTTGTTGTCTGGTCTTATATTGCACGTTAAAACAAAGCACCCTTTATGTCTCTACTTCATTAATACCTTCACAACTGGCCTGTTAATGATATATTCCCATTTTTAATGTAACATGTAAGGAGTTAGTGTTAGATGCTGGTTTTCAAGAATAAAAAAAAAGAGAGAGAAAATGATTCAGGTTTGTGTAGAAACAAGAACCTCTTTGTGGAAATCGTACTTTAACCAGGACAGCGTTCGTACAGAAGCAGCTTCACAGCAACGGCTCAAAACTAGTTTTTGAGCTGAAATAGTTTTGCATAGATCACTTACAAAAAAAACCAACTAATTATTCAAATAACTATCTCTATAGGCTGTGAATTGTTTTCCTTTCACAATAAATAAGTCTTATTATAGTTCATGTAAAAAATGTTAACGGAAAATAAGGTAGTTGCACCACAAACACATGATTCTTTAGTTTAATTTTATGGATTTGATTAAAAAATGGAAACTTAATGAGTCTAATTGAAATTGATGCCAACCAGGTTTGGTACCATCAAGGTTCAATAAATCCTGTATGCAAACAGCAGAGGCTAAAAAACATGAAACTGTTATTAAACAGGGAAACGTAAGGATGTCTTTGGAAAATATACTCATGTTTGTAAAGATAATGTAATTGAAGCATTTTCTATTAACGTTTTCTTAAGTTAATCAGAGTTTGAAGGAAATTTTAAAAGGTAATTATTTCAAAAGAGGATGCCATTTAAATAAGGCAAATGTGTGTTTGATACAGTAAAATAGGTTTTCAACTAAACTCAACATTTCTAAAGTCGGAGGAAAAGCTAAAGGGTTTATAAAACTGGAGTGAATAGTAGCACGCCAGGATTAACAACTCCCTACAAAAACGATTTAATTTGAGGCTTTTTACGCATATTTTACCAGGAGCGTCGATATTTAATAAAGGGTTTTTATGTAACAGGCTCTGTGTAAACGTAACGAGTCATAAACCATTTATTTCACACAGCTGGTATAGTGGTCATTTCTAATTAAATGCAAGTTTTAATTTTCTCAGACTACGTCACACAGTGAAAGCTTTTGCAGCTTTGGTTTCAAACTCACGACTGCTTGGAACGGAGCAGATCATTCGGCATCTGAGAAAACATTTAACAAAATAAGGATCCACATCACTTCAGAATCTGCTTAAATGTGTCAGTGTAACCAGAACGAAGCCACAGTCACGTTATTGCTGCTGTTCGCCCTCGACTGGCTCCTTCGCGACCAAAAAGAAATGCAACAAAGGTTTTGCTCAACCCTCAACGCCGTTATCTTCAAGATACGACACGCTCACTAACATTTCCAGCCTATCTTTATTATTATTCCAATATCTAACGCTAAAACTACTGAGAATGTTCACTTTTTTTCCAAAGCTATTTAAATGTACCCGTCAGACTACTTCTCGTATAATTTACATTTTAAAATTGAGATTTAAAGTGAAAATCAGATGAAATATGGGGGAAAACATAAGTTATTGTTAATGTATAAAATGCGGTGAGTTATCCAGAGACTAGCAATCCATTTTAGTAAAAAAAAAAAAGTGGAAGACTTATGAGTTTTTGATGTATGTTCGTGAGTAAAAAAAGAAAAAAAAAGAAAATGAGGTTCAAATTATGTTCTTAAACGTTTTTCCTGGTGCACAACGAAGCTGGTGAGACGCATCGGTTTAATTACCGGCTTGTGCATCATTTTCCTCCCGGCGGCTCTACCTCGGCTGAAAATCGGGGTAGAAAACGCCGTCCACCACGCCTTCAATCACAACGTTGGAAAAGGTATCTGATAAGGGAAACAAATTGCAAGGTGAGACAAAAAAAATGCACATATAATTTCACAGCTTCTGTCTATTAATTGAATGCCTTTTTATTCTGGGGAAAGTGTTTGCCCCTTACAATTTTGCTTTTTTGTTACATGCTTTTGTTACATGCAGTTCTGGAAAAAAATTAAGAGCCAAATATTGATTTCTGGACTCTTCATGAGTTAAAACATCAGTTTTGTTGTTTCTAAATGAATATAAAATTGTTTACTTTGCATTACTTGAAGCTTTTTCATTATTTTCAATATTTGTTATTTTCTGCAAATAAATACTACATTTTTGTTTGGAATTTCAGTGACATGTCGTCAGCAGTTCATAGAATAAAAGAACAATGTTAATTTTACTCAAACATATACCTATAAAAAGTAAAATCAGAGAAACTCATAATTTTAAGTGATCTCTTAATTTTTTGCAGAGCAGTATATAAATAAAAAATATCTATAATAGTCAGTCGATTACATCGAACACCATGTTTGACTTTCAGTTTGACGCTCTTTTTCTGAAATAATGTTATATCAAATGAGACGGACACACCTAAAATATTCCCATTTTGCCTCTTAAATCCGTAGCGTATTTACTCAAAGATCATCAAGATGGTTGTTGGTGTACGTGAGACAAAACGTCTCATTGTTTTCTGTCAGCAGTGGGGGTTTTTTCCTTGGAACTCCCCCAATAGGAGCCATTTTTGCCATCCGTCTTTCTTTTTTCGTGAATTGTAAACACCGACTTTAACTGAGGCCTATAATTCTATAAATGTTGTTTTTAACCATCTGGTTGATGTGATTTTTAGACTAACTTTAGAGAACATTGTTCCTTTTGTGAATCAAATCGTAATTTTTCTTATGATTTGAAACATTTCCTTACACATCTCACTGTGTAAGGAAAAATACTTTGCTCAACACTGTGAGTAAATGTGGGTCATCGTGTCATTTGAGTGTACCGTGTGCAGAAGGAAGCAGGTATGGATCTCTGAGATAAACCACCACTGGCTGATGAGACAGTTTACTGAAAAAGAGCAAAAAAGAAAAAAGGAGAAGTGAGCGGGTAAAGTTCAACGCGCCGAACTGACGCACGATCTGGGTGAAAAACAACACGAGCACATGAGCTGCTGATTTATGCGAGAGGAGGAAACTCTAAATGACTCACCTTGATTCCATTGATTCTGTGTCAAAGGAGCTGAAAAGCATGAAAGAAAGAGAAGTCAGACCACATAGTCGTTCGAGAGTCTGGGAACAAAACTGTCCCACAAACATAAACTGCCACAAATTGCTCTATTTTTCTATACTGAAGCCAACCTGCAGTTCCAACTCACCCACAGCTTTCTGTTTTTGGCACTGAAGGAAAATGGCGGACGTTGAGGAAATCCAGGAATATCTTTGGGAGGACCTCATTTTCCATAATTACAGTCTGACAAAAAAAAACAACAAAAGGACATTTTTGTGAGCGCACCACGCCAGGATGCAGAAACAAAGTTGCTCAATGAGTTAGGAGAGCAGACAGAAAAAGCAAACAGTCTACCTGCAGGTAGAGCTCCAGGCCGTGTCTCCTCTGCTCCAGAACTTTAGGGACCCAGTTTCTGACATGCTTCGAAGGGATTTCAGGAGGTTTTATGCTTTTTTTCAGCTGAAAAGATTCAAATTGTTAAAATAACATTTTTTTTTTTTTTGCATTGTATAGTTGTAATAATCTTAGAATTGTGCTAGATTTTTGAATGAAGCTTTAAATATTCTATCTAGGTCGTGCTTTGTTAAAAAGTTACTTAAAGAAAATCTCTGTAACACCTTAGCTGTGTTAAAATGACTGTTTATCAATGTGTTACATACAAAAAGTTAAATAAAATGTAACATTCAAGGGGACAGTAGACCATATGTCTCGATCGGGAGTCAAGGCGACTCCTGGGTTGTTTGGAGCTTTAAAAGCATAAAACACATTTTAAAAACAGAGTTTATTGAGTTTAAAGTTCTTGGATGTCAGGGCAGACAAGTTTAACAATGTGTGCTCCACTGTTTTCCTTCAGAAAACTTGAAAATATTCAAGTAATAAAGACAATTTCTGTCACTACAGCTGGCCTGCTGCTGCGGTTTCTCTCCTTTCAAGTGTTTTGTTTTTATATACGTACACAAAACACATCATTCTGTTAATTTGTTTGATTTTATTGCCCAGAACAGCCCACAAGTTGACTGACTCCCATCCACTTTTCCCCACAAAAGAGGCAGGAAAATTTGCAGAAGAAGGTGATGCGGCATTGAATCGTGTGACAAACAGGGAAACAGGTCAACAGTTTCCACTCAGCATTTAAATGCAGCAAAGGAACATTTTTAAATACAAAGCAGGTTACTTTTAGAACCAGACTCAATTATTTATTTAGACTCAGTGAATTGGTGCCTCTGACGAGGCTCGTTTGTCAGATCAAAGAATAGCTTTAAACACAAAAACAAAAAATAAAACCTTTAAGTATTAAGCATAATTTTCATTAGGCTCACATTTCTGCTAATTGTTTTGAATTGCTCTGATGTTACACTCTAATCTTAAATGTTGTGTTTTCTCTGCAAGTGGAAAATTACTGTACTTAAATAAAAAAAAAATTAAAAAAAAAAAAGTTGTGTGCAGTGAATTCATCCAACATGTTTCACTTAGTAAACCACAAAATGTTCATTAATATTCTAATTTCTAAAGATCCTTCTGCACGTCATCAGGTTCTGCAAATTCATTCTTTCACTCAAATGAGTGGAGTTGCACTCTCAAGAATGACGACTGATGAATAAATAGAACAGTACAGAGGAAGGGGTGAGAGCTTTGACTGCATTGTGAAGCCGTTTGTTACAGACTGTTGCAAAAGAAATTGGACATTACCAGCAATTCATGCTGCACACGGTGCTTTAAAACTAAAACGCAACTAAAAGAAATAAAATGCATGATAATGATGAAGATAAAAGACTATTTAATAAGACAATTAAGGCAGCTAAAACAACAATGAGGCTATTAAAGCAACAATGAGGCTGTTAAAACGAGCAATAGCTTAAAGATCAGGCAATAAAAATGTGCATATCTAATGGAGACAGACTGTAATACTGCCTAGAAGAAGGTTTGAGATTTAATTTTAGCTGCTGAAATGGACAGCATCACCTTTGGATGTGGGAGCATATTTATGGGTACATATATTTTTCTGATATTATGGTTACTTATCTGAGCACAAAAACCTCACCACAAGATGAAAAAAAACACACACAGTCATAAAGAGAAACCTGGGTCTCACAATTTTGTGCAAAGCGTGGAATTCACTGTAGCGTTTCTCAACACTGTGCAGTCTGCCGTTCACCAACACGTCAATTTTGAAGACCTGACGGAAAGACATAAAGAAGTGATTTCCTTTTGCGGAGGGCACTTTTGATTTAGTCAGCATTTAGCAGCTAACAGAAAGGAAACATCTGTCTCCATTTTTTGGGGATGATCTGTCAAAGTGACTGTTAGCATCCCAGAGCAAACACGTCGTCTACTTCCCTCACTCTGCTTGATTGTTCCCTAAAAGACTCGACGCAGACGTCACTGTTTCTACCACAATGAGTGGAGTGTCAGTGGAGCTGGTGATAAAACTCTGGACAGAAATTTAAATATAAAAAGCTCATAGTTTGAAACTAAAAAGACTTAAACTGCTTTTAAAAGCTTTGTACCATTGGTGTCCTTCTCTTGCATGTATTCAGTGCATATATTGAATAAAAATATGCTGCTAGTACTGCTGAAATCATCTTTTCTTATTGCTTTCTAATTACGTTTTCCATCTTGAAACACATAATTGGTTTTATAAGAGCCTTCCAGAGTCACGGGTTTCACATCCCTGGTTTAGATCAGTGTATTTTTATGTATCAGAATGGCCTAGTCAAACTGCAGACCAAAGTTTTAAATGCCTAGTATTTTCTATTAATATTAATAAGAGAATACATTGCAAGGATATGTAAAGAGACAAATTGCATTATAATTGTTATATGATGTAAAGAATCATTTATATTTAAAGGGAAGTATAAAAAATATGTATCAAAAGCAAAAATATATTTTACAGAGGTTCCTATTATTTACTTAATTATCTATTTACACGTCCATCAAAGTCTTGGTCCTCTCTATATTACAACAGCACAATTAAACTCCAGATTGTCAATAAACCTCTATTGAAAAGGGTCCCCAAAATTAGACCACCTGTTTGATATAATTATTTTCTCCGAGTTATTTTTGAATTGTGGTGATGATTTCAGGTGAAATGGTTTAAACTTGCCCACAAGAAATAAACAAAGAAATAAAAAT
Source organism: Poecilia formosa (assembly GCF_000485575.1). Lineage (NCBI taxonomy): Eukaryota > Metazoa > Chordata > Actinopteri > Cyprinodontiformes > Poeciliidae > Poecilia > Poecilia formosa. The sequence continues at coordinate 2,847,682 of NW_006799945.1, forward strand.
CTCAGATATCGCCAGGCTGTCTAAAAGTGCAGTGGCTCTTTAATTTAAACGCTGCCAAAATGTTAAATGGAGAAAACGGACATGTTTACAGAGAGAAAACGTGTTGAAATCAGATCTGAGGACGCGATGTTCTGCTGCAAAGACAAATGAAAACAATCGTGTGTGTGAGCACTGATGCAGTCTACGAAGCAGCTCGGTCAGGTTTAAAGGTGATCTTTAGACGGAGACACGAACGCAGGTTTCCGTTGGTCTTACCGTGAATCCTTTCTCCACCGAGCTGTTCTCCGAACGGAACGACGGGATCGACAGTCGGATCGGGTGCATTTTTCCGCCGGACCGAACGGTTCTGTTTGGGTTCTAAGTGATCGTCTAGCGCGCAAACACAAAAGCATTTAGCCCAAACACTGACTACTGGTGGTTTACTGCAGTTAGTGTGATAAAAATCACTGAATTCAAATCAACTCAGGCATGTCTCAGTGCTGCCCCCTTATGGACTGGATGACATGGATTGTAGGCTGGATGGTGAAAATACTACTAGAAATTGTATTTTATTAAATTGTTTTAAATATAGTGAAATTATTAAATTACTTACAGACGCTTTAGCGTCTGTAAGTAATT
>NW_006799945.1:2849250-2913339 GCF_000485575.1 Poecilia formosa
CAACAACTAAAAGTAATCGTAACAATAGTAATATAAAAATGTCATTTAGTGATAAATTGTTTAACAAATAATAAAAATAATAAAAAACATTAATAATGTTTATGTAGATAAACTGATTAGCAAAAACCTATTGCTTCACTTTCAGTAATCATTGACTGTTATTTCACTCAGCAGTCACAGGACGTTTGCCAACACATGAAGAAACTAATCTGTTTTTTCTTCTTTTTGATTGCATGCAGTTTATTAAAACAGAACAAAAACGGTTAAAAATAAACACATAAAGAACCAAAACATTCAAGACAATATCTGCCAAATTTATTTAAGAAAGATCCATCAAAAGCTTTGGAATAAAGAATTTTTCTGCTGCATATAAATATAATAAATGCATTTTCCTTTTAGATAGCCATTTTACTTTTTGATGCATTGAGTAAGGGACTAAATGAAAGCAGATTCAATGTGGAAATCCCTGAAGAGAAAAGCCCAAAAAGAAGGAGAAGATACAATGACTAAGCACTGAAGGGTATTCTGTTGTTAAGCTCTTAAATATAGCAGATTTATTTAAGTGTCTTACAATAAAGGCATACGGGATACGAGAGAGGGAGAAAAAGTATAAGAGAGTTTTTTTTCCTCATAAAGCAAGGAGGATTCAATGTAATCTTGTGCCATAATATCTGATGGTTATGTTTACTTTTTTTCTAAATTTTTTATTCTAAAATAAAAGTATGTCACATATTATCATCTTTTACACATCCCCTGTTGATCTCCGTCCTCTTCAAAGTCATTCACAGAGGAAACTTGCTGAATATCAGTGGATCATCACTGCTGTAACTTAATATCTGAAAAATACAGAAACAAAAGGAGCATGTGAATTAAAAGAGAACACAATCTTCAAAAAAAAAAAAAAGTCACTTCATCCATGATACTTACGGCGACATGTGGCACCCGGACACGTAGGCATAGTTGCCGGTGTAACGTACGTCACACCGCACTATGTTGTTGGAGTAGTCCGACTCTTCAACTTGATAGGAAGGATTTACACTGATCTGTGCACAACAAACATTACGAAACAAAGACGTATCAGCAACGTCATTAACTGGAGACTCTAGAACGAAATGTGCCTGTCTGGCACAAACCTTGAGGGTATATTGTCCAGGCTGCACATCTGTGATGTCGATCCACTGACAGTCGATGTCTGCGTTGTAGGTGTCATAGCATCCTGGGCTCAGACCCTGCACATCAAACAGTATCCACATTCAACAATAATATGATAAATAATGTGCAGATCTTTCACATCATTAATGCTAAAGGTAATTTCTAGCTATTCTAAAGTGTGTTACTGCTTTATTGTACTTAAAAGAACAACAATTACAAAACAACCTACATTTCTAAATTATTTGAGTTGAAATCAAATAATGAATCAGGAAATAGGGGACATAGCACAAAAGTCGTTTAGGCCAAAACTTCCTTCTTACCATCTCTCTTATCATATATGGATGTTATTAAAGTTGAGATTATACGTAATTTTTGATTGAGAAGTTTTTAATTAAACTCAACTTCTGAACCATGATGCCGGTGCACCGGTCTAGTGTTCAGCCGTAAAATCTTGGTTTTAATCCAAGTATTTTTCACCCTTTAAAATATATTTTCATAGAGAAAGAGACTGTATTTACTGCAGTAGCTTCCTTTTTATCTGTTTCATGGGAAGGAATCCCAGAGATCCCAACACTAAGGGAAGTTACATAAAATAAAAGTGTATTGTAAATTAAAGGTTGTCACTTCATCAACATCAAGACCTGACAGAACAGAAAGGCTTCTAGTGAAATGGCATTTCACTAAGAGACAAAAGTGACAGGACAAGCTTGTTATTTTAATATATTTAACCCCCTAAAACTGAGGTATGGACTTTTAAATGAGCGTAGCATGGATTCTGGAAACACTCATAAGTGTCACAGTTTTGTTCTACGTCTAAATGTGCATTCATTAAAAAAACTGGAACTTATTTTGAGACCTGTGTGTGTGATGTGCAGGCGTATCTCCGGTAGTATCCGTAGTCACAGGAAGTGTCTTCCAAGCAGAAGCTAGCCTTGTGGCCCTCTGCCACCGACCGCTGAGTAGAGGAGTCCAGCAGCTCATAGTGGCTGAACTCGTCCATGCTGTGGTAGTGCCTGTCGATCATCAGCAAAACACACAGGTCAGAGAATAAACTGTTTCTGCAACCACTGGACACCAGGTATAAATTCCCCAACGTCACGGGTGATAATTCAATTTTCAATATACACAGTTATGTGATCTTGTGCAGAACGACATCTGGTTTAACTCTGCTGTCTCTTAAGAAAACAGTCTGGCCTCTAACTGCACTTGACTTTCAAAACACAGACAAAAAATCTATGCAGACCACATCAACAGTTTGCTGGATCGTAGCCAGAAGGGCTCCATATCTGGAACCAACCCAGTCGACCTCTCGCTTCACAGCATAACTATGGAGTGAGGTAGTTTCAGGAGAAACTGAAGTAGGACTTTTACAGTAATCCCAGTGAAAGATCTGAAAGATCAGCACGATCCCCTTTGGAAGCCTTAAACTCTACATCTTATTGTATTTATCCACATAAATCTTTTTGTTGATCATGAATCAAACACTGTAGCTCTGTTTAAGTTTATTAACTTCATCTCATAAAGAAATATGGACAGCTATTGATCGCATTTGAATTGGACATGTATCGCATATGAGTTGCATTCCAAAAGAATCCGACCTGTGCTGTTCAGACTGCCATGAAAAGATCAGATACAGGTCATATTATGTAAAAAAAAAAATCTGAATTGGGACACTTCAGGCTGCAGTGTGAACACAGCCAAAAAATTTCAAAGTTGCTGTGGTTTACCATAATAACAAAAAGAAAATGTAGTCATCAGCATATACTGTGAAAGCATTCTTTCTGTGTTTCAATAACCTCTAATATACTTTTGTCATAAAATTGAATCAAACTACCATGCAGTCAACATGGTGTATTCATACCATCAATTCCTACTGATGCACATTTAACACAAACAAGGATCATGATGGAGGAACTTTGCAGCATTCTAGTGTTTAGAGTTATGGCCAATAAACCCCATTTTAGCAGATTTTGTACTAAACACCTTTTGTGCAATGTTAATGTTACCAAGATTTATTTAACTTAGAATCACTTTGATAGCAGAATGTAAATAATTTGTTTTCATGTGATTGTAAGTGAATTCAGGCTCCACTGGGTTAAAACAGTAAAGGAAGAACAGTCAGAATTTCTTTTTAATAATTCCGATTAAGAAGATTTGTGACTCAGTGCGAAGAGTGGTCATAGTTTGATTCACCCTCTGCAACATGATGATTTTATTATCTATATATCAATGTGTTTGTGTTCTGATAAGTGATTATGTGTTTGTGTTCTGATAAGTGATTTTGAGTCATTGTGTAAAGGCGCTTTCATTGGCCATTATGTGTAAGAAATGCTGTATAAATTGAAAACATCTAAGGAATGTAAAAAAAACAACTGTATTTAGTATTTAATACATAACAGGATTGTGTTTTCTTGACCACACTGAATTTTTAATGACTTTCACAAACTTTTTAAAGTTCTGTCAGTTTTCCACTTGGTTAAAATAAGCAGATTTATGAAGTGAGAGAACACAATAGGGGGTGGGAACAGTTTACAGGCTGACTCACAAAGGCAGAGAAAAAGCAGCAAAACCAAAATCCACCCAAACTGGAGGAGAAATAAAAAAATAAAAAAAAAAGATTATGAAATGTTTGTGTGATGATGAGGTGGACAGCGTGGACGTAAACTTTCTACTCACTGGTGGCAGCTGTGCCACTCCCAGGAGTAGCGTGGCCTGCTGGGGAGGAAGTCAGCTGTGCCTTGGTTCTTGACTTTCTGAGGAAACCTCAGCAGCACTCTGGTGTCGTAGTCTCTCGCTCGATAGGCTGAGCTGCAGGCACAGAGCAAAGAAAACAGATGTGATTGAAGGGACAGAAAATACCTTCTTATGTAGACGGTGACATCACCACTGATGTTTTCCCTGCTTCATCTCTTCCTCAGAGTGGAGCAGACTCTCAGGGTCCAAACTGAAACCAAGTCTGCCAAGGTGTGTGTGAATGCGTGGGTGTGTGTGTGCGTGTAAATGCAGGGTGGAAAAAATCCTTCAGAGGCGCTCGGTTGTTTGGGTTAGTCCACGATAATGTGTTTACCATTCAGGCTTTCTCTCTGAGGACAGGCTATGATTAAACTTTTACAGAAATCCACCAACTCCACCTCCTTTCTCCACCATCAGCTGCAGGAATCACTTAATTTTAACTCATCTCATCGCTTCAGCTGAGCAGTCCTTCCTTACAAACACTTAGGTGGTTGTTATGGCTCAGAGCTCCCTGATTCACACTCAGACAAGGCTGCAACTCCCACTCTTACTTTTTTTTTTCTCTCCTCATACACGAGTCTCAATACCTTGACAAACAGTTTTCCTCAGCTGCACATCTCAGATTGTACATTGGTGCTCTTTGGACATAAGCAGAGGCTTGAATGTAGTATGGATCTGGCACAAGATCAGGAAGACCTACAACACAATATGAAAATAGATTGAAATTATTGATCAATAACACAGATCAAGTTGATAGAGGGTTAATGCCAGCTTGAAAAATGAAAAAAGAAAAAAAAAATGAGGGTGCTACACTTTTGTCCTTAATATTTCTTACTTTTTAAATGAGCATCTTAATGTACCTACTATCAAAATGAGATAAATCTTAATATATTGGTAACAAATGCTATCTAAACATTTAGATTATAGTGACAGTGAAACTTTTGGTTCAGTCATTCGAAATATTTGTTGTTTAGCACGGAATGCCTGATATGTTTATATTGGCTGTAATGTGAATAATTATATTTAACTTTAGTGACAGCTAAGAATTAGCATAAAATTTGTGGTTGAAAACGTCTCTGTGTTGTAACTAGCTTAGCGACAACGCTAAAGTAAAACTTGTAAGATGAGCTTCTAAACTTTGAGCCACTTTCTTACTTCCGTTTTCTAGGAGATTTTTAATAAGCCACTTAAGTTTTCATCCAGCTTTAACTTGATATGCTTTAGCTTGAAATAAAGATATTATTAGCAAGCTTCACTATTAGCTTGCTAATAATGAAGCTTAGCAAGTGAAGCTTGCTAATACCTTGGAACAACACATCTTAGCTGTAGTTGTCAGGGGGAAAAAAATTTACATTTCATATGATCAATTTTTAAAATTTGCACAAAGTTTTTAAGTAATTTAGTGACAGTGCCAACTTTAAAGTCAGACCTTAGCTGAGCTTTTCAACCCTGTAGCTGTTGTTGCCAATGAATGCCACAACTTAACTGTGGTTGACATGGACAAAAAAAATTACCTTCCACCTTCTTGTAAAAGTTCCTATCCAGCCTGTTGTTATAGTGCTAATGCTAAAGCCAAAGTCTATAGCAAGCTGAGTTTCATTACCCCAAAGTAGTATTTACCAACGAACTGTCTACATTTATATAAATGCCATTTTGTTAGAATATAGCTAAAGTCATTACCAATGAACAGCACATATTAACTCTGGTGGGAAAAAAAGTTTCTACCGACCATGTTAGAATTTTTTTTTTCCCACAAATGTTCATGTCCAGATCGAAAACAGTTTTTGGGATTTTTTTCTTTGTTTGATCTGAAGACAAAGCAGATTCGTATATTAGCCATTCTTGTAAATAATTGAGAGAGAAAACTTAATGGAATTGGCTGCATTTTACCTGTTAATTAGTACATAGTTTATACATAAACAAATCTACTAAAATAAATTTATTTGCTGGACTCATTTCATTGGTCAAATTGGTTTTTTTTTCAGTGAATAAAGGTGGAGACACTTTTGATGAACAGATGCTGTGCTGACGGTCATTACAAAACACCCCTTTCTGCCAAGCACCGACACATTTATTCATGCGTGAAGAGCGCCTTCTTCATTCTTACCATACTGATGATACCTTGTACCATATCCGGGTCTTGACCTCGGTCTTGGCCTCTCGTAAACATCATAATGATTGTAATATGGGTTGTCAAAGTCGATGGACTTGTAAGGATCGTACGGATCATCACCGACCATCATGTCACTGGCTCTGGGTAGAGGCGGGCTGACATTGACTTCCCGGGTGTCGTTGACAGTGCGGTTCCCCTGCGCCCCGGTGCTCCCTGCGGGTCGTTCCCGGTGAAGATGCTCCCGATGTTCTTGCCCTCTCACAAGCGTAAGGAGGCTGCGGGGCGGCTGCTGCTGCTGCTGCTGCTGCTGCTGCGGCTGACTCCGGGCTTCCTGATGTCTCACGTCCGCATCCTTGATGATGGTGACAGGTCGCGCCTGCTCTTGTTCCTGCGCTGCGCCCCTGCGCTTCGGCGGCACGTACTCCGAGCCTTGGCTTAAAAGGCTGAAAACCTTTCCGTTGTGAGACCACTGCAGCGTCTGCCGAAAAGCACCTCTTTGGTCATTTCTTGGTTGAGCTCCCGGGTTTCTCTGGGAGCTAGCAATTTGCAGGAGCACAACAAATAAACAGAAGCATGCGTAAAAAGTGCTAAATGCGCCAAACACGCGCCTTCCCATTATAAATTTAACGAAATCTGTCAAATATGGAAAGAATGCTATTATGAGGACCAAATATCCTAAATTTGAGCAGCAGTCTTCATGTCTCAGTCTAAAGGACGTTCAAAGAGCAGAGAAAGTGAAAAGCTAAATTTTAGTGTTTCCTTGTGATCTCATATTGCTTTTCTGCAGCCTGGACATGCATAAGATGATGATGATTATAAGGAGGAGGAGTTCAGCATTTGGAGGAGTTTAGGATCTTGTTATACAAGTCTGCTGCTGCTCATGTAACGACAGTGACGTGTGATCATTACCAACCAAAATTGCACAATCTGAGGATGCCAAATGAGCGTTGGTAACAAGCAGTGAAACAGAAAAGAGTGGAATCGAGGCTAATATTACTGCGCCCTGCGAATTTTTTATTTTATTTTATTTTTTACTCAATTTTGTTATTTTACAACTACAGACTCGTAGTATATTGAAATTGTCTGTGACAGAGCAACACAAAATAGTGCATGACTGCGTGGAAGGGAAAGGCTTGCATGGCTTTAATTTTCTTACAAATAAACAGCGCTCTCAATATGGGTAGTTGCAAAGAGGCAACTACTTAGGGCCCCGAGCAAAAGGGGACCCCTGAGGACGGAGGTGTTGATCTCAGTGGATAATACAGTGAAACTAATGAAAACAGTTCAACAAAGCCCGTCATACAGCCTCACAAGTCGATTCCTCTGAAAGAATCCCTAGTAGAGAGGTTCCTCCACGGCATTCCTGAAGTGGCGAAATGCAACGACAATAAGAAACACTGAGCCCAACCAAATGACTGGCGTATTCGCGGTACCCCTTTAAGTGAAAGTGGGCCCCGTACAGCTCATTCGCTGTGAAACAAGTGCCGACAGACACCAAACAAATAGCGGGACACCTTTAAAAAATATGAAAAGCACATACGTCTGGATTTTCAAAAAGACTACGAAAAAATAAATAAAACGAAAAACGAAAACGAGACAGTGAAAAAGACAGATATACTCTCAAGTAAAACCGACTCAGAATTTAACACAAATATTAACTACTAAATGTGTGGCAGGTTTCAATATCGATAAATTCACATAAATCTAAAAGCTATTTTGATTTAGAAAACATGGAAGAAATTATGGAAATATTATGAAACATAAATTACATATACAACCATATAAACTTTTCACAAATGATAGATAATAAAAAGCAGCCTATATTAAGTGATATGCTTTGCAGCAGCGATGGGGAAAGGCTCCCCTCAGCCCGCAAACTGGAGAATGTGCCGCTAATCACCGCAGCTCCATCATACGTTTGGGCAATTAGTTTATTTTTCAGTCCAAACGACCGGAGCTTTTCTTTCAGGAGCTTTTCAAATCCCTCTGCGGACCTGCAGGGAAAAAAGCCAGGGATCTCTCCACTGTACCTGAGCACAGTGACACACTGCCGCAACAAAAGACACTTCTAAAATGTCAAAGTTTTTTGTTGATAAACCTCTAAAATGCAATCGAGCAGCTCTTTTTTCGGTGTGGCCTCAGAGGTCTATTTAGCCACCTGTGTATTTGACTGGTGAGCTGACTGGCTAAAAAAAAGAAAACTGATTTACCAGAAAAAGAAACACACCCGAGTGTCGCTGAATGAGCCCATTCAACGACGAGGAAGAGTCACAGCAGCATAGGTAAAAAACAAACAACAACAACAACAACAACAACAACAAAACAATTATATATGGAGGGGGGTGGAAATCTCATCTTGCACAGGAAACAAACGTGTATGCCTATTTTCACTTCTGGTAAACAATCGAAAGGAGAACGTAATGCTAAAATGGATTTAGTTTTCTACATCAAAAGGCAACTGAGGATAAAACAGGAAAGGTCACATCACCTGTTAGGGAGTATTTCAGATATTTAAGAAAAAAAAACCTCTAATCAATAACTAGCAATATTGACTGACATGAAATGCTTATTCTGATAAGTTTCTCAGCCATATGTCCAGACCTATATGCTTTAATTAAATTACAGAATATCACATAACCACTTTATTAAGTGGTTATGTGACTGTGCTGCTAGTTTCCTTCCTAGCAGCACAGTCAACATTTGTTTTATTTTCTAATTTTAAAATGTTTTTTTGTTATAGCAGTTGGATATTATTTTCACAGCACTTTAAATCTTAACAGTTGGGATTTCTTGTATAAACTGTGACTGATAATGAGTCAGCTAGTCAGAATTGGTAGGAAGGTAGGTGGAGATAAACACAGGGCAATTTCAGACAAAAACCTGCTAGAGGCTGCAAAATACTAGAAACTCGGGCGAAAGTTTAAATTATTCCCAATTGAGGTTGTAGCAAGACAAAATCTGAAAAGCTAAGAGGGTAGGAAACTTCTTGCTAGGCGCTGAACGTCATTTATTTTCAAGAATGATTCTTGATACGTCTGCCTTTTATATGGTGCAGCAACACTCCTCCTCAGAAACATAACCTGAGCTTTCCAATATTTCCAGAAACCCATCTCCCACAAACCCACTGTCCTCTAGAGCCTCTTCTTCATCAGTGCTTTCCTGACGACGTGGAATCCACACTGACTAACAATCTTCTACAAAGTCATAATTAGTCATTTCTAGGTGAAAGGGAAGGGAAAAAGGGGAGTCTGCAGATATCTCAGCCTCTGCTTGTTGGCAGACTACTGACCCACATCTCGTCCCCTGATGAATTAGACTCATTTGCTGTTGGCAGGTCTGATCCCAGCCTTCCTGGTATAACTCCAGATGCGTAATGCATAGGTTGGGAAACTTCATCCAAGGTTTTCATTTTACTGTGTGCAGGAAACCAGGGCATTTTTTTTCTAGCATCTGCAGCGCGGACCACACTATGGTTGCTGCTAAACCACAGCAACTTGTCACGTGGATTTCACAGCTTCACACAACAAAATGCTACTTTAAAGGGGAAAAAAACAAAATTATGTTTGTCCAAAATACCACTACTAGAGGGTAAATTTAGTATACTTTACATTTTAAACAAAAGATAGCTTATAGTTTTATAATTGGTTTTAAATCTTGATGTGATTTTTTTCCAGAAGGGAACAGAAAAGGAAACATTTAACCACTAAAGTCTTCACTGTGTGAAAGTTGGGCAGTGAATAATGTACAGTGTTTATATCAAGTAGACAGGATGTTTTACCTCATCAGGGCGCTGCAAGCCTTTCCTTCCCCAAAAATGATCATAAACACTGGCTTAGACAAGTGTTTATGGTGGAGTGTACAGTATATATATATATATATATATATACACACACACAGTATACTGCAAAGATAAAGGATTATTTTTACTTTCATTCTTAAAAATTGTCTTGATAAACAGTTTAGGTTTTCTGCAACTCCTTCCTAACTCTTTCAAGTTAGGATCTGAATAATGTGGATGCATATTCAGATCCTAACTTGATGGTTTTCAGAAAAAAAATAATAAAATAAAGTTGTGCATGGAAATTATTCAGGGATAAAAACTTAAGGAGTTGTATAAGCAGTGTTTTGCTCTGCCAAGTAGTTCTTTTTATCAATATTCAAAAATGATTGACTTAAAACAAGCTCCTATGTACTGCTGTAAGTTACTCTTAAGTTAATTTTGTCTTATTTAAAGTGTGCTTAGAACCTAGACAAAAATACTTGGTTGTGTTTTTGCAGTGTACAAATACGCCTGTATCCCAGATCGTTTCTGTAAGTGTTACTAAAATTAGGTCAGTTTCAGACATTTGCACAAGCTTTTGCTCAGGACTGCACAAGTTTAATCACTTTTTTCCCCTGTAATTGTATCTATGTGCTGAGAGTAGCTCCTTGATTCTACCATTTAGGCCTTAATGTTCTTCAATTATAGAAATATGACGAAATCATAATAGCAGCAGTTAAGCATTTTTAGTTTATTTCAGACATTCTTTGCTAACTTTTACACCTGGAAGTCACCCAGCAGCAGCTGAATCATTATTAACACTCTGAGGTAACAGAGGAGCTGCGAGGTGTTAAAGGCTTTGCTCAAGGGCGCCTGACTGAGGGAGGGGCAGTCTCTGCGTTTAGTTTTTTTTTTTTTTTTTTACTTCATACTTTCATATCATTCTCCTCTTTTTCTTTAATTTTAGTTTTGCAGAGTATTTTATCTGAACTCCAACGTGTTTGACTAGAAGAACGTAGTCCCTCTGTGGCAGATGAAAGGCAAAAACTAAGCAAACTAAAACAAACTACCTTGTAATCTGTGCCCTGGACAGATTTTCTGCATGGGACAAGCATTTAAATCATTCTGTAAATTACAGTTAAGGCAGTTGTATTGTTCTTGGAGGACACACCGTACCGCTGTCACATGACGTTCCTTCTCTTGCTTGTGTAAACAATGAGGACAAATCAGAGGCATAGAGCTCCAAGAACAAATCCTCCCTGAACACTGCGGTGAAGTTCAGAATGCAAATTCTAGATGCTGAAAGATAAGGACGAAACCTAATGGTTTAAAGTTTCACACTTATTTAAGGAAAGCAATAACTTTAAGTATCAAGAAAGAAACAAACAAGTAAAGAAGAATTTGTAGCCTCATAAAAAATGATCTGTCCAGTCCCAGAAACCCCACCAGCACAAAAAAACCATCTGCTCTTTCGCAAATGTTTCCTGTTTTGTCACACAGTTCTTCTGCTCACAGTTTTATATTTTTCCAGCGTATAACTCCCCAGGATGCTTCTTTGTTTTGGCTGGCATGCAGTTATACTTCAGCTTTGAGGATGACTGACATGGCTCGACTCTGCATACCAAAAGTTCCTCCAGAGACTGAAAAACATGTGCTTCATGATCAAATCCGTCCTCTTCCCCAAGACTCCAGACGGTCAGAACCAGCTGTTCTGGGTCATTCACTTGTTTTGTGAGTAATTCATTGAACTTTTTCCATGTCAGAGCCCCTTCTTTAACTCTCACTTTGTGCCCTTCACTATTCGCTCACAAGATTCAGACACATCTGTAAGGGATTAGCACAATTCTTCAGACCACGTCGCTGGAATTCATTCCCGTTTCTGACTCTTTGGGCACGGGAACGAGCCATAAGGAATTTGAATAAATCGGAGATGAGGGAAAAGAAGGAAAAGCTGTGACTGTGCTGAAGACACGTGAGAAAGGAAGAGAAATCTTCACCGTGTATTTGAGCTAAATTTATTGTAAAACCAAAGTGTAAGCTGTTGAAGTCATTACTGAGTCAGCATACACCTATGTTACCCTGGAAAACCATTCCTGCTTCTTGAACTTTTTGTTTTACAACTTTTGTAAAACCTTAAGCTTTAGTGTTTGTTATTAGGGCTTTATGTGTCGGACTAAAACATAGTCTGCGGTGTACATTAGCATTTAGCCCTCTTTAATCTCAGTGTCCTTCAGAATTACTAAATAGCAGTGTATATTGGATTGTCAGGTTCAAAGCTGTTATTTAAAGATTTCAGAGGTTTGTTAGTGGTAATTAGTGAACAGCAGCATGTCGAAGAGCAAGGAGCACAGCAGGCGGGGCGAAGAAAACAGCCAGGAGGCCAATGGGGAGCCACACAGATCCAGAGATCAGGTAAGGAAATCTGCATGGAAACTGTTTGTCATGTGCTTCACAAATCTACCCTTGATGGAAGAGTAGCAAGCAAATAGCTATTGCTGAAGGAAAACCATAAACAGTCACATCTGCAATTCAAGGAAGTGGTTTCGATTCTGGTCTTCTTTCGTCTCCCTGCTCCAACAGCAGAGTCAAACCAGCGCATTACCTCCTCAGCCATTTGCTGCTGCAGAAGCCTGGCAATCATCCATTTATCTAAGCCAGATGTTAACATCTACTTCAGATACACAGTGAACATGTGGAAGAAGATGCTTAGGTTAGTTAATGTCAAATTAGCTCTTTCCAACCTGCATGCAAAGCCAACAAAGCCGTCACCTTGAACACCCCATCTCCACCTAAAACACGGTGGTGGCAGCATCATGCTATGTGGATGGTAGTGGATTGAACGAAATCATCTAAGAAAATCTGTTTGAGGATTAAACAGACTACAGAATAGAGGTTCACATTCGCTTTCCAGCAGGATAGAGAATTATCTAAATGTACATTTAAATCCATATTTAGATTATGGGTGTCTAATTCCAGTCCTAGAGGGTTGAAGTCCTGCCAGTCTTAAATGTGGCTTTGCTTCTACAATCCTGAACCAAATAATTAAATCAACAGAAGGGGCTCTCTGGAAATTCAGTGCACTCTGAGGTGGAAAATTAGCCGTTTGATTCAGATCCTGTTCACCATGACCAAAGCCTAGTCAAAGTCCAGAACTAAATCCAATTAAGATTGGAATTGTAAGACAAAAATTAAGGTTTTGCTTCTCGCTTCAGCTGAGCCCAGAAGACCTTGCTCAAACTTCAGTAGCTCTTTGAAAATGTATACCTTCTGCGTTTTTTTTTTGCAATGTTTTATCAATTTCAGCACATATAGGTTAAGCCCCCTTTGAAGTGAAACAGGACCACACACAGCCCTGAAACATCCGTGGCCCCTTCAGCTTCCTCTGATCTGCTTTACATGTGTTTCAAGCTTCGGTCTCAACATTCTGCTTCCTCTCTAACTCTGACCAGATTTACACTCCATCACTTCCTCCCAGTAGCTAATTTCTCCTCTCTCCATTCACATAAAGTTCAGCTGGAGCTCTATGACAAAAGCAGACAATCTAAATACTTTCTTGTGTGCTATGAATAACAGGTATCCATTACTGCAGACAAGCTGGGGGTTGAATAACACATAGACACACATACACTGTCTGGTGGACTACGTGGCAAACTGCATGCTTTCTTCAACCAAAAAGCTGTAGGCGGAGCACTTAATCATGACGCAGCCCAGCGAACTTTACATTGTGGGGTTATTCTTCCTCCTGTTGATCCCACATCCACAAAGAAGCAGGCACAGGCCCAGTTAATAACATATTCATAACAATAATAACAGTAAACGGCTAGTATAATTCATTCTGCTAAACATAAAAACTGAGTCTATGTTTCAATTCAGATTATCCATAATTAATTGTGGTTGGTATTCTGGAGTTATTTGCCTCTTGGGCAAAAAAAAATAATAAATAAATAATAATAATAATAATTGGCTTTTGTTCTACATATTAATTAGACACAAATTGACTTTAGAGACTATCTGGATAAAATTCAGATTTGTCTTTTTCGGCTTTTAGAATCCATAAACTCTTTAGGAATCAAATACCTTACAATCCCATCAAAACCTAGACTATGAACACACGTATCGCAATTTTTAAAACAGATTTTCATGTCAAAATCAGATTAGCTTCTTGTTCAATAACACCCATTACTCCCAGTGAGAAAGACTTTGCCTTCGCCTCTCTCTTGTGTAACTTTTGCATGTTTAAGCCCATGTCCACCTCTGTTTATACTGAACACACGACTGTCTTCTTCTCTTTGCAAACACATGCAGTCCAGGCAGTCTGGAAAATTAAAATTCACCCAGTTGCCAAATCTGGCTACTAAAGAAATTGGTCAGCTGAAGACAAAAGAAAGCATCACATTAGGTAATTTTTTTCTTCAGCTTATAAATAAAAGCGAGCATTTTGAAGCAATGCAAGCCTATTTTTTCATTTATTAATCTTTTCTTTTCTATTGTATAATGTAGGTTGAAGGATTCATTGTGTAACTGAAGTTTTTGAACATCAGTGAGGAGTTCAGTGATATTTTAAAATGTGGCAGAGGAACATTGGCTCCCTCTGTTGGTCACACTCTGATAACTTTGACTCCCACTTGAAAATAATTTCTTGCTGCAAATTAAAGCACCGGACCAATCAGAACGACTGAAGAAAAAGAGAAGATCATCCTATAAATTATAACATATAAGTAAAAAGAGTACTTCAGCTGAAGTATAAAGTAATCACATTATTTCTTCTTAACATTTTTTTTAAACTTTGGTTCAAATAGTCACGATTTAAATTTTTATACTTTACCTTGTATTGGTACTGTGTGTCAAACATATATTTTAAATTTTTCACTTAATATTTTTTAATACAATAATTTCACATTGACAAAAGAGCTGTATTTCTGAGGGAGAATGCAATTCAATATAAGACTACAGAATTGCAGTAAAACAAAAAATATTAGCAGACAAAACATAAAATATAACATTTTTAAGCTACCATGATTTGTATAGCATAGTCATAACTTAATACTGGTTAATCCAGTCAAAACTGACTCAGTGCTGATTTTTGTTTTAATGGACTATAAGCTATAACAGAGTTAAACAGATTCATTCAATAAAAACCCATGCTTATTTAGCTAAAACTAACAAAAATGTCTTATTATTACAATAAGTGAGGATACAGTTGTATGGTGTGTCTTTATCTGATCATCTGCTGCTGTGGCGAACCGATGTGAACAGATGCTGGAGGACCTTTGGGGCTGTGTGCCTGCACTGGATCACAGGGGAAATAAAAAAATGTGTCAGAAAGTTGAAAAAATGAAATGAGCAAAGTATTGTTTGCACATAATAATCAAAATTCCTATCGCCTCATAAAGTAACTAAATCTGAGCTGGGAAAAAATATACAAACTACTACAGAATCAACCACCTCATTGCTTAAAGGTTCTTCCACAGGATCCTGGAGGTCGACAAGGTCCAAGGGGTCATGGAGATCCTGTGCGTCCTGATTGTTCAGTTCATCTGTCTCAGCTGGTTTCTGTTTATGAAAAGGAAATAAATATCAAACATCTTTGGGTCTTAAACTATCCCAGCATTCTTTTGACAAAAAAATTAAATGATTTCAGCAATAAAGGTTACACTGACCTCTCCATCTTACAATCCTTAGTCATGGGTTAAAAATCCAATGAGCGTGGCAACCTTTATTAGCCCCAAACTGAGTAACTTTTTTATGTAATTTAGTGTGAAATTAAGCTGTTGCAATAAAAGATGGAATATATTTTGATGTTTTCTCTACATATTTTCAAAAAAATGTCCATTAATGTGCAAGGCAGTCAACTTTTAACATTTTCAGCTCCTTCGACTTTTAAAAATATAAGTTTTTACTTTAAAAATAAATTATCATTAAAAAAAAACTCATACAAAACAGTGATCGCTCAATTGCTTTATTGAATGCAATATTCAACATTAAATGTAAAACAACAAAGTTGCAGTAAAACAAAAATATGATCAGATAAATCATAACACAATATTTGAAGGTAAAAGATTTAATGCAAAACATGTTCATAAATTAATATTGGTTGATCCCATCAAAATTATCCTAATGTTGATTTTCTTTTTTGTAAAATAGACGCAGTTGTAACAGAGTCAAACACATTTGTTCAATTAAAACCCATTGGTATGAAGCCTAAAACTAACAAAAATGCCTTATTATTACAGTAAAGAGTAAAATGAGGATACAGTGGTATGGTGTGTCTTTATCTAGTCATCTGCTACTGCGAATGACTGACGTAAACAAATTTAAAAGCCCACAAGTCACTGGTGTTTTCTAATGGGAGGTTCATCCTGGAAAGAAAGTGTTTCTGTCCCATAGAGAAGAACAAATGTCCTGAGACGAAGACGTTGACGGCCAGCTTGACAATTTTCTTTGTAATCCCAGCTTTCTGCTCCGATGGAAGAAGTGCAGAGACAATGACTGAGGAATATAAACAGGTGTGTCTGAGTTCTGTGTTGGCTTGTTTTGTTTCTTTATGATGGAAACAAATGAGTCTCTCTGGGTATAGGCCGTCATCCCAGAACTGATGTTTGAATATCGGTGATCCTAGAGGACATCTGGCGCTGAATGGTCTTACTGGATCTGAGGAGAAACATACATTTTGTCAAAATGCTGAGAAGATGAAATGAGTAGAGTATTGCTTGCACATAATAATCAAAATTCATAAAGCAACCAAATCTGAGTTATGATAAAAAAAAAATATATATAAATGAACTGCTGTCTTTATGAATTTATTATTCAGAATCAACTACCTCATTGGTCTCAAGTTCCAGTGGATCTTGTGGATCCACAGGGTCCAGAGGATCCTGAAGGTCGGAAGGGTCCACAGGATCTACGGGATCCTGGAGATCCAGTGGGTCCTGCGGGTCCAGATTGTTCAGTTCATCTGTCTGGGTTGGGTTCTGTTTGTCAACAAGAAATAAACACCACACTAAGTGTTTGGATTTCAAAAGATCACATTATTCCTTTGACAATATGCGACATTATTTCAGTAATAAAGGTGAGACTGACCTCTCCGTCACTGGACCTCAAACAATCCTCAGGAAATCCTGAATCATCAAACATAATAANATCAATTCCTACTGATGCACATTTAACACAAACAAGGATCATGATGGGGGAACTTTGCAGCATTCTAGTGTTTAGAGTTATGGCCAATAAACCCCATTTTAGCAGATTTTGTACTAAACACCTTTTGTGCAATGTTAATGTTACCAAGATTTATTTAACTTAGAATCACTTTGATAGCAGAATGTAAAAAATTTGTTTTCATGTGATTGTAAGTGAATTCAGGCTCCACTGGGTTAAAACAGTAAAGGAAGAACAGTCAGAATTTTTTTTAATAATTCCGATTAAGAAGATTTGTGACTCAGTGCGAAGAGTGGTCATAGTTTGATTCACCCTCTGCAACATGATGATTTTATTATCTATATATCAATGTGTTTGTGTTCTGATAAGTGATTATGTGTTTGTGTTCTGATAAGTGATTTTGAGTCATTGTGTAAAGGCGCTTTCATTGGCCATTATGTGTAAGAAATGCTGTATAAATTGAAAACATCTAAGGAATGTAAAAAAAACAACTGTATTTAGTATTTAATACATAACAGGATTGTGTTTTCTTGACCACACTGAATTTTTAATGACTTTCACAAACTTTTTAAAGTTCTGTCAGTTTTCCACTTGGTTAAAATAAGCAGATTTATGAAGTGAGAGAACACAATAGGGGGTGGGAACAGTTTACAGGCTGACTCACAAAGGCAGAGAAAAAGCAGCAAAACCAAAATCCACCCAAACTGGAGGAGAAATAAAAAAATAAAAAAAAAAGATTATGAAATGTTTGTGTGATGATGAGGTGGACAGCGTGGACGTAAACTTTCTACTCACTGGTGGCAGCTGTGCCACTCCCAGGAGTAGCGTGGCCTGCTGGGGAGGAAGTCAGCTGTGCCTTGGTTCTTGACTTTCTGAGGAAACCTCAGCAGCACTCTGGTGTCGTAGTCTCTCGCTCGATAGGCTGAGCTGCAGGCACAGAGCAAAGAAAACAGATGTGATTGAAGGGACAGAAAATACCTTCTTATGTAGACGGTGACATCACCACTGATGTTTTCCCTGCTTCATCTCTTCCTCAGAGTGGAGCAGACTCTCAGGGTCCAAACTGAAACCAAGTCTGCCAAGGTGTGTGTGAATGCGTGGGTGTGTGTGTGCGTGTAAATGCAGGGTGGAAAAAATCCTTCAGAGGCGCTCGGTTGTTTGGGTTAGTCCACGATAATGTGTTTACCATTCAGGCTTTCTCTCTGAGGACAGGCTATGATTAAACTTTTACAGAAATCCACCAACTCCACCTCCTTTCTCCACCATCAGCTGCAGGAATCACTTAATTTTAACTCATCTCATCGCTTCAGCTGAGCAGTCCTTCCTTACAAACACTTAGGTGGTTGTTATGGCTCAGAGCTCCCTGATTCACACTCAGACAAGGCTGCAACTCCCACTCTTACTTTTTTTTTTCTCTCCTCATACACGAGTCTCAATACCTTGACAAACAGTTTTCCTCAGCTGCACATCTCAGATTGTACATTGGTGCTCTTTGGACATAAGCAGAGGCTTGAATGTAGTATGGATCTGGCACAAGATCAGGAAGACCTACAACACAATATGAAAATAGATTGAAATTATTGATCAATAACACAGATCAAGTTGATAGAGGGTTAATGCCAGCTTGAAAAATGAAAAAAGAAAAAAAAAATGAGGGTGCTACACTTTTGTCCTTAATATTTCTTACTTTTTAAATGAGCATCTTAATGTACCTACTATCAAAATGAGATAAATCTTAATATATTGGTAACAAATGCTATCTAAACATTTAGATTATAGTGACAGTGAAACTTTTGGTTCAGTCATTCGAAATATTTGTTGTTTAGCACGGAATGCCTGATATGTTTATATTGGCTGTAATGTGAATAATTATATTTAACTTTAGTGACAGCTAAGAATTAGCATAAAATTTGTGGTTGAAAACGTCTCTGTGTTGTAACTAGCTTAGCGACAACGCTAAAGTAAAACTTGTAAGATGAGCTTCTAAACTTTGAGCCACTTTCTTACTTCCGTTTTCTAGGAGATTTTTAATAAGCCACTTAAGTTTTCATCCAGCTTTAACTTGATATGCTTTAGCTTGAAATAAAGATATTATTAGCAAGCTTCACTATTAGCTTGCTAATAATGAAGCTTAGCAAGTGAAGCTTGCTAATACCTTGGAACAACACATCTTAGCTGTAGTTGTCAGGGGGAAAAAAATTTACATTTCATATGATCAATTTTTAAAATTTGCACAAAGTTTTTAAGTAATTTAGTGACAGTGCCAACTTTAAAGTCAGACCTTAGCTGAGCTTTTCAACCCTGTAGCTGTTGTTGCCAATGAATGCCACAACTTAACTGTGGTTGACATGGACAAAAAAAATTACCTTCCACCTTCTTGTAAAAGTTCCTATCCAGCCTGTTGTTATAGTGCTAATGCTAAAGCCAAAGTCTATAGCAAGCTGAGTTTCATTACCCCAAAGTAGTATTTACCAACGAACTGTCTACATTTATATAAATGCCATTTTGTTAGAATATAGCTAAAGTCATTACCAATGAACAGCACATATTAACTCTGGTGGGAAAAAAAGTTTCTACCGACCATGTTAGAATTTTTTTTTTCCCACAAATGTTCATGTCCAGATCGAAAACAGTTTTTGGGATTTTTTTCTTTGTTTGATCTGAAGACAAAGCAGATTCGTATATTAGCCATTCTTGTAAATAATTGAGAGAGAAAACTTAATGGAATTGGCTGCATTTTACCTGTTAATTAGTACATAGTTTATACATGAACAAATCTACTAAAATAAATTTATTTGCTGGACTCATTTCATTGGTCAAATTGTTTTTTTTTTCAGTGAATAAAGGTGGAGACACTTTTGATGAACAGATGCTGTGCTGACGGTCATTACAAAACACCCCTTTCTGCCAAGCACCGACACATTTATTCATGCGTGAAGAGCGCCTTCTTCATTCTTACCATACTGATGATACCTTGTACCATATCCGGGTCTTGACCTCGGTCTTGGCCTCTCGTAAACATCATAATGATTGTAATATGGGTTGTCAAAGTCGATGGACTTGTAAGGATCGTACGGATCATCACCGACCATCATGTCACTGGCTCTGGGTAGAGGCGGGCTGACATTGACTTCCCGGGTGTCGTTGACAGTGCGGTTCCCCTGCGCCCCGGTGCTCCCTGCGGGTCGTTCCCGGTGAAGATGCTCCCGATGTTCTTGCCCTCTCACAAGCGTAAGGAGGCTGCGGGGCGGCTGCTGCTGCTGCTGCTGCTGCTGCTGCGGCTGACTCCGGGCTTCCTGATGTCTCACGTCCGCATCCTTGATGATGGTGACAGGTCGCGCCTGCTCTTGTTCCTGCGCTGCGCCCCTGCGCTTCGGCGGCACGTACTCCGAGCCTTGGCTTAAAAGGCTGAAAACCTTTCCGTTGTGAGACCACTGCAGCGTCTGCCGAAAAGCACCTCTTTGGTCATTTCTTGGTTGAGCTCCCGGGTTTCTCTGGGAGCTAGCAATTTGCAGGAGCACAACAAATAAACAGAAGCATGCGTAAAAAGTGCTAAATGCGCCAAACACGCGCCTTCCCATTATAAATTTAACGAAATCTGTCAAATATGGAAAGAATGCTATTATGAGGACCAAATATCCTAAATTTGAGCAGCAGTCTTCATGTCTCAGTCTAAAGGACGTTCAAAGAGCAGAGAAAGTGAAAAGCTAAATTTTAGTGTTTCCTTGTGATCTCATATTGCTTTTCTGCAGCCTGGACATGCATAAGATGATGATGATTATAAGGAGGAGGAGTTCAGCATTTGGAGGAGTTTAGGATCTTGTTATACAAGTCTGCTGCTGCTCATGTAACGACAGTGACGTGTGATCATTACCAACCAAAATTGCACAATCTGAGGATGCCAAATGAGCGTTGGTAACAAGCAGTGAAACAGAAAAGAGTGGAATCGAGGCTAATATTACTGCGCCCTGCGAATTTTTTATTTTATTTTATTTTTTACTCAATTTTGTTATTTTACAACTACAGACTCGTAGTATATTGAAATTGTCTGTGACAGAGCAACACAAAATAGTGCATGACTGCGTGGAAGGGAAAGGCTTGCATGGCTTTAATTTTCTTACAAATAAACAGCGCTCTCAATATGGGTAGTTGCAAAGAGGCAACTACTTAGGGCCCCGAGCAAAAGGGGACCCCTGAGGACGGAGGTGTTGATCTCAGTGGATAATACAGTGAAACTAATGAAAACAGTTCAACAAAGCCCGTCATACAGCCTCACAAGTCGATTCCTCTGAAAGAATCCCTAGTAGAGAGGTTCCTCCACGGCATTCCTGAAGTGGCGAAATGCAACGACAATAAGAAACACTGAGCCCAACCAAATGACTGGCGTATTCGCGGTACCCCTTTAAGTGAAAGTGGGCCCCGTACAGCTCATTCGCTGTGAAACAAGTGCCGACAGACACCAAACAAATAGCGGGACACCTTTAAAAAATATGAAAAGCACATACGTCTGGATTTTCAAAAAGACTACGAAAAAATAAATAAAACGAAAAACGAAAACGAGACAGTGAAAAAGACAGATATACTCTCAAGTAAAACCGACTCAGAATTTAACACAAATATTAACTACTAAATGTGTGGCAGGTTTCAATATCGATAAATTCACATAAATCTAAAAGCTATTTTGATTTAGAAAACATGGAAGAAATTATGGAAATATTATGAAACATAAATTACATATACAACCATATAAACTTTTCACAAATGATAGATAATAAAAAGCAGCCTATATTAAGTGATATGCTTTGCAGCAGCGATGGGGAAAGGCTCCCCTCAGCCCGCAAACTGGAGAATGTGCCGCTAATCACCGCAGCTCCATCATACGTTTGGGCAATTAGTTTATTTTTCAGTCCAAACGACCGGAGCTTTTCTTTCAGGAGCTTTTCAAATCCCTCTGCGGACCTGCAGGGAAAAAAGCCAGGGATCTCTCCACTGTACCTGAGCACAGTGACACACTGCCGCAACAAAAGACACTTCTAAAATGTCAAAGTTTTTTGTTGATAAACCTCTAAAATGCAATCGAGCAGCTCTTTTTTCGGTGTGGCCTCAGAGGTCTATTTAGCCACCTGTGTATTTGACTGGTGAGCTGACTGGCTAAAAAAAAGAAAACTGATTTACCAGAAAAAGAAACACACCCGAGTGTCGCTGAATGAGCCCATTCAACGACGAGGAAGAGTCACAGCAGCATAGGTAAAAAACAAACAACAACAACAACAACAACAAAACAATTATATATGGAGGGGGGTGGAAATCCCATCTTGCACAGGAAACAAACGTGTATGCCTATTTTCACTTCTGGTAAACAATCGAAAGGAGAACGTAATGCTAAAATGGATTTAGTTTTCTACATCAAAAGGCAACTGAGGATAAAACAGGAAAGGTCACATCACCTGTTAGGGAGTATTTCAGATATTTAAGAAAAAAAAACCTCTAATCAATAACTAGCAATATTGACTGACATGAAATGCTTATTCTGATAAGTTTCTCAGCCATATGTCCAGACCTATATGCTTTAATTAAATTACAGAATATCACATAACCACTTTATTAAGTGGTTATGTGACTGTGCTGCTAGTTTCCTTCCTAGCAGCACAGTCAACATTTGTTTTATTTTCTAATTTTAAAATGTTTTTTTGTTATAGCAGTTGGATATTATTTTCACAGCACTTTAAATCTTAACAGTTGGGATTTCTTGTATAAACTGTGACTGATAATGAGTCAGCTAGTCAGAATTGGTAGGAAGGTAGGTGGAGATAAACACAGGGCAATTTCAGACAAAAACCTGCTAGAGGCTGCAAAATACTAGAAACTCGGGCGAAAGTTTAAATTATTCCCAATTGAGGTTGTAGCAAGACAAAATCTGAAAAGCTAAGAGGGTAGGAAACTTCTTGCTAGGCGCTGAACGTCATTTATTTTCAAGAATGATTCTTGATACGTCTGCCTTTTATATGGTGCAGCAACACTCCTCCTCAGAAACATAACCTGAGCTTTCCAATATTTCCAGAAACCCATCTCCCACAAACCCACTGTCCTCTAGAGCCTCTTCTTCATCAGTGCTTTCCTGACGACGTGGAATCCACACTGACTAACAATCTTCTACAAAGTCATAATTAGTCATTTCTAGGTGAAAGGGAAGGGAAAAAGGGGAGTCTGCAGATATCTCAGCCTCTGCTTGTTGGCAGACTACTGACCCACATCTCGTCCCCTGATGAATTAGACTCATTTGCTGTTGGCAGGTCTGATCCCAGCCTTCCTGGTATAACTCCAGATGCGTAATGCATAGGTTGGGAAACTTCATCCAAGGTTTTCATTTTACTGTGTGCAGGAAACCAGGGCATTTTTTTCTAGCATCTGCAGCGTGGACCACACCATGGTTGCTGCTAAACCACAGCAACTTGTCATGTGGATTTCACAGCTTCTCACAACAAAATGCTACTTTAAAGGGGAAAAAAACTAAATTATGTTTGTCCAAAATACCACTACTAGAGGGTAAATTTAGTATGCTTTACATTTTAAACAAAAGATAGCTTATAGTTTCATAATTGGTTTTAAATCTTGATGTGATTTTTTTTCAGAAGGGAACAGAAAAGGAAACATTTAACCACTAAAGTCTTCACTGTGTGAAAGTTGGGCAGTGAATAATGTACAGTGTTTATATCAAGGAGACAGGATGTTTTACCTCATCAGGGCGCTGCAAGCCTTTCCTTCCCCAAAAATGATCATAAACACTGGCTTAGACAAGTGTTTATGGTGGAGTGTACAGTATATATATATATATATATATATACACACACACAGTATACTGCAAAGATAAAGGATTATTTTTACTTTCATTCTTAAAAATTGTCTTGATAAACAGTTTAGGTTTTCTGCAACTCCTTCCTAACTCTTTCAAGTTAGGATCTGAATAATGTGGATGCATATTCAGATCCTAACTTGATGGTTTTCAGAAAAAAAATAATAAAATAAAGTTGTGCATGGAAATTATTCAGGGATAAAAACTTAAGGAGTTGTATAAGCAGTGTTTTGCTCTGCCAAGTAGTTCTTTTTATCAATATTCAAAAATGATTGACTTAAAACAAGCTCCTATGTACTGCTGTAAGTTACTCTTAAGTTAATTTTGTCTTATTTAAAGTGTGCTTAGAACCTAGACAAAAATACTTGGTTGTGTTTTTGCAGTGTACAAATACGCCTGTATCCCAGATCGTTTCTGTAAGTGTTACTAAAATTAGGTCAGTTTCAGACATTTGCACAAGCTTTTGCTCAGGACTGCACAAGTTTAATCACTTTTTTCCCCTGTAATTGTATCTATGTGCTGAGAGTAGCTCCTTGATTCTACCATTTAGGCCTTAATGTTCTTCAATTATAGAAATATGACGAAATCATAATAGCAGCAGTTAAGCATTTTTAGTTTATTTCAGACATTCTTTGCTAACTTTTACACCTGGAAGTCACCCAGCAGCAGCTGAATCATTATTAACACTCTGAGGTAACAGAGGAGCTGCGAGGTGTTAAAGGCTTTGCTCAAGGGCGCCTGACTGAGGGAGGGGCAGTCTCTGCGTTTAGTTTTTTTTTTTTTTTTTTACTTCATACTTTCATATCATTCTCCTCTTTTTCTTTAATTTTAGTTTTGCAGAGTATTTTATCTGAACTCCAACGTGTTTGACTAGAAGAACGTAGTCCCTCTGTGGCAGATGAAAGGCAAAAACTAAGCAAACTAAAACAAACTACCTTGTAATCTGTGCCCTGGACAGATTTTCTGCATGGGACAAGCATTTAAATCATTCTGTAAATTACAGTTAAGGCAGTTGTATTGTTCTTGGAGGACACACCGTACCGCTGTCACATGACGTTCCTTCTCTTGCTTGTGTAAACAATGAGGACAAATCAGAGGCATAGAGCTCCAAGAACAAATCCTCCCTGAACACTGCGGTGAAGTTCAGAATGCAAATTCTAGATGCTGAAAGATAAGGACGAAACCTAATGGTTTAAAGTTTCACACTTATTTAAGGAAAGCAATAACTTTAAGTATCAAGAAAGAAACAAACAAGTAAAGAAGAATTTGTAGCCTCATAAAAAATGATCTGTCCAGTCCCAGAAACCCCACCAGCACAAAAAAACCATCTGCTCTTTCGCAAATGTTTCCTGTTTTGTCACACAGTTCTTCTGCTCACAGTTTTATATTTTTCCAGCGTATAACTCCCCAGGATGCTTCTTTGTTTTGGCTGGCATGCAGTTATACTTCAGCTTTGAGGATGACTGACATGGCTCGACTCTGCATACCAAAAGTTCCTCCAGAGACTGAAAAACATGTGCTTCATGATCAAATCCGTCCTCTTCCCCAAGACTCCAGACGGTCAGAACCAGCTGTTCTGGGTCATTCACTTGTTTTGTGAGTAATTCATTGAACTTTTTCCATGTCAGAGCCCCTTCTTTAACTCTCACTTTGTGCCCTTCACTATTCGCTCACAAGATTCAGACACATCTGTAAGGGATTAGCACAATTCTTCAGACCACGTCGCTGGAATTCATTCCCGTTTCTGACTCTTTGGGCACGGGAACGAGCCATAAGGAATTTGAATAAATCGGAGATGAGGGAAAAGAAGGAAAAGCTGTGACTGTGCTGAAGACACGTGAGAAAGGAAGAGAAATCTTCACCGTGTATTTGAGCTAAATTTATTGTAAAACCAAAGTGTAAGCTGTTGAAGTCATTACTGAGTCAGCATACACCTATGTTACCCTGGAAAACCATTCCTGCTTCTTGAACTTTTTGTTTTACAACTTTTGTAAAACCTTAAGCTTTAGTGTTTGTTATTAGGGCTTTATGTGTCGGACTAAAACATAGTCTGCGGTGTACATTAGCATTTAGCCCTCTTTAATCTCAGTGTCCTTCAGAATTACTAAATAGCAGTGTATATTGGATTGTCAGGTTCAAAGCTGTTATTTAAAGATTTCAGAGGTTTGTTAGTGGTAATTAGTGAACAGCAGCATGTCGAAGAGCAAGGAGCACAGCAGGCGGGGCGAAGAAAACAGCCAGGAGGCCAATGGGGAGCCACACAGATCCAGAGATCAGGTAAGGAAATCTGCATGGAAACTGTTTGTCATGTGCTTCACAAATCTACCCTTGATGGAAGAGTAGCAAGCAAATAGCTATTGCTGAAGGAAAACCATAAACAGTCACATCTGCAATTCAAGGAAGTGGTTTCGATTCTGGTCTTCTTTCGTCTCCCTGCTCCAACAGCAGAGTCAAACCAGCGCATTACCTCCTCAGCCATTTGCTGCTGCAGAAGCCTGGCAATCATCCATTTATCTAAGCCAGATGTTAACATCTACTTCAGATACACAGTGAACATGTGGAAGAAGATGCTTAGGTTAGTTAATGTCAAATTAGCTCTTTCCAACCTGCATGCAAAGCCAACAAAGCCGTCACCTTGAACACCCCATCTCCACCTAAAACATGGTGGTGGCAGCATCATGCTATGTGGATGGTAGTGGATTGAACGAAATCATCTAAGAAAATCTGTTTGAGGATTAAACAGACTACAGAATAGAGGTTCACATTCGCTTTCCAGCAGGATAGAGAATTATCTAAATGTACATTTAAATCCATATTTAGATTATGGGTGTCTAATTCCAGTCCTAGAGGGTTGAAGTCCTGCCAGTCTTAAATGTGGCTTTGCTTCTACAATCCTGAACCAAATAATTAAATCAACAGAAGGGGCTCTCTGGAAATTCAGTGCACTCTGAGGTGGAAAATTAGCCGTTTGATTCAGATCCTGTTCACCATGACCAAAGCCTAGTCAAAGTCCAGAACTAAATCCAATTAAGATTGGAATTGTAAGACAAAAATTAAGGTTTTGCTTCTCGCTTCAGCTGAGCCCAGAAGACCTTGCTCAAACTTCAGTAGCTCTTTGAAAATGTATACCTTCTGCGTTTTTTTTTTGCAATGTTTTATCAATTTCAGCACATATAGGTTAAGCCCCCTTTGAAGTGAAACAGGACCACACACAGCCCTGAAACATCCGTGGCCCCTTCAGCTTCCTCTGATCTGCTTTACATGTGTTTCAAGCTTCGGTCTCAACATTCTGCTTCCTCTCTAACTCTGACCAGATTTACACTCCATCACTTCCTCCCAGTAGCTAATTTCTCCTCTCTCCATTCACATAAAGTTCAGCTGGAGCTCTATGACAAAAGCAGACAATCTAAATACTTTCTTGTGTGCTATGAATAACAGGTATCCATTACTGCAGACAAGCTGGGGGTTGAATAACACATAGACACACATACACTGTCTGGTGGACTACGTGGCAAACTGCATGCTTTCTTCAACCAAAAAGCTGTAGGCGGAGCACTTAATCATGACGCAGCCCAGCGAACTTTACATTGTGGGGTTATTCTTCCTCCTGTTGATCCCACATCCACAAAGAAGCAGGCACAGGCCCAGTTAATAACATATTCATAACAATAATAACAGTAAACGGCTAGTATAATTCATTCTGCTAAACATAAAAACTGAGTCTATGTTTCAATTCAGATTATCCATAATTAATTGTGGTTGGTATTCTGGAGTTATTTGCCTCTTGGGCAAAAAAAAATAATAAATAAATAATAATAATAATAATTGGCTTTTGTTCTACATATTAATTAGACACAAATTGACTTTAGAGACTATCTGGATAAAATTCAGATTTGTCTTTTTCGGCTTTTAGAATCCATAAACTCTTTAGGAATCAAATACCTTACAATCCCATCAAAACCTAGACTATGAACACACGTATCGCAATTTTTAAAACAGATTTTCATGTCAAAATCAGATTAGCTTCTTGTTCAATAACACCCATTACTCCCAGTGAGAAAGACTTTGCCTTCGCCTCTCTCTTGTGTAACTTTTGCATGTTTAAGCCCATGTCCACCTCTGTTTATACTGAACACACGACTGTCTTCTTCTCTTTGCAAACACATGCAGTCCAGGCAGTCTGGAAAATTAAAATTCACCCAGTTGCCAAATCTGGCTACTAAAGAAATTGGTCAGCTGAAGACAAAAGAAAGCATCACATTAGGTAATTTTTTTCTTCAGCTTATAAATAAAAGCGAGCATTTTGAAGCAATGCAAGCCTATTTTTTCATTTATTAATCTTTTCTTTTCTATTGTATAATGTAGGTTGAAGGATTCATTGTGTAACTGAAGTTTTTGAACATCAGTGAGGAGTTCAGTGATATTTTAAAATGTGGCAGAGGAACATTGGCTCCCTCTGTTGGTCACACTCTGATAACTTTGACTCCCACTTGAAAATAATTTCTTGCTGCAAATTAAAGCACCGGACCAATCAGAACGACTGAAGAAAAAGAGAAGATCATCCTATAAATTATAACATATAAGTAAAAAGAGTACTTCAGCTGAAGTATAAAGTAATCACATTATTTCTTCTTAACATTTTTTTTAAACTTTGGTTCAAATAGTCACGATTTAAATTTTTATACTTTACCTTGTATTGGTACTGTGTGTCAAACATATATTTTAAATTTTTCACTTAATATTTTTTAATACAATAATTTCACATTGACAAAAGAGCTGTATTTCTGAGGGAGAATGCAATTCAATATAAGACTACAGAATTGCAGTAAAACAAAAAATATTAGCAGACAAAACATAAAATATAACATTTTTAAGCTACCATGATTTGTATAGCATAGTCATAACTTAATACTGGTTAATCCAGTCAAAACTGACTCAGTGCTGATTTTTGTTTTAATGGACTATAAGCTATAACAGAGTTAAACAGATTCATTCAATAAAAACCCATGCTTATTTAGCTAAAACTAACAAAAATGTCTTATTATTACAATAAGTGAGGATACAGTTGTATGGTGTGTCTTTATCTGATCATCTGCTGCTGTGGCGAACCGATGTGAACAGATGCTGGAGGACCTTTGGGGCTGTGTGCCTGCACTGGATCACAGGGGAAATAAAAAAATGTGTCAGAAAGTTGAAAAAATGAAATGAGCAAAGTATTGTTTGCACATAATAATCAAAATTCCTATCGCCTCATAAAGTAACTAAATCTGAGCTGGGAAAAAATATACAAACTACTACAGAATCAACCACCTCATTGCTTAAAGGTTCTTCCACAGGATCCTGGAGGTCGACAAGGTCCAAGGGGTCATGGAGATCCTGTGCGTCCTGATTGTTCAGTTCATCTGTCTCAGCTGGTTTCTGTTTATGAAAAGGAAATAAATATCAAACATCTTTGGGTCTTAAACTATCCCAGCATTCTTTTGACAAAAAAATTAAATGATTTCAGCAATAAAGGTTACACTGACCTCTCCATCTTACAATCCTTAGTCATGGGTTAAAAATCCAATGAGCGTGGCAACCTTTATTAGCCCCAAACTGAGTAACTTTTTTATGTAATTTAGTGTGAAATTAAGCTGTTGCAATAAAAGATGGAATATATTTTGATGTTTTCTCTACATATTTTCAAAAAAATGTCCATTAATGTGCAAGGCAGTCAACTTTTAACATTTTCAGCTCCTTCGACTTTTAAAAATATAAGTTTTTACTTTAAAAATAAATTATCATTAAAAAAAAACTCATACAAAACAGTGATCGCTCAATTGCTTTATTGAATGCAATATTCAACATTAAATGTAAAACAACAAAGTTGCAGTAAAACAAAAATATGATCAGATAAATCATAACACAATATTTGAAGGTAAAAGATTTAATGCAAAACATGTTCATAAATTAATATTGGTTGATCCCATCAAAATTATCCTAATGTTGATTTTCTTTTTTGTAAAATAGACGCAGTTGTAACAGAGTCAAACACATTTGTTCAATTAAAACCCATTGGTATGAAGCCTAAAACTAACAAAATGCCTTATTATTACAATAAAGAGTAAAATGAGGATACAGTGGTATGGTGTGTTTTTATCTAGTCATCTGCTACTGCGAATGACTGTCGTAAACAAATTTAAAAGCCCACAAGTCACTGGTGTTTTCTAATGGGAGGTTCATCCTGGAAAGAAAGTGTTTCTGTCCCATAGAGAAGAACAAATGTCCTGAGACGAAGACGTTGACGGCCAGCTTGACAATTTCCTTTGTAATCCCAGCTTTCTGCTCCGATGGAAGAAGTGCAGAGTGAATGACTGAGGAATATAAACAGGTGTGTCTGAGTTCTGTGTTGGCTTGTTTTGTTTCTTTATGATGGAAACAAATGAGTCTCTCTGGGTATAGGCCGTCATCCCAGAACTGATGTTTGAATATTGGTGATCTTAGAGGGCATCTGGGGCTGAATGGTCTTACTGGATCTGAGGAGAAACATACATTTTATCAAAATGCTGAGAAGATGAAATGAGTAGAGTATTGCTTGCACATAATAATCAAAATTCATAAAGCAACCAAATCTGAGTTATGATAAAAAAAAAATATATATAAATGAACTGCTGTCTTTATGAATTTATTATTCAGAATCAACTACCTCATTGGTCTCAAGTTCCAGTGGATCTTGTGGATCCACAGGGTCCAGAGGATCCTGAAGGTCGGAAGGGTCCACAGGATCTACGGGATCCTGGAGATCCAGTGGGTCCTGCGGGTCCAGATTGTTCAGTTCATCTGTCTGGGTTGGGTTCTGTTTGTCAACAAGAAATAAACACCACACTAAGTGTTTGGATTTCAAAAGATCACATTATTCCTTTGACAATATGCGACATTATTTCAGTAATAAAGGTGAGACTGACCTCTCCGTCACTGGACCTCAAACAATCCTCAGGAAATCCTGAATCATCAAACATAATAANACGCTGAAAGCGTCACTGGGCACAGACGTGATGCCGGTGTTGTCACAGATGACTCTGGAGAGTGTAACAGCGAACAGAGCCTGCCTCTGCTGTGGCTTGAAAACACCGGGGTTCTGGTACCACAGCCTGAAAAATTACAGAACTTTGGTAAATTATTCCATTTGCTTTTGAGAAAAGAAATCAAACAATCCTACTCTGCTTTACTGACCTGTCACCCCCACGGATTTTCTGGAACTGAGTTCCAATGAGGCAGGCGAACAGAGGACCCACGCGGCCGCCAGGCACAAATGGCTCTGCGACTCCTCCAAGCCACACATCAATGTTGTCGGGGGTCCCATAGAGCTGCAGGAGATTACGAGCCAGGGTGGGATTCCTCAAAACCTGAGCCAGCTCTGCCTGGTTACGAGGCTGGGACAGACCACAGAACCTGCGCCAGGCATTGTAGCCTGAAGTGATAGAAATCATGAGGATGAGAAAGTGAGAAAACAAGAAATGTTTGTCCAATTAGGGCAACATTTTCATTCCATTTGTTGCATCCAATTTTATTTAGACTTTAATGTTTAATAACTTCCTGTGATTCATTTTTCAACACCTGTAAATACAACAATAGGTCATCAGCGTAGCATATGATGTTGTCTTTTAGGCTAGTCTGCAATTTATTACTTGACATTGTATCTGAGGCTTGCTGGTGATCACTAGGAGACACATTTTCTCATCAAGACTTAGATCAGTTGTCTCAAACTGCATTCCTCGAGAGTCAGAGTCCTGCATCTTTTTGATGTTTCTCTTCTCCTCCACACTTGAATTAAACATCCACAGAGCTCCAAAGAGCTGTGCTAATAAGCTAATATCGGAGCCAGGTGTACTGAAGCAGACAGATATACAAGGTGCAGGACTCCTGCAACTTGAGGATGGGCGTTTGAGACTACTGACTTGGGTCTTTGAGGTTTGGGTCAGAGATCATGTTCAGATTCCCAACTGCAGGGTGGAATAAGTAAATCACGTACCAGGCAGGCCATGATCACGACCCCTCTGCATGTTCAGAGCACCCAGGTCCAGAGCCAGGTGCTGGATGAATTCAAACAACCTCTCTCTCAGAGCATCCACCAGCATGTTGTCCTGAGTGCCCAGTTTAGCAGGGCGACCTAGCAGACCACGCAGCACAGGGTCGACTCCACCTGGAGAGTGAGAGCAAAAGAAATGAGGGCTTCGTCCTAAAACACAATGACAAGATGGCTGCAGTTATTTCTGTGGGGCATACCTTCAAAAATGACTCTCCAGGGGGTGAAGAAAGCCTTGAACAGGGGGACACTGGGGAACTGAGGGTGCTCTCTGTAGTTTGGATCCAGTCTGAACAAAGCTGGCTGGATGGCCAGGTGAGCGAAACGGTAAGCAGCTGTCGCAAACACATTGGCGATGCTAGGGTCAACATTAGGGTTGTAGCCAGGGTAACGTCCAANACGCTGAAAGCGTCACTGGGCACAGACGTGATGCCGGTGTTGTCACAGATGACTCTGGAGAGTGTAACAGCGAACAGAGCCTGCCTCTGCTGTGGCGTGAAAACACCGGGGTTCTGGTACCACAGCCTGAAAAATTACAGAACTTTGGTAAATTATTCCATTCAAATCTACGATTTGCTTTTGAGAAAAGAAATCAAACAGTCCTACTCTGCTTTACTGACCTGTCACCCCCACGGATTTTCTGGAACTGAGTTCCAATGAGGCAGGCGAACAGAGGACCCACGCGGCCGCCAGGCACAAATGGCTCTGCGACTCCTCCAAGCCACACGTCGATGTTTTCGGGGGTCCCGTAGAGCTCCAGCAGCTTCTGAGCCAGGGTGGGATTCCTCAAAACCTGAGCCAGCTCTGCCTGGTTACGAGGCTGGGACAGACCACAGAACCTGCGCCAGGCATTGTAGCCTGAAGTGATAGAAATCATGAGGATGAGAAAGTGAGAAAACAAGAAATGTTTGTCCAATTAGGGCAACATTTTCATTCCATTTGTTGCATCCAATTTTATTTAGACTTTAATGTTTAATAACTTCCTGTGATTCATTTTTCAACACCTGTAAATACAACAATAGGTCATCAGCGTAGCATATGATGTTGTCTTTTAGGCTAGTCTGCAATTTATTACTTGACATTGTATCTGAGGCTTGCTGGTGATCACTAGGAGACACATTTTCTCATCAAGACTTAGATCAGTTGTCTCAAACTGCATTCCTCGAGAGTCAGAGTCCTGCATCTTTTTGATGTTTCTCTTCTCCTCCACACTTGAATTAAACATCCACAGAGCTCCAAAGAGCTGTGCTAATAAGCTAATATCGGAGCCAGGTGTACTGAAGCAGACAGATATACAAGGTGCAGGACTCCTGCAACTTGAGGATGGGCGTTTGAGACTACTGACTTGGGTCTTTGAGGTTTGGGTCAGAGATCATGTTCAGATTCCCAACTGCAGGGTGGAATAAGTAAATCACGTACCAGGCAGGCCATGATCACGACCCCTCTGCATGTTCAGAGCACCCAGGTCCAGAGCCAGGTGCTGGATGAATTCAAACAACCTCTCTCTCAGAGCATCCACCAGCATGTTGTCCTGAGTGCCCAGTTTAGCAGGGCGACCTAGCAGACCACGCAGCACAGGGTCGACTCCACCTGGAGAGTGAGAGCAAAAGAAATGAGGGCTTCGTCCTAAAACACAATGACAAGATGGCTGCAGTTATTTCTGTGGGGCATACCTTCAAAAATGACTCTCCAGGGGGTGAAGAAAGCCTTGAACAGGGGGACACTGGGGAACTGAGGGTGCTCTCTGTAGTTTGGATCCAGTCTGAACACAGGTGGCTGGATGGCCAGGTGAGCGAAACGGTAAGCAGCTGTCGCAAACACATTGGCGATGCTAGGGTCAACATTAGGGTTGTAGCCAGGGTAACGTCCAATATGTCTACGCATTGCATCAGGACCCAAAATGTGAGGAAGATAATCCCTGAAGACAAAAATCTGATACACAAAACCAGCATTTGAGTGAACAGCACAGGCTTTGAAGAAAATGAGACTCCTTGCTGACTCTTTGAGGTTGTTTACCTGGGTGTAAGCACCCATGATCTTGCGGGCCTCTTGGTAGAGAGTCTCACTGTCCCAGTGTGGATTCAGCCTCTTCAGCTGACGAGCCAAACGGTTGTGTTCACGCACAAACAGGGTGTGGATAGAGGTCAGGGCGATGTTCTCATCCACGCGGCCATCACCTGTAGAGAAATACACCAACAGCTCAATTCCTGCTGACATTTTTACTTTTAGAGGAACCTAAAAATGACAAATTACTGTAATACTGAAATATAGACTTGCAGGGTTAGCTCATTAGCAAACCCTATGTTTCACAACTTGTGTTGTTGCTGAATTTTGTTTCAGTTTGTTCTGTTCTTATTGAAGACTGACTACATAGACTAAGTATTTGAGCAATATTATTTTTTTTATGTTTAAAGGATCAAGCAACATAGTGATTGCTTGATCCTTTAAAAAATTACACTGTTTTGAGACTTGTCCTTTTGTTATTATTTTTTTTGTCAGTGAAAGATTATGTATTCAACTGTTTATCTCAATTTCTCCTTAGAAATTCACAAACCTGCAATAAAACAGGGCACCTCCTTGGCATTGGCATCGTTGGTGACTCTTCTGCGGGTGGCGCACATTTGCACCTGCAGGGAGTGGAAGGGCAGCAGCTCGCGCCCGTTGTCCCTGAATTCGGTGTTGACGCGCAGCAGGCCGGAATCACTGGTGAGATCACGAAGGTTCAGGGCAAGCTTCTCATCTGAGCCATAGACTTGCCCCAGATCCAGAAAGGCCGTCAGTGAATTGATCTGCTCCCTCTTGTTGGGTTCTCCACCAAAATTAAATGCAGAGTAACCCGTTCCACAGGCAGGAGCAGATCTAAAGGCTGGGATGCAGCTATCTGGACGGGAGGGAATCCGGGGGTCTCCAGGAGGGATCTGATCGTTAGAAAAGCAAGAGATTTAAGTAAAACAACAGAAAGGTGAAACAAAATTAAACAATTTGGTTTGAGCTTTGACACCAACCGGGATAGGGATGCATGGCTCACTGTGCTCGCAACTTTCATCGCAGTTCAGCCCATTGCTAAAGGAGCGGATACTTGGTGAAAATGGTGTGAAGGAGAGGTCATGGTCATTCCACTGGCCAAAAAAGGTCACCATGTGAGCGTACTCTGTGTCATTGACAACGCCTGCATCTGTTGTGCTCAAGATGCTATTGGACACCTGCCGCACCTAAAAGTAGAGAGAAAAACATTTAATGTTACACTTGAGACAAATATTTGGCTAAATAAGTCTGGATTTTGGAAACTAAGTTGTTACCAATGGGAGCAAGAAATTGTTGAATCTGCGATTTAAGTCCCATCCTTTTGGTTGGGAAATGTCATCATCGTACTCAGAGGGCAACCAGCGGGTGAATGGGGTGTTGGAGGCACCCAGGCGAGGGTTGTTTCTGTAAAAGAAATGTGGAAGGTTCGAGGTTCAGAAATTCAACAGAAGTGAACACACCGTTTGTGGTGAATGGCCTAAGAAGTTAGAATGCATTTCACAAGTACTTCTCTAGAGGGTAAATTAAAAAAGGAACTTCTAAAAACGATTCTTTGCACCAATAAACCCCAAATTTATTCCTAAGACCAAGTTGACAAGATAGCTGATCAATCATTTCTATAAAACTAGACTAAAAAAAAAAAAAATAATTCTTTATCATAAAAACTTACAAGTTGTTGCAGACGCTGGTGATTGTGCGATACTTGTTGATATTTGGTGTGTTGTGACATGGTGGATTCCTGATTCGAGCTTCACATCCAGTAATCCGGGCAAGTTCTCTCAAATCTTGTTCCGTGAGTAAATCTGAAATGTATAGTTCAATGATCCATGTGTCCTTATTGGCTTTTAAGTATCATTAGATTATTATTTAGAAGCACAAGACTTTCAACCAGAAGAGGAAAAAAAAATCAGCTTTGACTGAGCCTGACCTGTTGCATTGAGGGAGCGCTTGTGCACACGATGTACTTTCTCTTGGACCAAACGGAGAGTCTGTGCCATGTAGTCAGCAGAGCGCACAGCTGAACGAGTGTCACCGCGAGGCTGCTTCAGGAGGCGAAGAGCATCATGAGGCTTCACCACATCCCTGCGGACCCGTCTGAGGCTCCTGCAGGAGAGAGAATGGAAATATCTCTCAGTTTTAACAAGAAATCCAGAGCTCCGCAGTTCAGAAAACTGCTCATCACTCAAGATGATGAACTCACTCTTCTCTGGAGTACGTATATGCATCGTCTACTATTTTCTTTGCTTCTTCAAAGCATTTCTGAAGAAAAGGACTGCCGAGTCTTTCACCTGAAAAATAAGAACAGCTTAAACATCATGCATTTACAAAGCAAATATGCAAAAAAATATTATGTCAGGAGATATTTACCTGTAGGCTTGGATTGACTGGGCACCAGGCAGAGGCCCAGGATAAGAAGTACAGAGAGAAGCATCTCTAAAACAAAACATCAAACAAACATTAACTGGTTAAAAATACAATAAATTGAAAACCTTTTCCTCTGTGGATTAAAATAATTTTTTCTACCTTTGTCTGTGAAGGCTTCTGTGGCGTTCTAAGATGCTCTTTGAGATCTGGAGGTTCGGATGCTGTGTTCAACTCTCTGGCCCTCCTTATATTCAGTCGACTGACCCAACGCCTCGCCTCCTTTACGGGATGAGCAGGTGCGGCTATTTTCAGGAAATGCAGTTCCTTCTTCCTTATCAAAGTCCTGCAGGAAACACTGCTTTCAGCTAATCAGCTTCTGGTCAACTGATATGACTAATGGTCTACTTTAGAAACCTAAAAACAACAATACAATAAGTTCTGCTGGATGGGTTGGCCAGAAAGCAGCACAAACATAGCAACACTGACATGAGGATAAAACGTTTAAATAACTTTGATCAAAACTCACTTTGCAATGTAATTTTTCAAAGATAATTTGATGAAGGTAAAGGAGTAACAAAAAAAATCCAGCCAAACACTGAAATGAAATGACGTGATATAGATTTGTTTGGTTTCAAATAATTTTCCTTGAGTTATACTTTGGTAAACTAAATAACAACAAGCAAGTTTAACTTTAGCATTTGTACTTTTTCTAAAGTAGTTAAAGCTAAACTATCACTCCAACATAGAAATTTCCTCAACTTAAACATTTTTGACAGCTATTAATTTTCACCTTCCTAATATAGCCTAATATTAATGATATAACCCAAAATAAACATATTAGCATTATACTGTTTTCTGCTTGAACCACAAATGAGAATTAAAGTGGAATGAACCAACATCTTGAGTTAGATTCATATCAAAATGTTTAATCTAGTTTTGTAAACTTTTATTATGATATAAATGAAATAAATGACAAAGGAAAAGAGGGACACTTGCTTTTGAAAAAAGCTTTTCTTCAGAATACTTTACTGATGGTTCAGGAGTTTCAGCCTTTAGTAGAACAACATGTAAACTACAGATAAGAAAAATAAAATAAAAAGCAGAAACCGTTTAGCCTTTACCAAATGAAGACAAGAAATCTAAATAATATGGACATTCAAAGAATCATTTTTTTTTATTTAGCATTTAATAGAAGAAAAAAAAAATCCAGAATATTTTCATTTGAAAACAATGCTGTAATGACTGACAATGTGAGTCACAGAGGTAAAGAAATAAAAAAGCAATCCTGCATTTGTGCAAGACAAGGAAGTGGAGCAGTAAATGTAAAGTTAATCATTATGTTTCTTTGAAAAGCACCTTAACTGTGTGTATTTTATGCCTTTTCTGCACATACAATGGGTTTTTCATGCTGTTGTCAAACAAGCTGAAGTTCCTCGATCTTGACTGTCATGAGATTAAGTGAGTAACTGATTATTACTTCAACAGTGTCTTCACACGTTTTCCTAAAAAGTGGGTCAATCAAACAACTGCAACTAATTCAGAGAGTTGACTAAATCTCACTAAAACCAGGAAGTTAGAGCACATCACCTCAGTTCTAATGTCCAGCTGAATGCACTGCACGATTTGCAGTGAGAGAAGCTGCAAAGCTAATGGCCTTTTCTCACCTGGAGGAAGAGTGCCGAGTCTTGGAGAAGGATACCTGTGTGGATGACATCCTTACCTTTCACAAGAGCATTCCACAACGTTACACAGGTCAGCCTGTGTCCAGTTTGAGTGAAAGGCACTGAGGTAAACTTCAACTGTGGCAGCGTGTGTGGCGCATGGCCCCAATAAATGTGACTAGTCCATGCTCCCGGCTTTGTCTGTTAAATGCATCAACTATGAACCCATCTATAAGGAATAATTGACTCTAAAGGTATGTGCCGGAGTCCATGACTACACCTAAATTTCGGGCCTGATCACTAGTTTCCAGCTGAAGCAGCTGAAGCTGTATGTCGACTCCAGGTTGTAACTTCAGTTTTGTTTCTGAAAAGCTGAAGACGGTTATGGCACATCCACACATTTATCTTCTCAGATGTGATTTTGCTAGACACATTTTCCTTCCTTTTTATATCCAGCTTTAAGAGTGAAATTTTCTTTCTTTCTTTTTCTTTCAAATTTGCAGTGTGAGATTATGCTACTGCAATAAACGATACACTTATTTGTATGTTTTGACCACAACTTTGCAAGACGTGTCATTAAGTGTATTCCACATTTATAGAGTCTCATTTTTTTATGTTTTGCAGCTTACTTTCCTTACTTTAAAAACAGTAGCTTTAAATTGGCAACAAATCAGTAATAAAAAATTAATAAAATCAGTGATTCCTCAATTGCTTTATTGAATGCAACATTCAATACAAGACAACAAAGTTGCAGCAAACCAAAATATTAGCAAACAAAGCAGAACTTAACATTTCAAGGTACAAGTTATTAGTGCACAACATGTTCACAATTTAATAGTCAAACTTGGCCAAATGCTAATTTTTGGTTTAACAGACTGTAAGTTGTAACAGAGTTAAACACATTCCTTCAATTTAAACCCATGGAACGGATATCCTTCTGAGTTTTAGCATAAAACTCACAATTTAATTACAATAAAGTGTAAAATGAGGATACAGTGGTATGGTGTGTCTTTATCTGGTCATGTGCTGCTGTGAATGACTGACGGGAACAGTGACAGGTCACTGGTGTTTTTAATGGGAAGTTCATCCTGGAGAGGGTAAGCTAATTTTATTTATATAGCACATTTTCAGCAACAAGGCAGTTCAAAATGCTTTACATGAATTAGAAGGAAATGCAAAGAAAACAAGAAAACCAAAGACAAAAGTTAGAGTACAAAACTAAATATTGGTTCCCCATGTTTAATAACAAGAAGTAGATCACAATCTATAAAGTAATAGATCTGGATCTTAAGTTTGTTTCTCAATGTTTGATTTTATTAGTTAGCTAAATGTTGGGTCTCCATGTTTGATTCTAGTTCTGGGTAAACTAACAGGAGTTTCTCTAGATCTTGCTCTGATATTAAAAGTAAAAAGCTAAATGTTGGTCTAAAGTAATAAGTACTCCACATTCTTGTTCAGGGCTGCTATTAGTAAGTATGCAAAGCTAAATGTTGGTTGGTTCTGCTATTAGTAACTGTTAAACTAAATGTTGATTCCAGTAGTCCTAGGTTGCTAAGTAGTTGCTAGCTCTAGATTTGAAAGCATAAAGCTAAATGTTGGTCTAAAATAATGAGGACTCCACAGGGTGTGTTTATGTCCCATAGTGAAGAACAAATGTCCTGATAAGAAGATGTTGATGGCCAGCCTGACAATTTCGATCGTATTCCCAGCTTTCTGTTCCAATGGAAGAAGTGCAGAGTGAATGACTGAAGAATATAAACAGGTGTGTCCGAGTTCTGTGTTGGCTTGTTTTGTTTCTTTATGATGGGTATAGGCCGTCATCCCAAAAGAGAAACTGATGTTTGAATATCGGTGATCTTAGAGGACATCTGGGGCTGATTGGTCTTCAAGGATCTGAAGAGAAACATACATTTTGTCAAATGCTGAGAAGATGAAATGAGTAGAGTATTGCTTGCACATAATAATCAAAATTCATAAAGCAACCAAATCTGAGCAATGACAAAAAATATACAAATGAACTGCAGACTTTATGAAATTACTACTCAGAATCAACTACTTCATTGGTCTCAAATTTCAGTGAAACATCTGGATCTTGCAGATCCAGAGGTTCCTGGAGGTCCAGAGGTTCCTGGAGGTCCAGAGGTTCCTGGAGGTCCAGAGGACCATGAACATTTACAGGGTCCACAGGGTCTAA
This sequence comes from Poecilia formosa, assembly GCF_000485575.1. NCBI lineage: Eukaryota > Metazoa > Chordata > Actinopteri > Cyprinodontiformes > Poeciliidae > Poecilia > Poecilia formosa. The sequence continues at coordinate 2,889,329 of NW_006799945.1, forward strand.
GGCGTCCTGGAGATCCAGAGGGTCCAGATTGTTCAGTTCATCGGTCTGGGTTGGGTTCTGTTCATCACAAGGATCAAAATAAGTCTTCAGATTTTAAATATCCTAGATTTCTTTTGACAAAAGAGTGCCATGATTTCAGTAATAAAGGTTAAAATGACCTCTCCGTCACTGGACTCTAAACAACCAGCAGAGGATCCTGTAATATCAAACACATCAAACATTTTATACACAATTACAAAAGAGAACGCTACACTAGGTAAGCTGACTGGTCCTTAGGATGAAAAAGCTCTCACCGGAGTCACAGAGCATGGAGGTTGTCTCCCTCCATGCTAAAAGATTCAGGCGTGGCAGAGTGGAGCACTGCACCAGACGGTTCCTATTTGAGACGACGCTGAAAGCGTCTCTGGGCACAGACGTGATGCCGGTGTTGTCACAGATGATTCTGGAGAGTGTAACAGCAGACAGAGCCTGCCTCTGCTGTGGCGTGAAAACACCGGGCTTCTCGTGCCACAGTCTGAAATATTCCAGAATGTTAGAAAATCACTCCATTTGATTTATTTTTGTACTCTTCATTAGTCCCATTCTGCTTTACTGACCTGTCACCCTGACGAATCCTCTGGAACTGAGTTGCAATGAGGCAGGCGAACAGAGGACCCACGCGGCCGCCAGGCACAAATGGCTCTGCGACTCCTCCAAGCCACACATCAATGTTGTCGGGGGTCCCATAGAGCTGCAGGAGATTACGAGCCAGGGTGGGATTCCTCAAAACTTGAGCTAGCTCTGCCTGGTTACGAGGCTGGGACAGACCACAGAACCTGCGCCAGGCATTGTAGCCTGAAGTGATAGAAATCATGAGGATGAGAAAGTTGAGGGATGGAGACAACAAGTAATGATTGCCCAAATAAAACTACCATATTTTCCGCACTATAAGGCGCACCGGATTATAAGGTGCATAGAATAGATGTTGCAGGAGAGGCTGGAGTTACATTATGCATCCACTAGATGGAGCTGCACTAAAGTGAATATCAACAAAACAGTCCGACTCCGGTAGGCGAGGAGAGCCTTCCGCGACTGGGCTGGGGCGTGGCCGGACGATGGTGACCCTTCTCTGTTCGTGCTCAGCATGTTCGTGGAGAACGTGGTGCTAAAGGACCTGCAGACGACCTGATTCTACACGTCAGTCAAACTTTATTAATAGATTACAAACCAGCATTCTGACAACTGTCCCAGCATGCACCATGCGCTTCTTCTTCTACAGGCGAAAATGAAGTCGGCGGCTGCTTACTGTAATTGCTAGACCTGTTGTGGCTCAATATTGGTCCATATATAAAGTACACCGGATTATAAGGAGCACTGTCGGCTTTTGAGGAAATTGAAGGTTTTTAGGTGCGCCTTATAGTGCGTAAAATACGGTATATGTTAATTTGAGATATTAGTGGCATGATCTGTGTTATTCTGAAATCAGTACATATGACTAAAAATGAAGTGGAGAGTCTCACAAAGTTGCTCAAAGACTTAGATCTCTGAAGATTGAGTCAGAGATCAGGTTCAGATTCCTAGTTTTTGGATGTAATAAATAAATCATGTACCAGGCAGGCCATGATCCCGACTCCTCTGCATGTTCAGAGCACCCAGGTCCAGAGCCAGGTGCATTACAAACTGGAACAACCTATCTCTCACAGCATTCACCATCATGTGATCCTGGGTGTTCAATTTAGCAGGGCTACCTATCAGACCACGCAGCAAAGGGTCGATTCCACCTGGAGAGTGAGAGCAAAAGAAATGAGGGCTTCAACCTAAAGCACAATGACAAGATGGCTGCAGTTATTTCTGTGGGGCATACCTTCAAAAATGACTCTCCAGGGGGTGAAGAAAGCCTTGAACAGGGGGACACTGGGGAACTGAGGGTGCTCTCTGTAGTTTGGAGCCAGTCGGAACACAAGTGGCTGGATGGCCAGGTGAGCGAAACGGTAAGCAGCTGTCGCAAACACATTGGCGATGCTAGGGTCAACATTAGGGTTGTAGCCAGGGTAACGTCCAAGCTGTCTGCGCATTGCATCAGGACCCACAATGTGAGGAAGATAATCCCTGAAGACAAAAGTCTAATACACAAAAACCAGCATTTGAGTGAACAGCACAGGCTTTGAAGAAAATGAGACTCCTTGCTGACTCTTTGAGGTTGTTTACCTGGGTGTAAGCACCCATGATTTTGCGGGCCTCTTGGTAGAGAGTCTCACTGTCCCATTGTGGATTCAGCCTCTTCAGCTGACGAGCCAAACGGTTGTGTTCACGCACAAACAGGGTGTGGATAGAGGTCAGGGCGATGTTCTCATCCACGCGGCCATCACCTGCAGAGAAATACACCAACAGCTCAATTCCTGCTGACATTTTTACTTTTGGAGCCACCTTAAGAATATGACATGAGCTCCATCCAACCATTATCCAACACACTTATCCCTAGTGGTGTCGCAAGTGGTGATGAGTGCCTATTTCGACAACGGATGAGACACAGGTCCGCCCTTTGATGGACAGGTTGCCAGTCCATCAAAGGGCATCACAGAGTGAAATAGGACAAATAATCATGCACACACACACATCCACACCTACGGAGAGTTTAGAGAGAGACCAATTAACCTGATTAGTCATGTTTTTGGACTGTGGGAGGAAGCCAGAGTGTCCAGAGAGAACCTACTCATGCATAGTGAGGACATGCAGAAAGATCCCGGGCTGGGAATCGAACCCGGGACCTTCTTCCTACAAGGCAACAGTGCTACTAACTCTCCCACTCCCATGACATGAGCTGAAAATGACAATTTGTCGATCAGTCGTTTATTAATATTGAACATTGGCGATAACTGGATCTTGAAATATCCAGTAGCTGGGTTTGCTTTCAAAGCAAGTATTATAATTTTTATTCAATCATTCAACTCAATTTCGCTTAGAAACTCACAAACCTGCAATAAAACAGGGCACCTCCCTGGCGTTGGTATTGTTGGTGACTCTTCTGCGGGTGGCACACATTTGCACCTGCAGGGAGTGGAAGGGCAGCAGCTCGCGCCCGTTGTCCCTGAATTCGGTGTTGACGCGCAGCAGGCCGGAATCACTGGTGAGATCACGAAGGTTCAGGGCAAGCTTCTCATCTGAGCCATAGACTTGCCCCAGATCCAGAAAGGCCGTCAGTGAATTGATCTGCTCCCTCTTGTTGGGTTCTCCACCAAAATTAAATGCAGAGTAACCCGTTCCACAGGTAGGAGCAGATCTAAAGGCTGGGATGCAGCTATCTGGACGGGAGGGAAGGCGGGGGTCTCCAGGAGGGATCTGATCGTTAGAAAAGCAAGAGTTTTAAGTAAAACAACAGAAAGGTGAAACAAAATTAAACAAATTGGTTTGAGCTTTGACACCAACCGGGATAGGGATGCATGGCTCACTGTGCTCGCAACTTTCATCACAGTTCAGCCCATTGCTAAAGGAGCGGATACTTGGTGAAAATGGTGTGAAGGAGAGGTCATGGTCATTCCACTGGCCAAAAAAGGTCACCATGTGAGCGTACTCTGTGTCATTGACAACGCCTGCATCTGTTGTGCTCAAGATGCTATTGGACACCTGCCGCACCTAAAAGTAGAGAGAAAATGATATACTCTATTTTTGGACTACTTTTTCCCCACGCTTTAAACCACGCAGCTTATAGCCCGATGCGGCTTTTCTGTGTATTTTTCTTCAACCACCAGAGGGCTCTTTAGCAGGAAGGGAATCATTGGAAGTCAAAATTGGAAATCAAAGAAGAAAGTACTAATTTTAATTTGGAACAAGCACATGGAGCAGCAGGCACATCGGAGAAATGTTTTCAAACTCATAGCCCTCACCATGGAAACAACATGAAGAAGTTCATATGATGCAGCTTTTAAGTAGAAGGTTATCGATCTGGCAGTACAGTGTGGAAATAGAGCCGCTGTACATAAACTCAGCGTGAGCCAATCCATGGTAGGAGACGCAAGGCTGCGTCCTTAATAAGACGCTGGCGGAGATACCAGCGGCTTAAATATATGTACGCTTCCAGGATTTTTTTATTTTTATTTTTTTTAACTTTGTAGGTGCGCTATATAGTCGGGAAAATACGGTAATTTAAAACTTGAGACAAATATTTGGTTAAATAAGTCTGGATTTTGGAAACTAAGTTGGTACCAATGGGAGCAAGAAGTTGTTGAATCTGCGGGTTCTGTTCCATCCTTTTGGTTGGGAGATGCCATCATCGTACTCAGAGGGCAACCAGCGGGTGAATGGGGTGTTGGAGGCACCCAGGCGAGGGTTGTTTCTGTAAAAGAAATGTGGAAGGCTGATGTTTAGAAATCAAACTTTTGAAATCCCACAGAAGTGAACACATCTTTTGTGGTTCATGGCCTAAGATGTCTGAGTGGATCTCACAAGTACTTCTTTAGAGGTAAGTTTCAATTTTTTGGTATAAAAATGGAACTTCTAAAAATTATGGTTTGCACCAATAAACCCTATATTCGTTTCTAAGAGCAAGTTCTTAAGATAGATGATCAATTGATCCTACAAAACTGTTTTAAATTCAATAAAATCTTAATTGTGATCTAAAACTTACAAGTTGTTGCAGACGCTGGTGATTGTGCGATACTTGTTGATATTTGGTGTGTTGCGACATGGTGGATTCCTGATTCGAGCTTCACATCCAGTAATCCGGGCAAGTTCTCTCAAATCTTGTTCCGTGAGTAAATCTGAAAGGTGGAGTCCAGAGAGCTGTGTGTCCTTACAGGTTTTAAGATGTAATCAGATTGTTAAAAGTACCAGATATGGAAAAAAAAAATCAGCTTTGACTGAGCCTGACCTGTTGCATTGAGGGAGCGCTTGTGCACACGATGTACTTTCTCTTGGACCAAACGGAGAGTCTGTGCCATGTAGTCAGCAGAGCGCACAGCTGAACGAGTGTCACCGCGAGGCTGCTTCAGGAGGTGAAGAGCATCACGAGGCTGCACCTCATCCTTGCGGACCCGTCTGAGGCTCCTGCAGGAGAGAGAATGGAAATATTTCTCAGTTTTAACAAGAAATCCAGAGCTCCGCAGTTCAGACATTCAGAAACTATCCTTCACTCAAGATATGAAAGCATTATGAACTCACTCTTCTCTTGAGTATTTGTATGCGTCGTCTACTATTTTCTTCGCTTCTTCGAAGCATTTATGAAGAAAAGGACTGCCAAGTCTTTCCTCTGGAAAACAGGAAGAGCAATTTAAACATAATGCCTTTAAAAAGCAAACATGTATGAAAATATATATCTCAGGAGAAATTTACCCATAGGTTTGGATTGACTGGGCACCAGGCAGAGGCCCAGCACAAGGAGGACAGAGAGAAGCATCTCTGAAGCAAAGCATCAAACAAACAACTGGTTAAAAATACACTGAATCAAAAACATTTTCCTCTATGGATTAAAAGAAAATTTTTACCTCTGTCTGTGAAGGCTTCTGTGGCGTTCCAAGATGTAATTTGATGTCCGGAGGTAGTGATGCTATGTTCAGATATCTTTCCCTTCTTATATTCGGTGAATTGGCCCAACGCCTCGCCTCCTTTAGAGGATCAGCAGGTGTGGCTACTGTCGCTTTCTTGTTCTTTGTCAAAGTACTGTAGGAAACACTGCTTTTACCTCATCAACTACAGATTCTGGTTAACTTATAAGACTTATTTAGGACCTATTAATGCACCGATTGCAGTTTTCTGGTAGATTGCGATTACCGATATTTAAAAAGCTTGACCGGCCGATTCCGATTTTGGCCGATACCAATGCTTTTTGTCTGAAATGTCGAGTTGGCAATAGTGGGGTGACCATTGTTAACTGGAAATGTGCAGACATGATCTGGTCGGTGGGTCTGTCTGTCATATTTCTCTCACAGCAGAGCAAAAGGGGACAGTAGTTGGTTTTTAGACCTTTGTTGAGGTAGATAAGATTGTCCGATCTCAAAAAATTAAGGAAATTGGTGCCAATAGATCAGTTGGTTGCACCCCTATTATAAACAGTTGTATGACAATTTGGGTGTGTTGGTCAGAGATCTGAAAAGCACAAACATGTTAACACTGACATGTGTGGATAACATTTTTTAATAAAAAGTCACGTTTGTAACAGCTATTCATGATACAACACAATATTAAAAAAATATCCAGAATGTTTTCATTTTCATTCAGTATTGAATTAAAATGTGTATCACAGAGATGAGTTAATAGGAAACATGGCATTTGTTCAAGTTGAGTAATGAGGAAGAGTGAAAATAAATGTACAGTCAAACATAATGTTTTCTTAAAAAGCACTTTAAGTGTGTGTGTGTTTTGGATGGAGATGCCCCTTCTGCACATAAAATGGCTTTCTTTTTTCTGTTGCCATGGCGCACTGTGATAAAGTTTAACACAAAACAAGCCAAAGTCCTTCAGCTTTGACTGCCATGAAGTAAGTGAACAATAAATGAAATATGAAGGTCAATCATTAAATATTTGATGTAATCAGAAGGTAAATAATAGAACTAAAGAGTTCTTGAATATTTTTAAGCTCACTCATTTGACTGCATATTTTGAATTTTGGCATCGTAAATTTGAGAAATACAAACGTGGACAATTTTTGTAAAAAGAATAAACAGTAATGCGACAGTAACTCAAGGCAGCAATGGCTCAGAGAGCAAATAAAGTTTTTTGGTAGTTATTTTGTCAGTGACTCCAAAGAGAAACAAGATAGAATAGAAGCTTAACTATGTATTTGTCTATAGAGACAAAGAGATAACATAAAGTAGATGACGGCCGTAGCTCCATCAACCACAGAAAAATAAGACAGTCACAGAAATGTTGAGCTAAAGTACAGTCTGTGGTGAAAAATAACAAGTATACAAAATTCAGGAATTTAAAATTTAAAAATATCAGCTGAGAAAAGTCTAAACCTCACTAAAGTGCCATTTTGGCCAACGTGACCCAAATTTGACAAACTCTAATGGAAAATCTACTGTGTTGTATTTTTCTGCATTTTAACCATTCGAAATAAATTTTCAGTCTTTCATTTGCACAGTTTTGATTTATATTTAAGGTTTAATCTGTTACAGGATAACAACAGAGACATATTTTTTCATCATGCTTTGTGTAGCTCTGACCTTTGCACATTTTCTTTGAGCTTTTGTTAAAAAAGGGAAAACTTCACCAGTGGAAGTTAGTACTGTTGAATTAATGGACTAGACCTCACTGCCCTTTGTTGTATAGACCAATAAAGCGGGAACATTTCCTGCACGTTTTACAACCACATGCAATAAAAACCTCCTCAGCTGTTGCTGATGAACTCAGCAAAGGTGTGGCGGCATTCTTTTATCTAAATCTATCACACGCATCAGCAGCTAACTTTTCTTCTTGGCAGAAAAGTTCACATATCAGAAACATTTCCACCCTTTTTGTTTGCAACATTCAGTGAAGAGTTGCACTTGTGTCTTAATCTCTTTTTGAAGGAAGTTAGAAAGAAAAGGGGAAACAAACCTGAGAAGTTCTTAGTCAACTTAAGTGTGGCAAGAAATCACGTTACACCACTTGGGATGGAAGAAAGAAGGTAGTTTTTCAGGCCAGGGTGGACACCAGTCATCAAAGTTGTCCTTAGAGAGTCAGACAACAATACTGCACAGAAACGAATTAAAGATATTTCAAACATTACTTGAACAATGGCGGATGTGCATTCCTCTTAAGCAGGAAGAAAAGCTGGTTTGGGACGAAGCATGAGTCATTTATGCTGACAATCACTTACTAGACAAGGAGGTGTCGTGCCGACCTGACCTTTTCTATTAAAATAATAAGGAAGCTTTGTCCTCAGCGGCAGACACAGTAAGTCATCTTGGACACTAAATTGAATTCCTGACATGCAGGATTGTTATCATCATGCTCTACTAATTAGAATTACATCACTGTAAATGTTTAAGCCACTTTACTTGTGAATACATATGAAGAAAGCAGAAAACAAATATGGGCATGCATCTTGTGTAGAGATAGCTGTTGCCTTCAAACGTTTAACTCAAATTTGGCATTGCATCATATTTGAAAGGCATTTTAAGCAACAAACCTTTATGGAAAAAAGAGTCAAAAATCAAGTTTCACCAACAAAACTTTGTATTTAAACAATTTATCTGCATTGAAAATGGAGCATTTTATGCCTATTAATGATCAGAAACTGAAGTAACGAAGCTATGTGTGAAATAAATTGTTTTTAACAAGTCATTGGTGCAGAATGATGTTTCAGTTATTTAAAAAGTGCTACTAAATCCACATTTTTAAAACTCAAAAACCCAAAGAAAAAAACAGGGTTGTGTCCAAAGGCAACTTGTTACAAATTGGATTTTCAGGAAATATGTCACGAAGATGCATCTTGTTCTTGTGTCGTTAGCTGAAACTTTGGAAGAGACTGAAGGTAGCACACCGACAGAACTGATAGAAACTTATAGAGTAACCAATAAGTTATTCTATAACCTTGTAGGATAACCAGCAGGGTTATTCTATAAGTGCAGCTAACTCACAGGATGGATGATTAGTCTCTCGGATCCTGTCTCAGTCCTTCCTGTTTTTTTCTTGTTTCTTAAATACGTGACTTTTAATCAGAATCATAAATAGTTTTTATGGTTCTCTGTCCATATTCTTTAAGAATACTCTGTCCACCATGCTTCAGGTCTGAAGCTGAACTGAAAATTAGTCAAAAGGATGTTGATCTTCTAAGAAAAGACCTAAACAAAAAGCCTTAAAAAGCTGATTATCAACAGATTCCAAGGCATTCTAACATGTTCAAATGAAATATAAAGCACAGTACTGTATGTACAGTACATTAAATTTTAAAATGGGCAAGGGCAATGCAAACAGAGTTATAAATTTCATAGGAACAAACACGAAGGACAAAAGAAAGTGTTGCAATCCCTTCTGCTGTCTCTGTTGTGACTCCGCGTGAGCTAAGAACAAAAAGGTTTTGTTACTGCCAGTCAACATCTGAAAATGGGTTTCTACTTCCTTCTGTTTTATTCGGTGCTCAAAGTTATAATCTTTATGCTATAAAGTGATCAGATAAATAGTACATAATTGCAAATGCAATAATGAAGCTGTTAAAATGTTTTTATTCTTTTACAGCAGTACATATGTACAGTTTAAATGACCTGCTGACCCAGATGCTGCAACCTTGTTTTACAGGAATTCCCATTTGGTCCATCATTAACTACAAGTCGTAAAGGCAAGAGAAGAGACATTAAACCAAACTGCTTTTGATTTGCAGTGTGTTGCAAAAAAAAAAAAATATTCACACCTCTGTTGTCATGTTACAGCCACAAAAGAAATACGATTGATGCATTTTCCAAAATTTATACGCCTAAAAATCTGAAAAGTGTGGCATGCGCTGCTGTTACATTTCAGGGTTTTCTCTACCAGCCTTCATCAAGATCACTAGACGGAAACAACAATCTTTTTTTTAAACAGATTCTTCATTTTATTTGGATCTAGACTTTGACTAGACCGTTCTAGCACATGAATAGGTTTTGGTCTAAACTATTCTCCATTTTTGACCTTTCACGTCATCCATGTTGGATCATTTGAGTGTTGTTTATTTAACACAGCTAGTTTTACAGTTAACTAGGGAGCCAACAATTACTTCCTGACAGAAAGTGGCTTGTTTGGCCGTGAAATTCGTCTCTTGACGTCATTGTTTGAATAAACAGACCTTGGGGTAAAATATTTTAGGAGGTGATACTGTTAATGACCTGTGGCTGTAGAGGAAGTAATTTCTGTTTCAGTAGAGACTTTACAAGCTGTTCAAACGTTGAGAAAATGTTGCTTTTAAAGGAGACAGGAAGACTAGTGGCAATAACTATCAAGACTTTCCTTTGCATTATTGTATCTGGTTTATGATGTTTCTTTGAAACACCTCAGAGAACAATATGATAATCAAGTCGCTGATTGAGGAAATGTTTTATCCAGTTCAGGTCTGTTGACCAATACCATTGACTGTAAACTCAGGTATTACTCCCCATAAGTTCCTTCTGGAATGTCAAAGGTCATGCCCTGAATCAGACAAGAATAAGCAAAGGAAAAAAAATACAAAATTATCTTAACAGCAGGTTCATATGATAATTCTTTTAAATCTAAAATAAATGTCTTTGGGAATGGGAACAAAGAATTTAAAAGTGGACTCATCCTTAATAATCGTTTGAGATCTAAATTGTAATTAGAAAGTCAAGTGTTCTTTAGGGCCCCCTACTGGCCTGGAGGCCTTAAACAGTGACTCAGCTTGCTGCTCAGAGCAGCAGTCAAAACTTTTATATATACCGGCTTAAAAGCTTACATTTGAACATCTCACAGTTATTGAATAGTCAATAATTGTAAGAGTTGTATGTTATCTTTTATATTATATCATATTTTGTATTACATCATATTATATTATGTGCTGCAAAGTGGTACAGTTGTTAGCACCGTTTGCTGCCTTGCAACAAACAGGTGCACCAGTTTCCTCCTGCAGTACAAAAAACAATGAAGTCAACTAAATTGCTCTCTCTAAATTGTTCTTATGTGTATCTGCATGGTTGTTTGCCCTGCAGCATCCTGCCTCTTTCCCATCCATCGCTGAAGATTGGCACCAGCCCCTCTACAAGGATAAGTGCTACAATGAATGCATGTTCATTAAGTCGTTTTTTGCACACAATATTACAGTCTCAGAGCTGTGGTAAATGCTCAAGCTGGTAATTATACAGCTGATAAGGACAATGACACCTTTGAGCAAATGTGGAACTTGGTAACACAACTCTTAAAGTATTACATTGCCTCATCTTGAGTAATCAGATGTTCCTGCTCTAAGATGGAACCATAGACGTGAGAATCTGTCTGACTAAGGTCTTAACAAATAAGTAGGCATATATATTAATGTCAAAATCTGTAAATAAATACAGAAATATTGATGGAAAATTTTGTCTCACTCGCTTTTACAGTGCTTCTTTGGATTTATTGCATTTCTACTCACAAGTCTACAATTTAAAGATGCTTGAGATGCGCTGAGTCATGCACAAGGAGAACTGCAAGCGGCTGTAGAATACAAAAATAAAAACAACTTACTGGCTTGCTCAGTAACAGCTAATGCTGTGCATAAGGCATGTGCTGCAACTGCAGAAGAGTCCTGCAGGCGGCGCTACAGTTATCCTAGTTGGCAAAGATGAAAAATTTCATTAAAAAGTACAAAATGGTTTGGTTTACAAAATGAGGAAATACAGCAGCACATACAAGAGGCTTCTGGCCAAAGCAAACAGACAAAATACAGAGAAAAGAATGTTAGACTGTGAACCGAGTCGCTCGTAATATGTTTGAACTTTGACAAAGTTACTAAATTACCAGAGGTTGAAACAATAACACTATTAAAAATATATTAAGACACAAAAAATGACAGAAGCAAGTAAAAAAAAAAGATAATAGTGAAAAAATACACAGGTTAGGAATGTGGAGTGCCTGACAGTCACTCTAAACACATAAATGTTGATGTGCAACAATTGTGAAATGGAAGAAAAAGACTACATATTTCCCTATTTTTCCAAATAAAATCTGAATTTATCACTCTAAATAAATCCAGCAAAATCAATTGAAATAGAGTCTTCTTGTGAATAATTAATCTCACTCTAAATATTTACTGAAGCTTAATGTCCTGTGAAGCTTCTGGAGGTTTGTTAGAGAACAAAACAGCATCATGAAGACCAATGGACACTGACACGTCAGGGAAACTGTGAAGTTCAGCTGAAAACTCTAGAGGAGCTGCAGAGCTGTTTGCAGATAGGATAACTAATACCTGGGCTTTCTGCAAATTTAGATTTCATGGGAGAATCACTAGAGTGAAACCATATAAGGTCACGGCAAATATGTGGAAGAAGGTGGTCAGGTCAGTGAAAACCAAATTGAAACTGTCTATCCTACATGCAAAACTTACAATCCACACCAACTGTCACATTAAATCAAGGTAGTGGCAGTATCATGTTGTGCAGAAAAAAGTTTAGATTTGCCGCTATCGTTGCAGAAACCAGGCCTTTCTGCTTCTATCTACAAAAATGACTTTAAGTAATTTTCACCAGTTTTTACTTCACAATTATGCACCACTTTTTGTTTACCGCAAAAAAATTATCTCACTAAAATATATCAGGGTTTGTAAAAAAAAAAAAAAAAAAAAAAAGGTCAAACGAGTATTACTAGTTCTGCAAGGTTTTGCATTTACCTCTGTGGAGAAATCACAGCAGATTCAAAGATTTGCTCTTTCAAAAAATATATATTTTTTAAATCTTTACAAACATAAAGATTAAAAAAATATTATAGGAAACAATTACAAAGACAAAAAACAAGAAGAGCGCCACTCAATTATTGTGTCGCTACAAAGGAATGACTCGTTTGGCCCTGAAGTGATTTGATCTATTTTAGATCTATATTTTAATTTATCTTAATTTTAAAATAAATCACCATTGGGTTCTGCACAGACTGTATCTTACAGTTCAAAATGATTGCATATTTTACTGAAAATTACAGGAAATCAGCAACAGAAGTAAACATTCATTTAAAAAGAGAAGAGGAAACAGAAGGTGAGAGATAAAGACATTATAAGTAACACCACAACTGTGATAGATGCATTTCTTTAGAAACATAATTTACCCGGCTGGTGTGAGGAACTGAAACCCCCCCCCCGCCCATGCAGTTGTACTAAATAAACATTTTCTTTTGTCTGGTAGGTGGTCAAATCCGTCAGATATAAAACCCACTTGCAGTTCCCTCAGATGTGAGAAGCAAATAGTTTGAACAAACAAAACGCAGACGGCAGCCATGGCCAAACTGATTTTACCTTTGGTTCTCTTAGTTGCGCTCCAAGGCTCTGGTAAGATGCTGAAAATATAAATCTCAAAGTAAAAGAAACAATTCTACTTTGTAAATGTAATAAATATTTTTTTCTGCAGATGTGACAGCAACTTATGACAGCAACCATCTGCAAAGTCTTCCTGGTGAAGTAAGTGAGCAATTTTTATACAAGCATATAAGCATGTTTTTCTTTCTTAAGTCTAAATTAAAAACAGAATTTAATTACGATGCGATTGCTTAGAATAAAAAACTTTTTTTTGTGCAAAGTATTTGCAAATAATAACTTGCTGAACCAAAATAAAACAATAGTTTTGCATCTATCAACTTTCTTTCTGTATGCATTAAATGCGATGCATTTAATGCAAATGCATCGCTGTATTTGCATTAAATCAAATACAGCGATGCAAATGGAATTTTTTTTTTTTTGATGAGTGAACATGATAGATTTAAAATTCTGTCCTTCTAAATGTGCTTTACGAATCATGTCAGACGCAAAAGATTTCAACAAAATGTATTTTATATCCAGAATGGGGACGTTTGCCAGGACTGCACCCAAATATTCACACTCATTGTTGACATGCTGACCAACGCTGACCTGCAGGTGAGAACAATGGCAGATATTGGAGCAAACACATACCTGAGTGTTCATGTTGGTTTTCTGATAATGCTATCGAGGCCAGGACTGAAAAACACAATGTCCTACAATCGCCTGCTAATACGCGCGGGTTGAACAGATGCTGGTGAATAAAATCCTATTTTAAACACTGGTTTTGTTATTAGGGGGAAACACATTTTTCACATTCCTTAATGAAAAACATCTCTGATGAGTTGTGCATGAACTGAAACGCAAACGCTACGGAAATGTTCCTGCTTTCTCACATATAAAAGGTTACTTCCTCTTTTCTTTTTCTAGCAAAAGCTGAAAATAAGTTTCTCAAGAGATTTTTTTCTCTCTCCTCATCTTGAACATCCCCTTTCTTGGATTTTGACCTTTTTCTGATCTGGCGTTAGTATTTTTCCTCAAAAACTCAGCTTGAGCTTTTACTATTCAACCAAAAAGTTGACTAGTTTGCTCTCTCTGTAATTTTTTGCGGAATGTACTCCGACTCTTCTTACTGGCGTCTGCCCTTGTTTGAAAATCCTTACAATAAATTTACAGTAGAAATTAATCACCATAACTTAACTCAAAACACAAAAAGCAAAATTACAATCACCAACCACTCTGGTTATTTGGTGTTTTAATTAGGCAGTCACTATGATGATGTTTTTTTTTTTTAATTGGTCGTTAAAAACCAAACAATTATAGTTGAACTTTATGCTCACTGTTGCCATCAGGGACACACCCTATTTTAGTCGAGGCGTGAAACATTTTACCTATCAAGCTATTGGACTGAACCATTTAAGATGTGAATTATGTTAAATGTGCAGATCTAAAAGAAGAAAGAAAACAAATCTCAGACGCTCCATTATTTGATTGCTATCTTACATAAAGACATATTTATAGACGTAGTTGCACAAACCTTATGTTTTACTTTAACCACACTGTTACTTTCACACATTCAAAACGTATATAATCTGTCTAATTTAGACCGATGACAGTTGAATCTGAAATATATATATATAATTTCCATGTGTGGTACAGATCTTGGTAAACTGTGGCTGTCAACCATGCACCACAATATTTAGCCAACTTGTTTACGGATGACTACTTTAATTATCCAGAAAAATGTCAAACCTAATTCTTCAAACTAGCTTTGAAATGTACATATAAAACTTTTTAATGTTTTCATTTTCAACCAGTAATTTTTTTAATAAGCCAAATATATTTTACTGAATCAAATGAGATCTGAAGCTTTGTTTCCATCAACAAAGAAATCCCACATATTACAGTCCCATTAGTTCAATATTAAGTTGGGTTTAATGTTGGTTTAAAACCAGAAATGAAGGATTAAAATGCATTCTTTTTATTTTTAACCAAAACAAAACGAATTGTGTGTCTAAAAACAAATGACCATTTTATAGATCATATCCTCTTTCAGTAACTGGTTTTTGACATTTTTTCCCTTAGCACTATTTGTTTAGTGGCGAGAAAAGTAGTGCATTTTTTTCTAGGGTCGTCATTGTAACCATTTCGTTTCAGAAAAAGATCATGGGAGGAATTGATGCTCTGTGTGCACATCTGCCCGGACCGGCTGCCAAACTCTGCAAAGACGAGGTGGACAAAATGCTCCCGCTGGCCATCACTTTTGTTACTGGTGTTGCAGTAAGTCGGAGGCCGGAATCAGTCGTCGAGTTTTCAAAAACAAACACCTAGCTGATAGTACATATCAAAAATAATCCATCTGTCTCTGCAGAAACCATCAGAGGTCTGCAAGATGATCGGACTGTGTGGCTCCGATGAAGAGCGTCAAAGGATGCTCAGCTACTTTGCAAACGAGGTTCTTCAGGCTGCTTTGAAAAGTGACCATGTCGGTACACACTTACTGTGAAATGATGTTTGAACATTTCCTATCGCCAAGACGTTTACTATCCAGGATTTTTGTGTTTGTTTATCAGGGGGAGCCTGCCACAACCTGCTCCTTCTGTATTTTCTTCTTCAAGACTTTGGAAGAGTTGCTGCCTAAAGAAAGGACCGAGGCGAGTCAGGAAAACTTCACACTTTAAATCAACGGAGGGAAGACGCGTGGCGTCAACCCGAGTCACTTTTCTCATTTCCGACTGCAGGGTGCCGTGATCAAGCTGCTGGAAGAGATTTGCCACATCTTGCCGTCAACTTATCGTGACCAGTGCGAGGTCATTATTAGCAAGTACAGCAAAACGGTGCTGGACGCAATCTTGGGCTACGCCACTCCGCAGTTCATCTGCAACCTCATCCACCTGTGCAGAGGCCAGGAAGTTGTCGGTCAGTCGGCACTTTCTTGTTTTTTTTTCTCTCTTTAAACCTACAGTTCTCTGGTAGTCTACATTGCTGCAGGTTTAAGTCACGACCTGGTTTTTATTGCATCTTATCCAATAAGATAAAATAAGATAAGGTAGAATAAGCACACATTCTCATTCTTGAAATTCTTAAAATGTTTTTAACCTATGAAAACTGGAAAAGTGTATCCATGAGCTCAAGTTTGGCCTACTGACAGAAATTTACAGATATTCTTTGAAAATGTAGCTAAAAGCTGCTTATTAAAACTACGTTTTAAATTTCAAGAATATTAATATAATTATCACTTATGAGACTAGAACTTTAAGGAAAAGTGAGTAGAAAATATAATATAGGAGTATCAAGAATTCCTAGATGCCTTACTAAATCATATTTATTTTTTTAAACAAATATGAAAACACATTTAAGGAAAATTATTTAGATAAACTGTGAACCCGACATGCAGATCCAAAATTAAAATATGGGTAGATGCAAAAAACAAAATAAGTGCAAAAGTTTTGGTAATTTGTGGTACAAAATGGTGATTAAATAAACATGGAAAGTCACAAAAAAAAGCACTCAACTTTATAACACTGATACTTTCCATCAATTAGAATAATCTGAACTGAAAAAATATTTAACGATATGAATTTGCAGAGCATTGAATAGTTTTCCACGCTCACAAATAATAAAACAAAGTTTTTCTTCTGACTTCACAGACCCATGCACACTGGCAGCGTACAGATGCAAAGACGTCAGCAGCGCCCTGAAATGTGGAGTAAGTCGACAACCTAAATGAAGCCACCAGTTTAGCTTCCTGGTGTTAACATACAATCTGTCCTCTGCATGCAGACTCTGTTCTACTGTCAGAAATTTGCCTGGAAGCCTCTGAGCTACAACACAATCTGAAACATTAAGGTGAGTAAACGACACCAACGACAATAAAGTCAGAAAAAGACGGAATAAGCCGTATGCACTTATTTTTCTTTAACAGGGTGGAGAAGAACCGGCGCCGTTCCTGTGAACACGCCCTGCTCCAACTACCAATGTTTTTCCCCTATATAATTTTGTATCTTACTGCATTTTATGATTTGTTTTGCTTTGTGATTACACTGGCTGAGCTAAAAAAAAAACAAAAAAAAACAGTGCACCAAGAATTATCAGGACTGAAGAAATGCTGCAGATATGAAAGCTTCACTGGATGGAGGTTGAATTCTTCATATCCCAGCTACTCTGTATACAAGATTAAACCTTCAGTCAGCTTATCAAGCTTCAGTAGTTTATGTTTTTTTTATTGTTTTTGTTTGATTTGGCTGGAATAAAATGATCCCAATGGTATTTCACTGCAAGTATTTTGTACACTCCACATTTTGTCCCCCCTCCGCAGGCAGAAACCAAGTTTCTGAAAACACCTGTAGCCCAAATATTCAGGCTTTTGTGTTACAATTTAAAGTCAAGCATGATAAGTCGCGTGTTCACAGAGAGCAGAAGTGACTCGTTAACTTGGGATGGAAACTATTCAAAGGAAGTGATCACTTCGACCAAATCTTCAAAATACTCAGTTCTGCTTTCATGTTCTCGCTGGTATTTTCGTGTACATATGGTCACCAGTTGAAGCACGCATCAAACAAACAAGTTACACATGTGAGTTTTTATTCAAGGAAAATTCAGAAAGGAGAAGAAGAAAGAGACACGAAGGTAACAAATTGATTTTAGGTTCATTTGCAGCAAACGAGAAAAGGCACTTAATACACAAAACACCGACTTGAACTAAAAGAAGGGAAGCGGCTTTTCAAACTCCCAGCTGCAGACGATGTAAACAGGCTGGTTTCTCTGTACAACACCAACCAATTATTTGTCTGAGTCGTGGATGAGTTTGAAAAAGCAAACATGTTGTGAAATAAATAGTCGAGTAAAACCACCAGATAACTGGGCAGACAGTGAGCGCCCTAAAACTCTACGTGGCGTTACGATATCAAGATATATCAATTAAAAACCTCGTCTTAAAGTTTCTCCAGCTGCCCCTCCCAAACCTGCTGCTGCACGCCACCAGTAAGACGGCTGACAGAAGATTCGTCAAGCCGTCGCTCTCAAGCTAAAGCTGCACTGGCTGAGGAACACAGTCAGATGATGATTAGCTTTGTCTCTTAAAGAGCAGAGTGGCAGAAAGGTATAAATTACCTCAAACTAAAGCAGGTGATCAGGTTATAGTTTGGTGTTTGGTCATTTTGGCAGCAGTTATAACCAGGGTTTCCTGTTTTAAAATACTTAACCACAGAACTGAGCTGAAGACACCAAAGGCAAATCTTAGCTTCAGTAGTTTTTAGAGAAACGGCGCCACCTAGATGAGAGCTGTGGACTGACAGCACTAAGATTTTACAGTACATATCCTGGTGATTTATATTTCAAGGTTAAAAGTCACAGAGAAAGACAACTAGCCAGGTATTCAGCAGATATCTGGGTGAAGCAAGTGGACGAGAGCGGCGATCTGGAAAAATCCAGCAGAGGAGAATATATTTTATTTAAATATAAGTTAAAGCTGGAAGTTCAAACATTCAAAGCCAAAGCCTGTTCCACTTTTGGTACGCCCAAGCACCGACTGTCGAAAAGGAAGAGAAATGCATTCAGTACACCAACTGGGTCTCACACTGCAACAAGTCACATAAATTAATCTGAGCGTTGAGCCGATGGAGTGTTTGCCTTCAGGAATAAGATGATCTTTGTGCCTTTATCTTAGTCGACATTTTGAACAGAGTTTGAAAAATCCTAGAGATTTAAGGGTAGAAAATAAATATCTACATAATACAGAAACCACTGTGCAGCCCAACATAACCACAAAACCATTAGCAGCTTCTGACTTCTCTGTAAAACGTCAGAAAAAAAAAAAAAAAACAACGGCATGAAGAGGCTGCACACAATTTCATAAATAACAAAATGGTCTGGTTTTCATTTGTGACATGACCGAGCACGAACTGGCTCGTTTCTTCATCTGTACTGCAACAAGATGTAGGTTAAATGTTCCTTTGAAACCTGTCTTTAAAAAAAATCTTAATTTTTAATACTAAATAAGTAAAAATTATAGTGCAGCAGGTGGAATAATTGTAACTTTGCCAACAGCTGGACAAAAACTAACTGGATGGTGTTCTGATGTATGAGCAAGACAAAGCGAAGAAGAGGAGGAGAGGACGGTAAGAGGTTTATCTGCAGGACGGTGTGTGTGTGTGTGTGTGTGTGTGTGTGTGTGTGATGGGATCAGAGTGCCTCAGTATTTCAGCTTCTTGGGAATCTCCCAGGAGAACAAATCCCGACCAAAGTGACCGTAGGAAGCCGTGCGCTGGTAGATGGGCTTCTTCAGGTCGAGGTCCCTTAGAGAAACAAAAGTTCATCATTCATTCGGAAAGTAAAAATACACGGATAAGTCTCTGTCTTCCATTTCTTTTAGTTATTGCTTCATTTCGATTTGCTAAATGCCAAAAATGATGAGCAAAAGATCACATCAGAATATCGGAAGCGTCTCTTACTTTCTTTAGTTAGAGATTTCTATTTACCATGACTTCTGGGAAAGCCTGGATGTTTGCGTCTGATTGATAAATTCACTTCTGATTTAATTGGGAGGTCCAGCTGCGGATTTATTTTAAGGCAACTCCTCAAACGTACAGGCGGTCACTGAGCTGAACAACTGGTTGATTTCAATACTTAATTCTTTAGCGAACAGCCACAGCATTTAAAGCCTTTTGAGGGAATATGCAGTAAAACGCTCAGACATTCGTTTGCATAATTTGACATTAATTGGAGCCGATATTTTCCTCGTCACTAGGAAACTCTTTGCAACACAAGGCCAAAGCAGGATATTCAATTTAGTTTTTTTCCCTTTCAATTCTGCATACTTTTAATTAAAATGTATACCAATTGCAGCTAAAACAATCTTTTACCCTTTAGACCCCATCTTGACCTCTACAGTTTGAGCTTCCTGCCGTTTTACTCAATTATGTTGTAGAAACAAGAAACAGTTTCATAAAAAGTTGTTCTCCTTTCAGTACCAAGCAGGAGGTCAGAGTTCAGCTGGTTTAACGAATGGAGCAATATTTATATTTAATTTTTACAAGGCCAAAGCTTATGATTTTTTTTTAACCTTTAGCTAAACATTGAGTCAGTTTGTTATCTTTATTTGTAGAATTGCACAAAAATATCTTGCTTTGCTTTTAAAAAATTTTTTTTTAAATATCACACCTTAGTTTTGTTTTTTGGGAGATTATTGACACAGTTTACCTCACTATGACCCCTGGGCGGAGGTCAAAGTTCTTTCTCACGATGTCCAGCAGCTCTCTCTCGCTCTTCTGCGAGGTCCCATAATGGAAGATGGAGACAGACAGAGGATGGGAAACTCCAATAGCATAGGAAACCTAAAACCGCAGACAGATTTGATCATTTCTGAAGGTATTTTAACGACGTTTCTGCTTCATTCGTTCATTTATCTCTCATTTCACCACCAGGCGAGGAGAGTTCTTACTTGGACCAAGACGCGTCTGCAGAGTCCAGCTTTAACCAGAGATTTGGCCACCCAGCGAGCGGCGTACGCTGCAGAGCGATCGACCTTCGTGTAGTCCTTTCCAGAAAACGCTCCGCCTCCATGGGCTCCCCACCCTCCATAGGTGTCCACTATGATCTTACGCCCAGTCAAACCAGCATCACTCTGCAGGAAAGATGGAGTACATTTACAGAAAGTTAAGGTCATAAATATGAAAACATGTAATCCAGATGCCTTAAACTGATTAGTAAAGTCTTCGTAAAGCCGTTCTCTCACCTGTGGACCGCCAATGACAAAACGGCCGCTGGGCTGCAGGTGGTAGATGGTGTCGTCGTCGAGGTAACCAGACGGGACCACGGCTTTCACCACCTGTTCCTTCAGGCTGTGACGCATCTCCTCCAAACTCACACACTCGTCGTGCTGCACAGAGATCACGATGGTGTGGACACGCAGCGGCACCACGGCTCCTCGGTCCTGTCGGTACTGAACGGTCACCTGGACAGAGGAGGAGAAGAAGAAGAACTCGGACGTAAAATCTAAACAGAACCTTGTGATGATTAAACTGTTTCTGCAAGTTATGGAGATGTACAAGAATTTACATGTTCTAATGGGTTATACGGAACCTTATTCAGTTTTAGTGCGTCAACAACTTTGATTCATATAAACAGTCTTAATACTAAATAAATGCTTTTATTCATTTGCACTAGAAGAATCTTATTAGTGATAACACACTGTAAATCATAACATATTCATAATAATGGACCCAAATTACAACATTTTAATTCCTAATTGTTTAATATTTATTTGGTCCGTGTATACAAGTTATCGAACATATTGATTCACCATAAATACATTGAATAAATTAGTTAACATTGATCCTGCAATTACACAACCATGCTAGGTGTATTCGTACTTAAAGTTCCCAAATAAAATCCTTTTAAAAAAAAGACTTACAATTGGTTAAGAAATTTTTTTTTAAAAAATTTTAGCTGACCTATCTGAAACTTGCATAAAAAAAAAACAAAAAAACACAAGGTCACGTTTTAAATTATATAAAAACTTTTGTAATTCTACTGTACTTTATACATAGGAAGAACCTGGCAGGCACAAAGTAACCACTAGATGGCAGTAATACCCGTTTTAAAATGAAAATATTTAAACTTAAAATTCTTCTCACCCAACATTATAAAGTTTGGATGACATCTTTCTACATTTTTTTTTAATTAATTATCTAATTGACCTTTAAACTACAGCAAGTTTAATAACAATAATAAATGCTAATTTTATGCTCGTCTAACCTGAGTCTTAGAGTCGGGTCGGACCCACGGCAGCGTTCCATCCCGACGCAACTCGGCCATCTTGGCGTTGAGCTTGTGAGCCAAGACGATGGTGAGCGGCATACACTCCTCCGTCTCATCCGTGGCATAACCAAACATGAGACCCTGTCAGAAATGCAGTCACGGGATGAACGAGGTCAAACAAGCCGATTTGTCGAACTGCTGACCGAGCACAAACCTGATCGCCGGCTCCAACGTCCTCTTCTTTACGGTCGAGATAAACGCCCTGAGCAATGTCAGGAGACTGCTGCTCCAAAGCCACCAGCACATTGCAGGTCTTATGGTCAAAACCTGTGAACAAAGGTCGTGACCTCAAAGGGAGAATCATTTCACCTGGCCAGAGCAGCCTGCAAAGAACCACAAGACTTTACCAGGTAATTGGCTAAAAATCCTCCATTGTTAATTTAAAAAGTTGTCATATTTTTTATTCCATTCTTTCCCAGTCTTAGATTTCTGGATTTTTCAGTAACACGTTTAGGCATTAAAGTATAAATTTTACTCTGAACCTACTGCTAGTGATGTGGTATAGAGCCATTTCTTACCTCACCTCTATTTCTAAATCTTAAACTCTTAGTCAAATAAGATATGGAGAATCAGACTTCCTAAAAATAGCTCTTTCCTTTGTTTGGCACGTTAGACAAAGACTTTAGACGGTTCAACATGTTTGGAGTGAAAACAGGGAGAGAAAAAGGCTGTTTTCAATTCATTCAACAACAAAAATAATACTCAGAGCCCCTGTAGTCCTGACGTCCATTATTCTGCAGAGCGTCAGATGAAAAGTCAGACTGTCCCGCGCAATACTGCACAGGCTAAATTAATGTCATTTTCTGGGTGTTCACTGCAGAGCTGGTCAAAGACAGATCCATTTCCCCCTCGATGACCTCAAAGCAGCACAGTCCATGTCTGCTCTCACTCTGAAAGATCCCAAAGTCCAAAAGCGTCAGTGTGTAAAGCCCCACCTTCAGAATCCCAAAGTTTCTCTCCAGAAATCTGCTTCTAGATTTAGGGTACAACTTGGACACGCCTTGGGAAAACAAATCAGCTTCACCTTCTGATGACGAAATCTGTTCTATCCAGAAAACCACTGCTCATGTGAGCAATTACCCACGGGAGCTGCAGCCGCAGGAAATCTCCTTACTGGGACGTAAGGAGATTTTGTGGTAATTAATGTTAATTAAATTCTAAAACAATTATTTCCTGATAATGTAACAGTTAAAAGTTTTGTTTCGCATAATTCTTCATCTGGACAAAAAAAAACCATGTACAATTTTATAATTTTCCACAAAGATAAACTTGTACAGCTTTGGTACGTTACACAATCAACTTCTCATTTTAAATCAAAGAATAATTATGAATCAAAAATGCATAAAATTTATCACAATGTCTTGCACTAGATGGGTTCATCACTTAAAAGTTATCTTTTTTTAGATTAGCTTTGAACATATTTTCCCCATTTTCAACTTAAAGAAAATTACTTTAAAAATATATTTAATGAATAGGACCCAGTTCTAAAATGTATTAAGTAGGTTAATGTCCCTCTTAAAATAGTGCTGAGCAGTTCAGTGAAAACACTAAAGGAAGAGGTCTGCCAGTTCGAGATTATTGGCTAGTTTGTTTAAAAAATAAATAAACAAATCCATATTTGCTTACCATCACCATGTTTATCTCTTTTCAAACAACAACAAAAGTTTAATAAGCAGCATAGAACTGGGTCTGAACCAGCTTTCTTTCTCCACAAGCGTACCTTTGGAGGAGTCGTCATAGCCGATGTCCTTGATCGTCTCCCTGACGACCTTCTGATAGTCAACAGTGGCTCTGGAGGTGATCTCCCCCGCAAGCAGGATCATCCCCGTCTTAGCTACAGTCTCTGGGGACAAACAGAAAACATTTAGTGTGCTAGATCCAGATCTAATTCAGTGTGCAACAATGTTTAAACACCAACGCTGCACTACTCATGCTACACTTTGCTGCCTTCGACGTTGAACAAAACCGTGTGACAATGAAACATTTCCAGTCCTATTCAGATGAAGATGAGGAGAAGCTCACAACCACAAACAGAACAATATTCACTTTATTCGTCTGGTCCATTAAGGACCACCGCACTCGAACCTGAAAGCTTTTACAGCTTTCATCATCTGCCTCCCGGGTGTATTCAGCTACAAAGCAAACAATAATTTCCAACCAGAAAAACAAAGGGGACCTTTAAGCTATAATTGAGTGTGGGTAGGATGAGTCAATATTTTTTTTTTAAGATTAATATTATTTCTGCCAATTAATCCCATTAAAACGTCTGAAGATTTTTCTCTGTTGATCTAAGAGTAAGTTTGAACACTGCAGTTTTTTTTTTTTTTTTTTTTTT
>NW_006799945.1:2914155-2924602 GCF_000485575.1 Poecilia formosa
TATATATAAACTAAAAGAGCTGGTTTTTGGCAATAATTTGGGTCTGGAAAAAGATGGGTTTCAATAACCTTCCGAATTTAATCTCACTAATCAGCAGCAACCCCAGCAGGGTTCCTGCACATTTGGCCAGCTGGATTTATGTACTGTACAATGGCTGCTGGAATAAACAAGTGTTTTGTTGCATAAAGAAACCACTTTATGCATTCTTGTTAGTTGTGCAGGAGACTACTTCTGCTTTTCAAATATGTACAGTTGTATATCTGTGATTCTGTTTGCTTGTTTGGATATGAAGTGACAAGAGGCACTAAGACGGTTAACAGGCAGAACTGGTTAGACTAAAATCTCGTTATACAATGATTTTGCACAAAAGCAGAAATGAAAACGTTTTCTATCCATAGACATATTCTAACCTGTTCAAGGAAATACAATAGTTCACCCTTAAAGAGCAGCCTTTATGGTTACTCACCACATGCTACTTTGGCGTCAGGGTCTTGTCTCAGGTGAGCGTCCAACACCGCATCACTAATCTGGTCACAAATCTTATCTGTGGGGGAACAACGTAAGAGGAAAAGCGTAAGAACATTTGCAGGAGATGAAAAGTCTCAGCTCAATGTTTTCTGTAATAACACTTTAATTTGTTTTATTAGGTTGTGTTCCCTTTTATTTGTTATGGTTTAAGAGCCAGACCATAACAACCTTTATTAAACTATTAATAAATAAAAGCATTTTAATGAAGCAGATCTATTTAATTACTTGCATATAAATCAGATGAGCCTGATGTCAGCATTAACCTTTCTCCAGTAAACCTCAGCATCCATCTCAATATTTGCACGAGTTCTTCTTACATGACGCAGCAGTCCCTTATCTGTGTGTTTACCTGAAAAAGCGTCATCTGATGGCAGTAGCCTGTTGCTGTTATGCTGTGTACTTTCTGCTTTTCGACAATATAATGCAGTTATCTATAATCTACTAGTTCTGCATGTCAAGAAAACGTGGTTATGTGACTCCAATAAATGTTATCTACCAGCAGAAAAGTCCCTCGGGGTAATTTTTATTTGATCTGTCATCTTTCATAAAAGTCAACCGGTCCAAACAAAGATCAGAACCACAAGAAAAGGAAAGGTTTCATCCAAAACTCACAGAATATGCAATTAAAAGCAGCTTGTTCAGTGGTTATTCATCTGTAAAAGAATTAAAACTTCAGGCAGATATTTGAAACGGCAAAGCATGGATTCAAAATGAACCTACAGATTAGCAAAGGGATGAGCTAATCCAGCCTGAACCATCTCATCTCTAGATCCAGTCAGATCTGTGTGACACCAACCATTGTGTTGTGTGTGAAATTGTAAACATTTCAAAGATTTATTTTTGGTGGCAAATTTAAGCTGAAAGAATCCAAATACGCCTGGATGTGTTGCAGGTCATTTTACCCAATATTCATCAATGTAAAGTCAAATAAAAAATATTCACTGATTTGGATTCTTTACACCCACAGATGGGCAGATAGTCTGTCCAGTAGAGGTAAGCCTATTATTCTTAGCGGTAGAGCCGGTGTGTTTTAAAAGAGAGACGCAACAGGTCCACAACTTGCATTCGCAAAATGCATGTTCAAAAACCATATCTTTATTAATATCATCATGTTGCCTTTTTCTGTAAACCTTCTATGAAAGGTGCATGTTGTAAAACACAGCAGCATCTGTCAAATACTACACTAGTCTAAATATTTAGCTTATTTAGATTTTTTGCTCTGCTACGCAAAGAAGATGTAGAGAATGTGAACCAGTTTTATTCAAATATATTTGCACTTTTAAAATTGATTTTATTAGTTATGAAGTTTTTGCTTATTTTAATTTGTTCCTTAAGTTTGTACTTAAACAGATACGAGCTTTGAAACTAGGCTGATTTGAAGCCGAATGGTAACATTTATCAAAACCAACACAGAAAAAAATTGTTACATTTAGTTATTCCCCCCCCAATATACCCAACTCAAAGTCAAGGTACTCAGTCCATGTTGTATAGATGTTGAACTGGATCTAATCAAAGTTAGATAAAACATTTTGAAGCCATGAAACAACTCTTATTCTCGTGCCAAAAACAGACTAAAGAGAACATGTGATTGACAGGCACCACAAGTCCTGACACATGTTAGCTTCAGCACGTAGCCACAGTGCTGCTACAAACTGGAGCCTACCATCGGTCTAAAAATACAGCTTCCCAGCATAAAAGTGTTACAAAGCTTTCTTAAAGTACACTGTGTGAAGCTCGCTCCTGCAAAAAGCACAATGAGAGTTGCCTAACAGTTTAGCTTTTAGCTGGATGAAACGATGTAGCGGCTCACAAAGCCAGCTTTATCTAATTTTCTGCTCAAACACATTTTTAATCACATTTTTTGTTTAACCCGTTCATTTTTGCTTAAACTTTATAACCAATTCAGATTTTTAAGACATTTTATTTCACATAAAACAACTGGCATATCGAGCTTGACAATAATCCGGGGCAGACAAGCTCACAACAATCAGCCACATGACCTTGTTTGAGAGGCTAACAGGATGCTAGGCTAATTATTTGGGTCAGTAAAATGGACGGCGCTTTGCACAAACATATTAAAACTTACCAGGGTGACCTTCTCCGACTGACTCGGAGGTGAAGAGAAAGCAGTCTTCATCATGAGGCGAGTCGCTGTAAAAACCGTTCAGGTGGCCGTTCATTTTGTTTAAGCTAGCAGCAGAGTCCTGTTTGCAGAGCCGGGGCTGGGGGTGGGAGGGAGACTGTAACACCAAAAGCAGCCTTCACCACCTGGGTTTATTACCGACACACAACCACGGCTGCAGCCAGCTGAGTGGACGATAATGGAGCAGGGAGCTGTATTTATTGGACTCCCACAGTCCACTGCTTACAGCCAACTGATGCAGAGCCCCGGCTGGACCATGTGGTGCTGAGGGGCGTGTTCCGACTCCAGCAAAACAAATATGAGGAGAGAAGGTACTGGCTCTGATTAACTTAGAACTTTCTCATTTTTATAGAAGAGGATAAGATTAATTGAAAAAAAAGATGAGAAAATAAAGGTGGTACAGTGAATACGTTTTAAATAGATGTTTATATGTCAAAAAGTTCATTTTTTCAGAATGCTGCTGCTTAGGGAAGCATCACCGTGCAAAAAACACACATGGTTATTGTACTATCAGGAGAGCGAATCAAATCATTTTTGATTAGTTATTGTTTATTTGTTCACATTTTATTTGCACAATCACACAACATTCTGTCCTGGATGGAAAACATTGGGTGTCAGAAACCAGCTCTGAGGAGCAGAGGCTGTGTTCACAAAGCTGCTAAGAACAATAAGAGCATTGGTTTAGGATTACAATTTAAGACTGAGGTGACACAATGCTCTGTGTGTCGATTGCACACTGAAACTAAACGTTTGCACGGATCAAGTCGCACACAGCTAAAATCAGGTTTTGCACACTTGAATGAATGAGTTAAGCTTACACTACTCTGACTCACACAGACGCGTCCTGTCGTAGATGTGAACTATAATACCATCAATACTGGTTCAGAGTCATTATTTTGATACCAAGCATGGATCCATATTGCTTTCAGTGATAGCTGGTCATTTCTGTTGCAGACTTTGGTTTTACATTCATCACTTCTGAGCTCATGAGAACATTTAGAGTTTGCTCACATTCTTCACTCAAAGATATACATACAGCACAGAGTCGTATGAGATGATGATAGGTTCTCTAACGGGAAACCACGACGCTGCAACGTGGAATGTTTGCAAACTACATGAGAGTCGATAAAGGTGCAGCTTCTCTCAGCTCGCCTCAGGTCAGATCATGATATTGTGGATGTAATTTTTTTCCCTATTTTACCTCTTTATAGTCTTTCGTTTGTCTGTTTCGACTTGCTTCCCAATCTGTTTGACCCCAGTGGGGCTGACCTGAGCTGGACTGTGTTCACCTAAGATGGCTACAATCAGGGCCTCCGGCGCCGTCACCCCGCTGCCCGGAGACACGGGGCTGCGAGGGCTGAGGGGGCTGATGGTGGGGGACGGCACAGTGTCGGGGGAGACCAAGCGCTCCTTCTTAGCGGCAGAGCACGGCGAGCGGCTTCGTGATTGGCTCTCCTTGGAGCGAGGACACAGGCTGAGGCCCTGCAAGGCCGGGAGGGGGTTGGAGGGCAATGCGGGGACGGCTGGGCTGCGACTGCGGCGATGACGGTGATGCCTTTTGCCAGTTTTCGGGCTTGGACTGCGGGAGTTTGGAGCCAGCAGAACCATGGTGCTGTCATCTTCAGAGCTGACATTGGAGCTGTCTGAGCGGCACACAGTGGGGCTGAGGACAGGCATCCTGATCTGTGGAGGGCGGAGGATTGAGGAGAAGGTCATTGTTAAAGGAAGTAAAGGTTTTAATCTCCTTGAATTTCTTCACAATTTGTTTCAGCCACAAACTTCAGTGTATTTTATGGGAACTTGTGTCAAAAGGTAGTTCTTAATTGTGAAGAGTAAAGTAAATTTTACAGTCTTTTCAACTTTTTTTTTTTTTACAAAGAAAAGAGATATAGTATGCATGTATGTTGGGCACTATTACCTGCAATTACAGTTTCGGGTCTCTACAAGCTTTACTCAGTCCAGACTAAAAAAATCTGTCAGTTCTTCTTTGAAAAATAGCTTAAGCTTTGTCAGTTTGGATGGAAAGTGTCTGTAAATGCCATTTTTTAAAGTCTTGCCACTATTTGATTTATATCTAGACTTTGAGATATTTTAACAAGAATAAGGTTTGATCTGAACTGACTTTCATTTTCATTTCTAGTTGATGTTAGTGACTGAGATGCTAAGGAAAGACCATTGTGTTGATAGAAAAGAAAAAAGCATTCTTAAAAACTCTGATCTGGTAAACAAGGTGAATAAATTAAACTAATTCAGCTACATTGGTTTTGTGTTAATTTTCATCATATAGATGTAAAAAGTTGAATTGTACACTGCATACCTCGTAACAGTAATTTTATAATGATAAAACTTTGCTACCTGAACTGGCGAAGACAAACTGACGATGCTGTTCATGATATTACTGAAGTAACCCAGGATGTATTCACAGTCGTCTCTCGGCAGATCCTCTTCTGAGAACGTCACCTATGAAAATGACCCCAGTCAGCTCTGAGTCACATTTAACTTTTAAAGGAAGTCGTCTTCAGGAGCTGCAGTCCTCAACAAACCTGTGTGGCATGCTCTCCTTTGGCCCAGACGTACGCCTGATAATCCTTGTGATGCCTGAATCTCACCTGTTCGGTGAGAAATGTGTTGGCAAAGCTTGGAAGACAAGTGTCAGCGTTTTGATATGAGTTTCTTTATGACCTACTTTGTATATTGCCACCCAGTCCCATGAACTGCGCTGATATGTTGAAGCAACAGTGAATCTGACTGTGGCGTCTGATGCTTTGCACCACTCCTTATTTACCTGCAGCTCCACCAGCGGTAGATCCACCCTGAATGGGAACTATAGTATGAAGGTTAAAATACACGAACTACAATCGCCAAAATGTGTTGTAGTAAAAAGAGACGTGGCCTCACCTGCAGGGAGAAGAGTGAGGAAACAGGCTTGTGGTCACTGATGGTGAAGCCCATGTGACTCTGGTACTTATGCTGTATCACTTTAGTGGCTCCGCCCAGCCAGGAAGTCAGACCCCGCTGCAAAGATGCATTGTGGGTAGGAACGGGGGAACCGGTGCGACGAAGGCGCCACAGGATGCGGTCTGTCCAGGCGGGTTTTCTCTTCTTAGCGCTGACGTATTTAAATACAAGGGCAGATATTATATTTTACAGAGAACAAAATGAATATGGGACTTAAATCAAGATCAGTCTTTATTTAGGGTTTCAAAATGGAAAAGTAATTTTAAAAGGCTATTTTCTGAAGCAAAAAAAAAAACAAAACAAAAAAACAAGAGGAATTTACATATATGGATGGAAAAATCAAAACCCTGTTTTAGGCAAATAAGGGATTGCTTTCTTGACAAAATATGTAATGTAAATATGGACTCTAGTAAAATATGGACTGATTATGTGTAGAAAAGACTTGCACAATCAGTAAATGACTAAACATTGATAGAATATATGTCAGCGATATAAAGATCGCTGACATTGGTTGGAACCAGAGTAACAATGCTGGTCAGAACTGGAGGAGGAGTTGTAACATCTACCTGAATCCTGCCAAAGTCTTAAGTGTTGAGAATTACAGTTTTTGTCAAAAGTCAAGTCTTTCCTTCTTGTGATGAGTTACAGGCAGACTGGATATTGCTCTTTTAAATTCCGATGAAGGTTGCTGGTTTGCTAAGTCTTCAAGCTACTGCTCTAAGACATTTTTTTTCTGATTTATTCCTTCTCACTGGATACATTTGCCCACATATTTTCACATCGTAGACTCAAAATCAACCTCATTAATAGATTTTTCTGAAATCTCTTAATGAGATTAAAAAAAAATCTTATTAAGGGTTTATTTTGGATAAAGAAACTCTGTATGAGCAGACCTGGTGTCGTATGTGTGGGTTCCCACATCAAACTTGTATGTAGGTGGAAACTTGAGCGGTCCCTCCATGAAGCCCTCCAGGATGGACTCTGTGTTTTTAGCCATGTTGAGCTGGAGAAAAAGAAAAAGAAAAAGAGAATGGCAGACTTTCTATTTCCTTTAATTAGAGCTATAGCTCCCTCTGCTGGCTGCAATCAACATACAACCCATCCAGAAGAATCCATGCTTCTGTTTTTGAATTATGAAGTTTCTTCACCTGATCCCGTTCCCATAGCAGAGGCAGCTTGCTGCTTTCAATGGCACATTTCACCACATGGATGTCGTAGTCTTCAATACGGAAATTTAGGTCCCCAAACCAAAACACAACACTGCAAACACAAAGAATAGTCTTGAAATACCTTTGCATCACAGATAATGGTGTCGTATTATTAAGTAATATATTCATTTTATTAAAGTATGTCTTTGTTAAATTTAAGATATCTCAGAAAGCAAGTTAATTTTTGGTTTTCTAATTCTTATTTGCTTTACTTTGCCTTTATTTTACCAAAAAAGTCCATTAAAATAAAGTCCCTTTTTTTTTAGGTAGATTAAGGCCTTTTCACAGTATACTAAACGGAGTAAATAAAAACGCTGCATATAATTCATACATCTTAAAAGTCATATAAGAACAAAACCAGATAAAAACTCATAAGAGCATACAATTAACAGATCATAAAATAATTTAAGAGTGGTTTAAGAAAAGCAATTAAACTCTTCAGTTGAACAGTCACTAAGTGGATTTTCTTAACCCAAATAAAAACATTAATGTTTTTATTTGGGTTTTATATTCTGAGATTGTGGCCAATCGGCGATTTATCAACTACTGATGGTTTAACTGCATATGAGGAAAATGTAAGTTTCCTGAGTGGTAATAAGTGGCTTGCTAAATGTATGAATAGCCAGACAGGGTAGTGAATTATTTTTTATTATTCATTACGCACGATTCCATTATGCCACCCTGGACATTTATTCCTTTGAGTTTAATTATTCTGAAGCCTAAATCTCCCCTGAGTTGTTTGTTATGTGTGTAGCTTCAGCATGTGGGAGAGTTGGCTGCAATATGACTGTGTGTAGGTGAGAGGAAAACAAAACTGACAAAACAATGATTCGCAGCACCTTCACTTTGTAGAAACATTAAAGTCACTCCTAACTCCTTGTAAAAGTGGTGCTGTAAGTGGTTTTAAATGCTTTTAATGGGGTTAGACTTTTGTTTCCACTGTTGTTGTTTGATAATACTAAGCAAAAATAAAGTAATGAGAAATGCTTAGCAACCTACTTCACGAATACCAGATTTGTAATTGATCTTTTTTTAATAAGATCATTTAAAAAGATTTAGCTAATCTGTTTTACTCAGGTATGAGCAGCTTAACAACTCGGATTACTGTTCTCTTTTTTTAACCAACAATTGCAATTAATTTTGTTTTGGAAATGTTTCTACTGGACATGAATTTTTTTGTTCATCCACACAATAATTGGATTGGCATTTATCCTTCCACTGACCTAATTTTTAATCCTTCAATCCTCGATCATCCAGCTCAAAGTCAGGTTTTTGATACCTTGTTTGGACACCTACTTATTATTACATACAACTTGCATCAGACAAAAACTGAATCTTTTTTTTTTACGTTAAAACTTTTCTCCAAATGGAGTGTGGGTTGTTCTTGAAAGTAATTTAAATGAACACTAACAATTTAGCCATAGATGAAAGGTCAAATATATAGTTAATGATTGGAACTGTATGCTGTGTAATTATTCCACTTGAATAAGCATGACTAATAGGTAAAACCACCCACTCATGGTCCAGGACCCCCGTGGCAGTCCCGCCTTCGAACTGCTGCTGCTGAAGGATGCTTTCAAAGTCTTCCATCCGCTGCTCCAAGTTTCTCATGTGAGCCGGCAGGTGACAGTTCAGAAAACACACCGGGTGGCCGAACACCGTCATTCTTGCACTCACGCCACCTTTATTCCCCTTTGAAACAACAAGAGAGTGTTATTTTAATAGAGACCTAAAAGGACAACCATAGCACATCAACCAGATCTGTGCTGGGGG
This sequence comes from Poecilia formosa, assembly GCF_000485575.1. Classification (NCBI taxonomy): domain Eukaryota; kingdom Metazoa; phylum Chordata; class Actinopteri; order Cyprinodontiformes; family Poeciliidae; genus Poecilia; species Poecilia formosa. Next base: position 2,922,766 of record NW_006799945.1, read on the forward strand.
ACAAAGTGTTTCTATTTTTTTTTTTGTTTTGTTTTTTGTCTGACATCAAGCCACAGCATCAGAGAGCCAGACAGCCTGCTGCTGCACTGACCTCAAAGAGAAGGTGACTGCACCAGCAGCAGCAGCAGCAGCAGCCAGCGGGGGATGCTGACATCAACATGCACAGGAAGGTCACACACTGACATATTCACCCGCACGTGCATGCAGCTGCCGGCAGGACGAAGCACAGGCCTGACTTCTGTGTGCAGCCTAACCCCAAACCGATTTTGTGCAGGGTCGCGGTGACACGTCGGCGTTCATACCCAGTATCCTCCGAGTCCCGTCCGTGTACTCTGGGTCTGCACACCTCTGAGGAACGGAAGATGGCAGATTTTGGAAAAAACGAGCAGAAGCACTCCTTGCATTCGCTGTGACGCCACCTGGACAGATGAGGAAGGTGACAAAACACTCCATCACATTTTGTCCAATCAGACAAAGAAGGATGCGGAGAATGACAGATGCACCTACTAAAACATATCCGAAGGGACTGAGCGTGTCCATGCAAAGCTCACTCCACTGGTCTGAAAAAAGAACATCTTTCAGCCTCTTGTTTATCATTGAGTTAACCTCCTGGAGTCTGGATGGTGACAGAAGCAAGAAAATGTTTAAAACAACCAAAAACTGAACTTTAATTTGAAAAAAAAAAAAAAAAAAAAAAAAAAGGACAGCGACTGTAAGGGGAGAGAACCACAGATGACTGAGTGGGCATGTACTGCTGTCGCGCTGGCACTGCTGAGGCGTCCACAAATACTTGCTTACCCGATGATAAACATGTCTATGCTCCCATCTGAAACATTTGGTCCGAACAGAGACGTGATGTCATCTGGTGGGACGGCTGATCCCACGTTCCATGTGACGATGTACACCCTGACAAACGGATAAGAGCAAAGGGAACGCCGCATTAGACTCAAATACTTCTGTGTAGGTGAAAATGGGATATGAGCTGCAATGTAATCCTCAGAGGAAAAGCTTCCACCGGGGCTTCTGCATAAGGTAAAAAAAAACAAAAAACACACAATTAAGCGCCTCAGCGAACATCATTGATGACTAAGTGCTAAGCACGTCTGTGTGTGTATGAATATCCACATGGCTGAGTACTACCAGAGTCAGAAAAAAATGGATTGAGCTGAATATTTTATAAAATTGAACAGACGGGTGGCTGAATAAGCTCACACTTAAATGTCAGCTTCAGCACTCATAATTCTGTTGGCTTTCTCGAACGGTAATTTAACTGTTCCGTTATTAAAAGAGTGCAGCAACGATGAAAATTCCCACCGGCAAACAAAAATCCAGAGATAAATTAAATTAGCTTGAAAACTAAAAAAACAATGTCACGTTAAAAACCACAAAGTTAAAATGAAGTTTTTGGGGGATTTTATGTGACAGACCAAGACTAAGTAACACGCAAATGTGAAGTGGAAGGGGAAAAAATATAGTTTTCTTTCTTTAATTTGTAGCAAATAAAAATCTGAATGGTGTGGCATGAGTTTTTATTCACCCCCTTTTTATGATCATGACCCTACATAAAATCCAGCACAAGTTGAAAAACGCATAATTATCAAACGGACTCCACATTTCTGTAATGTGATCTCATTGTGAATTCATCTGTTCTGTGAAGGCAGAGCAACACAGCAGGCAGGTCAGAAATCAAGACACTGAGAAGTTTGAAGCAGGTTTAGGTTATGAAACAACATCCCACGCTTCAACCAACACACAGAGCCTTGTTCAACCGAACTGGAAAAAAATAGAATTAAAATAAATATATATATTTAAATAAAAATTCATATGTTTGTATACA
>NW_006799945.1:2925022-3128710 GCF_000485575.1 Poecilia formosa
ATAGATAGATAGATAGATAGATAGATAGATAGATAGATAGATAGATAGATAGATAGATAGATAAACTACTTTATCTACAAAGCCGGCCAAATACAACAAAGTTATTTAGCTTTTTATTTAGGAGAAATTATATATACAATGTCTGTAATTGTAAGCACATGATTTTATATTTTTTAACAAACAAATTGGTTCCCCTTATTTTAAAAAATAATATTAATGAATATTTTTATGGTATTTTGTTTTGTGTTGATCTGAATGGACTGTTCACAACTGAAGAAGTTTCGTATTTCACACGTAAAAAAAACATCCTGCAGGTGTAAAATGTGTGTTTGTCTCAGCACTGGGACCACTCTGTCTAAAGACTGACAACATTTACTGCTGGTGTAAACGAGCTGCTGAGAGTTTGAAGAGTTTTTTCAAGCCGTCTTTGTTTATGAGCAAGGATTTCAGCTAAAGGGCCTGTGGGAAATCAGCCAAGCGTCTGTGACTGTGTCGGGCCCCTACGGCTCTTAGAGAAATTTGCTGCTTTGATTCATGTGACATGGAGGACCACATGTTAGTTCTCCTTCCAGACGAGCACCTGCTGCAAGGATCAGGAGAAAAACAAGGGAAATGACTCAGCATGAGTGTTGCTGGTCTTACCTGAAGTCATTGTTCTCTCCTGCTGGCCCCTCAGACTGAGTCTGGCTCTGAGCTGCGCTCCCAGGCGAGGCGGTCTTCTGGGGCTGAGGCTTCAGACTGGGTTTGTGACTCAGGTTTGGGGTCAGGTTGGGGCTAAGAGTTGGTTTAAGGTAAGGCTGCGGGCTCTGGGGGTTGATCAGGAGGAACGAGGGCTCTGACGAGGAATGCGGCAAGGCGTTACCGCTGTGAGGAGCCGGAATGCAAACAGGGATCAAATCTATTTCCTTAGACGATTCCAGTGGGACTTTGGCTGGCTTCGAGGCTGTTCTAGTCCCAAGAGCAGTTGGTCTGGGCCGACTTATGCTTGACAGTGGAGGAGTGAGTCGATCCTCCCCGGACTGCAGCCGGCCTGTCCCTTTGGTAGGCGCCTGTGTGAGGTCCGGTCCCGACTGTGTCTTGAGCCCCTCCGATGGATTGAGTAGATGTGGCTCCGGGACGGCAGGCTGTGGAGGTAAAGCTGGACTCGCTCTGATCACTGCGCAGGGTCCAGGCAGCATGCTGGGACCACAAGGGTCTGAGCCCAGCTGCTTCTGCGGAAGGCGATCCATCAGCCTGCAACAGGATGCAGAGAGCAGTTCTCAAAAAGAAAAGCCATGCAACATTCAAAATGCATCGAAAAGAACGTTAGTTTTTAAGTCCTTACTGTTAAAAAATTGTTATATCAGGATCAATTTTTAAATTAAGTTGTCAAACTCAAGGTCCAAATCTGGCCCACCATCACATTTTATGTGGCTCTCTATTGTCTAAAGGGACACATTTATAAACCCTTTAAGGTAACAGTTATGTGTGTAAATAATATTTAATCAATCAAATCAAAACAGCTTTCATCTGTATATCACCAAATTACATCAATATGGAAAGATGTTAAATATAATTTAATTTTAAGAGTTACTCACTGAGACTATTCATTCATGTTTGAATGGTTTCTTAAGTGTTTTTATCAAAAAGTCTGCGACAACCAGCCCATTGAAGAACTTCACAATCCTGACATGGTCCAAAATGAAAATGAGTTTGAAACCCCTGGACCAGAAGTAGTGCATGATCACAAGGTGGAAGAAGAAATTAAATGATGCATTGTTTTAAAAAATTATTTTACAAACACAAATCCAAAGTGGTGCGCTGTGCAGACATGCTCACCGACTTTTGGGTTGTTACTTCAAACAACTGGACTCGACTGCAATTAAACCTGCAAGATTAAACCAGCTCTATCCATCAACAGACTTGATGACGTTTGTTCATGTTCTAACAAACCTCTGAGGAAATCGCAGAGCCGTTGGGTTTATTCTGATATGGATTACTGACCATATCACTGCATAACTGGGCTGTAGCTAACTTTTTTTTTTTTTTGTCTTACCTTTTTAAGTGGAGTTAAATTTCCTGGTGATGCTCATTAGCCCTTGACCCCTTCATAGATGTAGTGTATTATTACGTTTCTGATTGCATAAGTGAAAGTTGCATTATGACACACAGCTGTGCTGCTGATAATAGTCCACTTCAAAGCATGTCAGACAGGCTGCTGCAGGTCACAGGAAGAGGATGGATTACATTAAAGGAGGGCGGCAGACCTACCTCCATTTTACTGTCTGTGAGCCCAACACAGAAATCATACACCTCTCCTTCAATTATTCAACATATGCAAATGTGTCTCTCCGTCAAACAGAGAAACTCAGCTCCTAACATCGCAGAATGAGTTAATAGTGACCAGACACGTTTGGATTCACTTTCAAAGTCAAAACTTTCACAGCCAGCATGAAGTCGGCCTTATTTAATATTCCAACCCCATGAGTCTGCAAGTCTGAACAGCAGGTTTACGTTACAAGACGACGGAAACGTGAGACAACATCAACTGGAACAGTGAGCATCAAATCAAATCTTACCTTTTGTGCGTATTTTTAAGTCCAAGGTGAACCACAAGGGTGATATCACGAAGGAACTGAAAAGAACAACATGAATCTCGGTTTTCTCCAGTAGCACACACCGACCAAAGACACCAGACTGTCACCAACAAGCCGGGATCGATTAACGGACCGGAGGCAGCCCGCAGCAGGTCGAACCTGTCGGTTCCGTTGACAGCCGACGTCTCGTCACGGCGCAGTCAGGACAGAGAGCCGTCACGCGTCGTGCGCCCGAACCCTTTGCATGTTGATAATTTGTGCTACACTAATAAAACAGATCACAAAAAAACAAAACACTGAATCCACACTGCATCACCATGATCCTGCATGCTGTCTAAGTGCAGCGCAGTTGGTCGCAGCATCACGGCTGTACCTCCACCTCACCGACCCGGCTGCACCTCTCCATCCTCCCTCCTCCCCTCCCTTCACGGCTGCTGGGGGCGGGCAGAACAGGGCAGAGAAATTTAAAGCTGCCAAAGTACAGCCGGACAGAAATAACAGTGCATCTGTCCTGCGGGTGACGCATTAATCCGATAACTGTGCGTCACTGAAAGGCAGCATCAATCAACATATCAATAAACTATGATTACTTGCTTCGGATATAGTAGTGGTACGAACTTTTATATACCAGGCTGAGCTGGTGTATTTAAACGAGCACTTTTGATCATGACAATCTGCAACATTAAAACAAAGTGTGTTTTATTCCCGTATGTTGGCTGGCAACATATTGATCATCGTTCTGTTTAAATCACAAGGGCAACGTATGTTGTTGGGGGTTGTTGTTCTGATGCCCCAAATGGCAATTTAATACTTAAGCGCTGATCATCTATAAAACATTCGTCAAGTTTAGTTCAAACTGTTTAAAATGTAATAAAGAGCAAAGGGAATGGAGGCAAAAATTGCATTTATATAAGTTAATGATCAATATTATGTAGAAATATCTCTGCACATGCATGAAATGCATTGATAAATTGGAGTGGGATCAGGATTTCTGTTATTAGTAGCAGTATGTAATGTTTCCAGTTTACTATTTTTTTTATATTCTCGAATACTTTGGTTATATTACATTTCACCTGCAATCCAATGCACAAAATATTTTAATGAAACAGAGAAAGTGTCTGATTTTTGTGGAAAATACATCTGTAAATCATTCTCCAAAAAACAAAAACAAAAACAAAACAAAAAAAATGGGGGGAAGGCTTTAATTTTAATTTATTAAATGTCTCACCTCATCAAAACTTGCACCAAAACAACTTTTAAAAATGTTTTTTTTTTTTTGCATCAACCAAATTTATGCTCATTGGACAGCCACGCTTTAAATGCTCTGAGGAATCAAAGATGAACTGGAGAAATCTAGGATGTTAAAACAAGGTTTTAATATCATGGATACATTTTAATTGTCAGGCTAAGCATATTTTAAAATGCTTCATGTTTACTGTCTAAAACTGAGGACAATAGAGTTAATAATTTAACTAATAATGTATTAAATTTTATTATTATTATTATTATTATTATTATTATTACTATTAAAGAGTGTGTTTTATTTTAAAACCTTTTCAATATTTTAAAACTATTTTCAATAATGGTAAAGCAGTTAAAAAATTCTAAAAATTCAAGACAGTTCTACAGAAAACACAACTCATATTCATCTGAATGCATATATGTTGATAAAGAAAATAACTTTGAGCCGTATGAATTACACTTCATACTCCACAGCATTTGGACAATACAGTCTACACATTCCATGCCAAAGGTTACGGAAAAAATATCATTTATCTTAATTGTTTTTGCAGAGGGGGGAAAAAAAGCAAGTTGCATAATGAAATAAGTATTTATTTAACTGACGCACAAACTGCAGCGAGTGCTGGACAACAGCATCATCATCATCATCATCATCATCATCACGAAGGTCATGCTCAGACTCACAGTGGGATTAATGCAGATGTGTAATCTCAGAGGAATGAACTGACCCTAAGCACCAGCTGTTCTCTTAAATCACACAGACAGCAACAATTCCCTGCGAACTAGTACCAACCATTTGTCACCGCTCGTTCACAGTGAAATGGCTCTGATCGAATGGTAAATATTTATCTGGACATGATCACAAAGTCGTCCTTTTGACCTCAATTTTCTCTCGCTGCGTTTATCTGGAAAGATCACAGTGACTCGTGGGCTCTCGGAGACTTATGGGCGCTTCTTGGTTTTGACGAGCCCCTTCTCCACCAGGCAGCGGTAAAACTCCTGGATGTACGTGTACACACACTTCCAGTCGGGCTCCTTCATCCGCACCAAGTCCTCAGCATCCAGCAGAGGAGGGCAGCCTGCCAGCCTCCTGAGGACAGGATGTCAGCACAGATAACTCAGACAATACGCTCCCAGAAGACTACATTTATTCTCGTTTCACTCTGAGAGATGAGAGCTCACTCTGCAGTGCTGAAAGCCAGCTGGAAGTTGTCCCTGGGCTTGTAGGGGTTCAGGGTGGAGTATTCGAACGCATCGGGGTAGAATCGGTGCACCAAGGCGCAGAAGGCGATGCCGTCTTTCCAACTGGAGGAGAAGTTCTGGATGTCTACCCCCTGTTTTAGCCGCACGCAAGAGAGAGAGCAACCGGTTTTCAAGAGCCCTGGCCAAGTGGGATTCAGGGACAGGACTGTGCACAGTTCATATGGGCAATAAATCAGGGCAAAAGCTTGCTGGATGGAGGTTTACCTCATATGGCTCTGTTTTGGCCCTGCACCAGTCCAGAAGCATTTGTTTGACATTTTTAGCGTTGGGTGGTTCAGCAAAGGAACATTTCTGGGCTGAGACAACAGCAGGGCCGGTCCTGCAGAGGAGAGGAGACAGAAAAACAGCCATTAATTATCTCACTTTCAAAGAAGTGGCAGCAGAAATATGGCATTTCTGCCATAATTGTCAAAATATGGCAGAAATGCCATATTTTGACAATTATGTTGCCAAACTAATTCAATTCCTCGTGTCTCTCACCTGCCTGCGGTCTTGCCGGTTGGAGTGGAGGACGACGGCTGACCTGCTGACTCTGAAACCACGACAGATTCATTTTCAGCGGCGATGTAAAGCAGAAAGGAGAGACATCAGAGAATCAGACTTACTGTTCACCGACGGCTGCTGGTTCACGACTGCTCTTCCGACGCTGACTGCTCCTCCAGTCGTCCCTCCTTTATTCAAGCCCTGCTGCTTCAGGTCTTGCTGCCTCACCCCGCGCTCCTGCTCCCGTTTTTCTGATCGCAAAAGTTGAACTCAGAAAAGCTTGGTGTGCATACCCCAAAATGAAATCCTAGCTTCAGAGGTGTCCTTTGAAGGCCTCAGAGGTTTGTTAGAAAACATTAGATGACAACAGCAACATAATGAGCAAAGCAGACAAGTTAGGGAGAGAAAATAAATCAGAGAAGCAGGTGAAGTCCGTGGTAACTCTAGAGGAGTTGCAAAGATCCTCGGACCTAGTGAGAAATTCGACCAGCAGGATAAATATTGATCATTCTTTTCCCAAATAGAAGGGCAAAGTTGATAGAAAGTGAAAAGAAATCCCCTTTGAGACTGGGTTGGAGTTGCTTTTTCCAGCTGTACGGTGACTCTTGGCATACAGCCAGACTTCAATGAGATAGTTTAGATAAATGCATGTTTACGTGCTGGAAGGGCCCAGTCAAAGTCCAGACTTAAATTAAGAGGAGAATCTGTGGCAAGACTTGAAACTTGCAACACGAGAAGGAAGGACTGTAAACCAACTTTATTAACAGATCAACTTGTGGCTTTTATCCTTCATCATTCACTGAAGGCCACAAGATGAATAAATCAGGTTTGTAAGTGTTTCAAATGTCACTGAAGTCTCAACAGATCGTCTTCATGCACCAAGCAGGTGAAGCCAGTCAAAAAAATGTACAATGCTGGTAGGGACACTCCAAAAGACCTGCAGCCAAACATGCTTCAAAAAAGTACTGACTCAAGTGACTATGATACAAATAAACAACAAACCTTTTGGTTTTTAATTTGTGCTTGTATGATTTTTACCTCTCTTTTTCTTGAGCAGATCCCTCAGAGCAGCTCGAATCATCCGCCTCTCTTCAAAATCTGCTGCACTGTCCAGCTGCAAGCGGAAAACAGTCGCTAAATAACCGTATATTTTTTTACAGTTTACCCAAAGAAAAATCGAGTGTTGCCGCTAGCTAAAGGATAAAAAGATTGAATGTAATGATAGTCTCCCAATAATGCCAGGAACTTGGAATTTGCATGAATGTAGTGTCATTTTTTTTATGGGCTCACCATTTTGTTGAGAACATCTTCATCCTCAATAGAGGCCAGTTTCTCACTGGTCAACAGCGTTGACCCTTCATTTTTTGACTCCATGTCTTATTAGCGAACCTGGTTAGCTGACATAACAAAGCAAATATGTAAACACATTTCTGAAAGATCTTAGTGACAAGAATGAAAACAAAACAAAGCCGAAGGCGCCTTTCTGTCATATAAAAGAAGAGAAATCCAAAATATCATAACTTGCCCAAATTCAGATTTTTTTTTTTCTTTTTTTTTTTTTGGAATGTTGTAAACACAGCAGGAAGCCCAGATTCATTTCTAGCTGAAATATGTACAGCAGCTTAAAAATGAGCAGCTGTGTGACAAATTATTAGTCCAACTGAAGCGCCTCTTATTGCAGCAGAGCAACTGCACTAAGCAAGAGCCTTCAACATGTACAAATATAGTAGTGCTATGGAAAAAGCTGGTTTCTAAAACAGTCTGATAGCAGAACTAAACAATATGTCGCGAGTCTGACGAAATATTTTAAGCTTGATGTCACAAAATGAGGAGAACAACATGGTAGCGGTAGCATGTAAAAAAAAAAATATTTGAATAGGAAAATCATTGTGGTTAGGTGTCTGGTGCAACTCACCTGTTATCAGGATGCAAACCAGCTCCTCTGATGACAGAGTTCTGGATGCAACACTCCCGTCTCGCTTTCTTTCTCCTCTGTTAAACCTTGTGCAGAAGATCACAACTTACATCTCAGCGTTTCATAAAGATGCTTGTTCAGGGGAGAGAGAGTTCAGATTGCTTATGTGAACCTCCCAAAATAGGATAAAGGAGAAGGAGGAGGAAACTCTCTGAATTCATCCATCTTTGTCATCTCCACCACTGAATCTTTGCTCCTCCTGTCACAGGATCCAGGATGATGCGATGCCAAAGATATCAGGAATCTCTTCAGATCACTGTTTTAATGTTTTTGCATGAATCCTTTTTATTGCAATTTACCTTCAGAGTGCAGCAGCGGTATGGGATGTGAAGGGTTAACAGGGACAAAAAGTGAGGAGCACTGCCTTATTCAGGCAAAAGGCTGAACAGGAACTTTGTTTACAGAAGTGGAGGAATCTTTAGGCGGACGGACAGAGCACATATTTGGAATTCAAACACGGACATCTGCCGGGAAACATCGGTAAATTATTAAAACATCAGCAGATTGTTTAGTGGTTTAAAAGTTAAGGGACATTCAGGCATCAGGTTAGTATCTGAATCAGATAAACTGCGCCATCTAGTGTTGACCTCGTAGAACTGCTAAAGTATTTTCTGTTTTCAGAGAGCCCGACTTTGCTTTCCTGAAAACCTCGGGGGTCGGAAACCATCCCGGTTTCACACAGGGCGAGGCAGTGGCAGAACTTCAGGCTTTAATATCCAAATAACATGTATGAAGATTAGAAAATGACATATTAAAGCAGCTTGCAGCCAATTCATGTCAGAAAATCACAACTCAAATATCTAATTACCTACAACTATCTGATAATGTTCTGGTGTGCCATTATTTAAAGCAATTAACCTTTAACTAACAGTCCCCATACCTGCCTTGACAAATAAACAGAATAAATAAGTGAGCTGCATGGGTTTGGTTTTTATTTTTTTCCCCAGAATTACAAATCTTAAAAGTGTGGTGTGCATTTGCATTTATCTCTACCCGAGTCAGTCCTTAGTAGAAACACCTAACGCTGTATTTATAGTTTCACAACTATGACTATAACCTTCACAAGCTCAGTCAGGAAGCATTTGATCGTTACAGATTCTCAGTTGTATTTACCAGTAGGTAATGACTTTGACTAGGCCACTCTTAAACATGAGTACACAATGATCTAAGCTGTTTTATTGTACCTCTAGCTACGCTTACAGACTTTGTTTAACCTCCAATTCCATGTTTTAATTCTGCAGTGAATTTCAACACAGAAAAATTATTTTGGACATTATTTTCTGCTTTGCGGCATCAATTTCAACTAAATGATAACTCGTTTGCTACATATCCAACTTACCTAACAATTTATGAAGCCATGCAATTTTTTTTTTAAAGCCAAAGAGTGAAAATACTCCAGAAAGTTCACCTAAAACAAAGCAGAAGAATTCATTCACACCAAATTAGTGATGAGGGACTTGAGTTCCTTTATTTGTTATTCCAGTCCAAATGATTTGTTTATTTTTCCTCATCTGCAGGATGTCCAAATAAGGCATGAGGCAAAGATGGTTCATTCTTTAAGCAGTCGAGTTTAAACCAGCCATTAAGGGCTACAAAATACATAAATATAATAAAATAATTATTTACATCCAACAAGCTTTGCACTCAAAAACAAATATGTACAAAATGAACCACAGGCTTTATAAGCAGAAACCCTGCAACCTGTCAGTGCAACACAAGCATCCTCCCACAAACTGTTATCCATTTAACATAATATTAATAAAAACAGATTTTGTCCTTGATATGTAAATGTATTAGTTTCTATGCAACATTATATCGAAATTTTTGAATGTTACTGATTGAATATTGAGCTCCAGTGTCTTATTAAACAGCTGAGACAAACAGGGAAACCAATGGAAATGTGTTACATGTACAGAATCATTCCATGTTCTGCATATCTAAAATAAATAAAGACAATTTTTAAACTGAATTAGGGCTATAAAGAAACAGTGGTCCTACATTTTTTATATCTCATTATTCTTGTGATAAATGTATTTGTAAATGGCACCCTGGCAATAAAAATATGTTGTTTTTTTTTCGTAGGCAAAACATAATGAAGTTGTGACGGGATTTATATATATATATATATATATATATATATATATATATATATATAGTGGAGTTACTTCGTAGGATCTCAAACTCTGAACAACAACAGCAACAAGGAGCCACTGACACAGCTTGTAAAACAACATAAAGTAAATATTTGGCATACCAAACATGCTGAATTCAGAGTGGATCGCATGCAGTCTGGATGCTTTCACATAATGGAGAGCTTAGACAGAGACAAATGCTTACTAGTATCAACTGTATGACACTTGAAGAAAGCCTACAGCATTTTCAGCCAATATTCGCCGAGACGCTCATAATAATAATAAAAAAAAAAATCTATATTTTCTTTTCAAACTCCCTAAAAGAAAAAAGCATCAGTGAAAAGAATAGAGCTAAAAAGAAACATCATTCTTATTTTTCTTGACCTTTTCCACAGGAGGAAGACGAGCTAAAGTTGAGCGACGTTCCTTAGAGAACTTGTGACACTAATTATCAAAGTACGCTGCGAGGAAGACGACGTGCCGCTCATAATTGGACTAACCCAACAGAGACTTCTCGAGAACACAATGTAGGGCTTTTAGTGGTGAGTGACGGAAAGGTTCATAGAGGAGAACAAAACACACAGCTTCGGCCTCTTAGTGAGTATGTGCTTCAGTGGAAAAGAGGCGACTCATTGCACCGAACGTTTCAGCTCAACAACAACCCGGCTCCTGCTTTACGCAACAACAACAACAAAAAAGCTGCCATAAAACCTCAGCCCCTGTCCAAAATGGAACAAGGCAACAGTACCATAAATATAGCTTCTTAATACAAACTTGAGTTTAATCAGATGCGGGGCAAAAGTGCTTCCAGAGTCTCTGCAAACCTGACCAACCGTCCCCGAGAACACTGATTCCAGCCCTCTGGAGCTGACGATGCTTTTCACAGTGGAGTAGTAGGAGAGACAGAGTCTGTAACCTCAGCGGCACCAAACCGTTCGGTGTGCTCATGCATGCATATAGCTCTATAGGCTAGATGAGGAATTGATTTGAACCTTTTCCATGAAGGGTCATGGTGTTTTTTTTTTTTTTTTTTTTTTTTTTTTTTTGTGTGGAGTCTAATTCTGTCAAGAACATGAGTGAGTTGGCACAGGGAAGGAAGGAAATGTTCTGCCCCTTGCATGACACAAATTACAGTGTATCCAGTAATTATTTTTCTTCATTTTCTTTATACTTTCAGATCAGTCCATTTTCTCTTTCCCATCCACTATTTGTGGATGATTTGTTTTCTCAAACCCCTCCTGCTTAACCGAATCCCCCCCAGACTCGGATTCAAAATCGGTCCCTTCGGGCTTCGCCTTGCGCGCGTCCATGCAGCTAACGATGAACTCGGAGTTCTGATAGATGAGCATGCCGGACAGCGTCAGCACGGCGCCGGCGCAGCTGAGTGCGGACAGCTCGCTGCCGAACAGCAGCTGGGACAGCAGCAGGTTGCCGACCACGTTCAGGTTGCCCAGGATGTGCAGGGTGACTGCCGAGGTGAGCGTGATGACGCAGCAGCTGGCCAGGTTGTACATGACCGAGCCCAGGCAGCTGAGCAGGATGAAGACCCACAGGTGGCAGTCGTAATGCAGCGGCGACTCCAGCATGGCCCAGTTCTCCAAGGCCAGAGCGGCCACAGCCAGGATGCAGAAGCTGGGAATGGACATCAAGTAGAGCAGGAAGACGGAGTTGATCTTCTCCTCCTGAAGTAAAATGCCTAAAATAAAAAGGAAAGAAATTAAAAACATCTGACCGTCTGACTCCACATATGTGTATATGAGCTTGGGTTACATCCCCTTCTTCATTTAAAGGGTTTTACATGATGTTTGTTCGCCCACCTTTGCAGCTACAAGAGCTTTAACTCTTTTGGGAATGCTTTCAACAAGGTTTTTGAGAGTGTTTGTTGAAGTTTTTGACCATTACTAAAAATGCATTTCTTTGGTCAATAACTTCATCTAGCACACAGATGTGTAAAAGCTATTCTTACACTTTTTTCCAGAAGAACAGATTGTTCATAAAAATATGATCAGAACAAATTTTTGCTCATGTCATCAGAAGGCCTACTCTTATGATCCTGCTGTACATAAACTGCACTTAACTCATTGTGTTTAATTACTAAGAGATACTGGAGTTTTTGGTAGAAAACACTCGTTTCTTGTTAAAGATCTTTCAGTGCATGAATAAAGCTTCCTGTGTCAAACTCTATCCAGCATCTCCATGTCCTGACCCAGATATTCTGCAACACATATTATGGGAATGTTTTGGTTTAGGTGACTTTCATAACTGCTTACTGTGTTTTTATAGTCAAATCATGTTGATAGCAAGAATATTGCTGTATATTATGCAAAGCCATGTTTCATATCCCTCTGAGTCATCATGGACAAATGTTCCTATGTATTCCTCTCTTATAGAAACAACAACAAAGGCAACATTTAGGTTTTTGTTGGAAATAGTTTGTTTCTGTTTGTTTGGAGAAAGATTTTTTTTATTTTTTTTGTTTACACATTTTTCTTCCAACTGTACTTTTTCTCCTCTCTCTCTTTACAGGCGTGTCGCTGGCAAAATAAAGCTGACGTTGCAGATTTCTGACAAGTTACAACCAGAGCAATCTCCCTGAAAGCTTGCCTCCAGCTCACAAGCTGCTGAAGCGCCACCGTAAGTTAATTTGACGTTCAAACAAAAAACTCGACCTGATGTGGGACAGAGAAACAGAATATACCGAGGGGAAAGTGTTACGGCCGGGCAGAGGACGAAAATAGCTACGTGAAACCTGAGACTACATTGCAGAACATTTGATTTGCTGGACTGTGTTTACATCGTCTAGTCCAGAAACAACAGCAGAACTTAATGTTCCTTCCAGCACACTGACTCAACTCCACTTAATGAAGAAAACGAGAACATTTCCGCAGTCTTGTGCCGTGTGTCACCGAAGCTTTCAGGGGGATAACCCTTTCCACGCCAGGATCACAATATGAAGAGGGTTCCTCTTCATATTGTGAAGGTTTTAGTAACTTACATTTAAAACTAAAAATGCATTGCCATTACAATTTTATCATGATTTATATTGACCAGACAAATAAAAAGTGGTTACAGCAGTTCTGTCAGGAGAAATGGGCTAAAAAGTCCTAAAATAAAGTTTATGAATGGATAATAAACATTTGACTTAACTTATAGAGCTTGAAAGACAATTCTACCAAATACATGTAAACTACTGAATCGAGAAGAAAGTAATAATGACGTTATCTTTGTATGTTAGTAAGGGAATTTCACAAATAAAAATACTTTTGCTAATTCCAATTGACCTAAAAACTTGGAAGTTTATTCTGACATGATGTCAAACATTAGATTAGAAACAGTTCTGTCCTTTTATATTTGTGCAGAAACACACTTGTTATAACTTAAACAAGCTTAACCTCACTTTATTAACCTACGACTTGATTTAAAATCCCAAAACAGCCAACAATAAGCCAGCCACAGGAGCCTGGCTTATTGCCTCCTGTTTATTGCGGAAGGTGGCTTGTACTTTTTTAGAAACGGATATCTGAATTATGACACACACACACAGACAGCAGCCTCAGATGCTATCAACACACTTAAAACAAGCAGAAAAATGTAATGTATAAAGTACATTTGATGGATACATTTAAGACTTTTTATAGCTGAAAATTAGATAATCCATTGTAAGATTTTGAAGCCCTGCAAAACTCTGATTTAGCCGTTCAACCAACCAAGAAACCTGAAGATCCGACTGTGTTTATAGCAAAACATTGAGCCTCCACGCATGTTTTTAAACTCGTGTCATCTCAGACGAAGTTCATGTTGCCGAGCGTAATGACATTGCAGCCCATTAATCTACTGCAAACAAACACTCATCTGTGGTGCAATACAAAACAGGAAGCCAGCAGCTTTAAATTAGCCGGAGCAACAAATGATTCAGTAAGAGTTCAAAACATTAGATAATTATCAGAACAAGAGTTAGTCCTCATGACATCACTGAGCTTTTCAAACAAAAAGTTCAGTTTGTTGTCACAATGTTTTTACCCACTTGATCAAATCTGGCAAACACAGCACTTTTGTTCAAAAGAATTTCTTGAACAAAGTTCATCGAACCCAATCAGAAAAACAAACAATCTAGACTGTCACATTATACAAGACGTTGACCATTTTTGGATCATCAAACATTAGAAACATGAGATTAGGCTGTCAGCAGACTCTACTCACTCACAGACATGCAGTAATGTTTATATTATGTTCCCTAGGCAACCAGAAAGCCCGCAGTACCATTCCACCTTAATGTGAGGGTGTGTCTAGACTGTGGAGTGAGTCATCAACTTGTTCCACAACCACAAACTGATGTGGCGTCCAGAGGAAAAACGTTCCCTGAAGTGACTGGCATGTGCAAAAAGTACAGAAAGCATCTCGCTTGGGTCACTTATTTAACAAAATAAGTACTTTTAACTGTTTTATGGGGTAATAAAAACTGTACTCACTCTGCTGAATGGACTTGACACCCCTCAACATGGTCGCTGCAAACACAAAGAAGCATCCGGTCTGATCGAACTGGACTTCTCCCATGATGCTGAAGGACGCTCCGAGGCAGATGGGCATCATGGCCGTGTATTTGATGATATGGTGCTGCTTACCCAGGATCAGAGAGGAGATGGCCAGAGTGAAGAGCGGCGTCGTAGTGTAGATCATTTGTGCAAACGACAGCTGTACATAGTTTAGACCGATGTTTCCGAAGGCGATGCTGGCACAGAAAGTCAGACTCAACAGGAACACTTTACACTTAGCGTTCGGAGTCAGGTCCTGCTCGGCGGCCCCTCTATGTCGGATCACCCGCAGCTTGATCAGCCCGTAGTCCACCACGATGGCCGTCAGCATGTGCAGCGCCGACAGCAGCAGAGGGTACCTGAAGTTGTAAACCGCGAAAATCCATTTGTTGAGGCTGGAGATGGTGGTGCCGGTCACCAGCCAAACGATGACGGCTGAGAGCAGATGGAGCATCTCTGCAAGCGGCCTCCTCCGGCTCCTGGCTCGCAGAGTCGCCTCGCATTTTGAGAAGCCATTGGGGTTGATCATATTCGTAGCATGGTCCTCTCTGTAAGGCAAGCACATGTTGAGTTTGTTCTTCTAATCTCAAAAAAAATAAAAAATAAAATAAAATTAAGCTGTCAAACTGGAGATTCTAAAAATAAAAATATATATATATATTTCCTCTGAGATGCAGTTGTTTCCCCAACAGCGGGTAACCAGTCTGTGTTGACTGTGAGAGAAGTGTTTTCAAGCAACGCCTAAAAACACGTGTTCCTGTTTTGCATGACAGCCGGGTTGTGTAACTCACCCTGAGTTTGTAAGATGACATATTCTTCAGAGGGAAAACACAGAAGGGAAAGGAGGAGGAGACTGAACTGTTCAGGGAGGGCTGGAAAACAGTATGGACTGTGGCAAGTAGATTTGTCATATAGTGAGTCAGTCAAGCTCTTCACAGTAGATATTCTAAATTCAATTCTCCAAATTTAAAATGAAACTTTCAGAAAATAAAAAAAGTGTGTTTTATTTATTTATTTGCCTTTAAGAACTATTTTTTTTTGCCCATTCTTCGTTGCAGAACTGATCTAATTATGGCCTTTTGAGCATGAATTGTTGCTCATAATTACTAAAAGTTAAATAAGAGATTGTTTTAGTGTTTCTTTTCCATCTGAAACACACTAAAAGTGGTCCACCTTAGAAACTACGATACAAAGTATCTTCAAACAAAACCAAAATCAAATTAAGGTTTCACAAATCACAAACTTGGGCTTACCTGGAGGTTTGGACAATGTAAGTGTCGCAGTTTTTGAACTTGAGCGGATTAAAGACTATAGCTATTGACAAATTAAGTGGAATTGCCATTTTGCCATTTCCCAAATCGGGAGCTAACTTCAGCTTGATTATATGTGACATTGGCCTGCCACAGATCTACCGTCTCCAGAAGGGAGACTCGGCGGACCGGTTATTGTCTTGTCATGCCGTTAAGAAGCCACAGGCACGAACAGAGCATGATACACTAAAGATAGTAGTGCTGTAAACAAACAATTTACAGAACTGTTCTGAAAATCGCAACTTTGCTTATAACCATAAGCTTGAAAATAGAGAGGAGTTATATTTTTAGCTGCCCATTGCCTTTAAAAGGCAACTCACCTCAGTGTCTGGTTCCGTTTCCCTCAGCCAGATGATGTACAGGAGCTCGCTTGTTACTCCTGTCAGTGCAGCTAAAGTTATGCTTTCATTCACGCCTCTATGCGGCGACGGTTTCCAGTCTCAACCGTTGCAGTAAAATGTCCGACGTGGTCATAAATCAACAAAACAGTGATGCTAACATGCTAGTTCACGGAATTGAGCAGCATTATGTAACTTGACAGGTACAAACGTTTTGCGCCAATGTTAAGCTAGTAACCTACCCCTGTGTTAGCTAACAGCAGGTTGGTCGCTTCAAAACATTTAGCCGTTTCTCCTGCTTCACTTCCCGCGATGTTAGCGCCCACTGGTCTCGCGTGAATATAAAAGCATTTTATCAACACATTTTATCACAATAGTCTGTGCTTTTTACCTTGTTCCTGGAGCACCGTCAGCATCTCCAAAGCTCCGCCAGTCGGAAACAGCACTATCAGCCAACTGCCAGCAGGGGGACACAAGTTCGGCTTCTCTGGACGGTTTAAAGGGGAATGCCACTTTTTAAAAAATGATGTAAAGCGCTGGAAACTCAAAATAGTATGAACAGATACTTTGCCCAGAAGTGAGTATATTGTACTCCAGCAAGAGCAGTCCTACTTCAACATATTTTTACTCAAATTAAAGAGAAAAGTATCCAAGAAATTACTCAAGTAAAAAAAGTATTTTGGTAAAAGGGTACTAGAGTGCCGAGTTACTAATCAGCATGTCTTATTTGATATTTAAAACATGTCACCAAACAGACAAAAAACAAAGTTATCTGCAAATTCTGGTATATTAAAGTGTAAATTGAGGAAAAAAGGACACAAAAACACAAATTCAGGCAGAAGAAACATTTCAAAATTAAATATTTTCAATACTTGTAAAACCAATACTTACAGTAGTGCATTTGTCAGAACATGGTAAAATTATTCCAGTGACAATAGTGTACTGTACTCAGCAGATAGAAAACAGAACCGAAAAGCTTACGTACAAAAAGTTTTACTTGACTGTCTTAATTTGTCTCATATGTTTGGTTAAAACATGTTTGTATTTTTTAGAAATTTTACTCAAGAGCAGCAATATTTAATATTACTCAAATAAAAGTAAAAAGTACATTGCAGTAAAACTACTCCTAAAAGTATATCTTTTCCAAGAAGTTACTCAGGTGAATATAACTAGTTACTTGCATGCCTCTGATCAAACCATAAATTCACATAAGTTATGTGTAATAAATTGTAATGACACAGCAGATTATTAAGACCATCTGTACATTTACTCATTCTTTGTATAATAATATGAATCTTGCCTGCATTGTATGCTGGAAAAGAGCTCCACATACCCATGTTCCCACCTCCATCTTCACTGATGGTATGGAGTTCTGGGGTTGCTATGCAGTGCATTTTAATTTTCAAGCAATGTGTTTTAAGACACCCAAATAGTTTGATTTCAGTCTCTGGACCAGGCTATATTCTAGTATTTTACACACTTTTCTTCAGCAGTGGAGTCTTATGTGGTGAGCATAAGCATCATGCCAGTGAATTATTTATCTCTTTCTATGAAACAGTTTTTTTCACTTCCTGTCTGACATCTTGCAGGAATCACCCAATACCGGCCAGTTTGTGATGTAATGGACCCAGGACTGCTCACTGGAACCATCAGTCACATCTCCTGAGAATTTCCTGTTAATAGCACCTGTAGAAATATAGCTACTTAGAAAATTAAAGCAACACATCCTGCATCAATTTCCCCTGCAGTATATTATATAGTGTAAAGGAAAGGGATTTAACTATGTCAGTATTACAGGCGAAGATAAATATACAATGCCTGTAAAAGAAATAAAAGTAACATTAAATTATATACAAAACAGTGCATCACTATAAGCCGTCTCAACATACAGGTCATAATTTAAAATGCTTAAAATGACAAATTACACATAAATACTTTAATAACATTACTCTTAAAATGATGCTTTTCTTAACTGTTAAAAAAAACAAGCATTTGTCAGTTTTTTTAATAGTATTTTTATTTGATTTGGAAAATTGAAACTTTCTGAGGTAATTGGGCACAAAAGGTGAATTTACATCATGTTTCATTGGCAATCCACAAACACTTAGCAAGGTTAGAAGGCTGCTCACTAGTACAAAAGTGCATTTGCACTCTGAAACCATGCATAGCTACTGTGTGTGCTGCGAAGAAAACCTCTGGATTCTGCACAGTATTACAGCAGATCAAGAAGACCTTGTGCTTTATTTGAACAGGATTTCATACATGATTTAGAATAATATGACATACAGCATCTAAATCTCTTACATTCATAATTCAGTCTCTGCAACATCTCATTAGCTGTGTTTGGTTTCGACTAGTCAAAACCAGGAGATGGAGTGTTTAAGCATGGATATTCAAGCATTGCCAAACATTTTACAGTGATTTAGCTGATGAGCTTCTACTTCTACAGTGTTGTTACCAATTACTGGCAAAAACTAACCGGACTGCTATATATGTGAACCATGCCCTATTATTGTACACAGTAAGGTATAAATACACAGAAGTATTAGATATGGAGGGTATTTATTATGGATGTCCATGTGCCTATTAGCAACTAATCCACCACTCATCTAATGGAAATCTATACTAATTTGACATAGTAGTGCTTTTTTGTACTTAAGTAGCTGTTCATATTGCATTATTGCTGACATTTAGCATTTTAATAAAGCAACAACAAAAAAATCATTTACATATTCACATATGATATACATATCCGTCATGAATATCTAGATTTCTTAAACTTTGTTTAGGGAAAATATTTAACATTAATATTCTAAACTGAACTTTGTTACCCAAAACAATCACCTGAATGCATTCTGTATAAGTCTGCACATAATAAACATCTGTATAAAACTTTTTTCTGTTTCTAGGTCAGACTTACTATAGATGAGTCTTTTGTTACATGCTCTAATTAAGGCTAGAATTATCATTAAGCACCAATATATATTCTCATTGTGTGCGAACCTGAAGGATGAACTGATTTCTGCATCAGAGAAACTCCTAAAATTGAGTCTTCACATATTTTCAGGTATGTACTTTAGAGTTGTCCAAGTATTTATGTGGTTTAAATGTTTTAGATTCCATTAAAAGGAAACTGAGGATTTTTCCTCATGGCTCTGAAACCATTTCTCAACTAAAGAGTTTTTCTGACCTTGTTGACGCAGGAAATAAAATCATCTTGCTTCCAATAGTTGCTTGCTTTTAAGGAGTTTATGTTCCAGCCTGAGAAGTAAGAAAAGTTTCCACAGAAATTCATTGTTCATGCATCCAATTTTCGTTTTATTTACTGTTGATTAAGGGGGAAAAAAATACAAAACATAAGGCATAAGGCCCACATAGTCACAGCTGCATTTAAACCACAACACAGATTCCAGCATCCAAATATTAGGAATAAAAAGTGCTAGATTTTAGTAAACATTTAATCTTGAATAGACATTCTGCCCATAAATTGTCAAAATTTGGGTTAAGCCCATCTCAATTGACAGTGTCAGATGCAAAAATGTAAACATTTGACCTAAACAGAAGGGACTAATTTATATTCCTCTAAAGACCAAATGAGACAGAGGTAAAAGAAGGTTTAACATTATCATCATATTTTTCACCTAATATTAGAATTTGTGGTAGACAGGAAGCAGAATGCGAGTGCTGTGGAAAAAAGTATTTACCCTAAAATCTAGAAGGCTCTCAAATCAGTCGAGATTCCCAGTTTCCAGTTCCAATTTCTGACACAATTGTAATTTAACTATGATTTACAAGTAATACGGTAATCATTTATCAATTTAATAAATCAGGCCAGGTTTAGAATTTGATAGAAAAAAAAAAAGGAACTAATGAAAAAAATCTAATTATTCTTGTCAATAACCTAATCTAAAGAAGTGACCTCTCAAACACCCTACTGGTGAAAAATCGCACATCTCTATCAGTTTTGCCAAACGTGATTTAGACTAGTCTATGAATTATTGCATTTGTTCCCACATAAAGATGTTGCAAGCTTGATGGGATGGGATTTGTTAAAAGGTGCTCAGTATCTGTCCTACGGCGCAAACACTGTTGGGAACTGGCTCTTCACATCCTGATTAATCAGATCGGATTATTCCACTAGTTTCATCTGAGATGATGTGCTTTATTAAAAAACATTCCAGCAGACTTTAATGTTTCTTTAAAGTGCTTTCATGTTCAATTTGCCTATCAACTAAACCCCTTACAGAGTGTTTGGTTCACAAAAGCAGTCTACCTCGACAAAACAACTCATTTATAGATCATATAGGCTAAAAAAAATAATCATGGATTATGAATTGAGCTGTTCTCCCTCATCATTAAGTTTAATAGGGCAGTTTCATCTAGAAAGTTAAGCCATCTGTGCTTTTAAGGGCTTTAAACGCTTGTAACTTTTTTTCTGCTTGAGTTGTGTGACGTTATTAAGCTTAATCTGTGATGGTGGTATGAATCACCTGAGCTCTCAGGAAATGGTTGGAATATTTTCATAAATTGTGTATTTTGTTTTAAAAAAAAATAAAAGAAAATGGTACTTTGTAGAAGATAATATGTAGACAGATGACAAAAAAATGCAAGCTTTTGCTGTGAAATTGTAGATTTGTACAAATTAGGGACATTTCTGAAACACTTGTACAGTTTAGCCTTTTACTGGAATGACTAATGCTTTGGAAATTGCTCAAATTAGATTAGACACCCAAATGGGTCAAAAATCAAAGTCGTCTTCTCTTATACTCTGTTAGATGTACAAAAATCTTCACTTTGCCGTTTCCGACATCCAAGATTAGCACTAATTTACACTAATACTGCAGCTTTCATTTCGTCATGACTCAATAAAACTCCTTTAGTTCAGTCATACATGATCTCTGGGGTTTTGCATTGATCTGTTTTTGAAGGGAACTAGCTTAGAAGTGTTAAACTGACAGTTTCTCTCACTCATCTCAACGAAACGAGGTCCTTGTTTTTAGAGGCCACTCTGGGTTCAGCTTGTGCTGCAGGGTACTGTTGTGCAATTTTGAAAAAACACTCTAGCACAAAACAACAAAGAATGTGAAGGATCAGTAAATCATGCTCTGCTGAGACAACTTCACAGCACAGAAGAAGGCTTTTGTCCCACTCTTTCAAAGACTGATATCCTCCATCTCTGATTAGAGCAGGACATTTGGTGCTTGTACACCCAGGCAGCTCCACGCCACCGGGATCGTCTATGTACACTCAGTTAGGTGTGTTTTGTGCTGAAGTTAGTTCTGTGTAAACTAAAGTCCACTCACACTCGCAGACAGGCACACAGAACTTGAACTGCTCACATAAAAAGTTCTGCAGAGCATGGAAGCGTATATCAACCGAAGCCATGCATCCTGGTAGAACAGCTGTAACAGGGAGGGAACACATATACACAGGAAGTAGAAGCTGGATGTTTTGTGCTTTAGAAGCTGAGAGGAGTTAGCTATCTCACCCACTGCCACCTGCTCATCTAAGCCCACCTAACCCCTCTACCGGAAAAAAAAACAAAAAACTACCAGACTCCTAGAAGATCTCAGGACAGTGACTCCAGTCTTGTCTCTCTTTAGCTTCCCAGTAGCCGCCTCTGTACATGCACATTGCTTCTCCTGTGTTTTCGTCTGTTCTCATCTCAAACCACACTGGCTGGTAACTTTCCACCTCTTGCCCTGAAAGCAAAGGTAAACAACTGTGAGAAAGAGAAAGCTTGATATTGCTGTTTCCTCCAAAATATAAATGTTGTGAACACAAAGTCAATGTGAAGTTCATGATTTTTAAAGTCCTTAGTCCCATTTTATCACTAGGAATCTGCAATAAAAGTCCATAATTTGTAATAAGTAAGAAGCTCGAGTCTCAATTTTATTTACATCTGAACTTTGACTGGGCCATTCCAACGCATGTATATACACCTCAATCTAAACTTCCGCTGTATCTCTGACAGCATGTTTAAAACTACGGTTCCTCCTGCAGTCTCAAATCCTTTATTTATTTATCCATCTACCCCTCATCACCAACTTCTCTTTCCCTACTCCAGAAAAGCCTCTCCACAGCATAATGCTGCCACCACCATGATTCACTGTGGAGAGAAATGTAGAGAGATTGTCTTTCTATTAAAGGAGTGAACTGTGCTACGGGAGATGCTGAAAGATTTTAAATATTGTTTTATAACCTAACTGTGGTAATACTCTTCTTTACTGAGGTCAAGTTCCCAAAAGGTAGACTTTGTTTGCTAATCAGGTGACTTCTGCAGTTGCACTGGGGTATCAGAGTAAAAGGAACCAAACACAAATGTTATGGTTTCTAGGGTCCAAGTACTCACCTTCCTCCAGGGCCTGATTAGCTTGCGCCTCCCTTCTTTTCCTCTCCATCCTCTGGTGGTCCTCAAGCCGCTGCTTCTCGATGTTCGCCTCGTCCCACAAGCCCGCCTCCATCAGCCGCTGGTCCGGTCGCAGACGGCTGTCGGTTGGGGCAACGCCGTCCTCCGGCTCGTTCAAGGTCAGTGCCAGGGCGGAGAAATAGTGCATGTTCTCTGCATTGTCTCTGAGAAGAGATGCAGAAAAGAAGAGTCTTCAAATGTGTGCTCAAACAGTCATGTAGATTAGGGAGCAAAGTTTTAGATTTCAGAAACCCACGGAAGAGGGTATTTTTTCCACAGGAGTTTGGGCTGAAGAGTCTGATACACAGTTTTTTGTTTGCCTTCAGAGCCTCCACATCCCCGGCTGCTTTCCACTATTTTTGCGCTTTCCATTTTGTCATCCCAGGTCCCTGACAGGATGTAATGGGCTGTTCCCTCTCCGTCCTCCACCACGCCGGTCACCTGGAGAACGAGAAGAAAGAAGCATGAACAAGATCTGGCTACACTGGACTGCTTAAAAGTCTGGAAAAGTACATTTATGTTTATTTTTTGGCTGGGAAAAAAATAAATATGCATCTCATTGTGATAAATATCAAGTGTACCATCAATCAAATCTTGTCTTTTATTCCTTCCTTCTTTGACTTTTTCTTTATCCCTCGTCTTTCCTCCCTCTCTCTCTTTAGTTAAATGCAGAAATCATTTTGTAGCAAGTCATTATTCAAAGTTCTTCAAATAGTTGTAGATGCTGATGGCTTTAGGCAGGATAGATTTTCTGTACCTGTCTTTGTTTCAGCAGCTCTGAAAAGGCCTCTGACAGTTTTTTTAAAGAGGATTCTTGTTAATATGAGGAAGGTCTGTAACATTCCTCATATAAAGAACCCTTTATCAATCACAAAAATCCTTTCTTTGCTGTTCTTTCCTTCATTTGTGGTCTTTCAATCTTTCCTGGTCCTTACTTCTTTCCTTATGCCTGGAACTCAAAACCTGATGCAGAGTGTAGAAAATTGTTTTATATTGACTTGGAAAATATGCAGGAACCACATTTAGATGCATTTTCTGCTTTGTATCAAAACTGCTGGCTACTTCATGTTTAGTGACTCCTTGTCTGTAGCTGAAACGTACTTTTCGTGGAACTTCCCTGGAGAAGTAGCTGTATGGAGAGAATTTGAGACGGCAGGTGTCCTTCGTGGTGGTGTTCATAATGTCAATTTCTCCAGACTGACATGTGGACAGGAAGAGGAAGAGATGCATCAGATATAATATGGAAGAGCTTCCGCTTTACTTCTTCAGTTGTGATTTCTCTCATAAGCCGAAACCCACCTGATCGATCCACAGTTTCCCTACAATGATGTTGTGCACGGTGGAAGTCACTTTGCTCCACACGTAATGGTTTCCACTTGAGTGGAACTGCAGGTGAATGTTACCTGTGGTGAACACCAAACCACCATCAGTCTGGATTCTTTTGTAGAATAAATGTGGCTAATGTTTAACACAGCATCTTATTGGCACCTTTGGAAAACTTTATAAAAATACATCTATAACATGAACATTAACTTTAAGCCAAATCAATGAAAAACAGTTTGTTAAAGAAATCTGTGACCGATTCCGTCTCTTAATATTTTTGCCAAGAGGAACACAGCGCATCTTCTATAACATTTTACAAGATTGGGGTAAATAGAAGGTGCTGCTTTATTTGCTGCTAACTGCTGCTTACCTAACGGCACGACAGAAATATATTTCCCACGAAACTTGCTATCAATAGTTATGTACTGCCACAAAGTCCATCCTCGCTCTGACACCACATGGTGGGCCGCAGCTGGTGGATGATGGCTGACCTGAGATTGAACGGTATCAGTGAAACTCATTAACTGTTGAGCTATCACATCATTTGAATACTCAGATGGATAAACTAAATGTGCGGTGACAGAAAGTCACAATGGATGGCTGTGTTTATGTCTTGCCTGCTCAGAAATGGAGCGATAGCCGTACTCCTCCCGTCGGTCCAGCTCGTAAGTCTCCCCCAGCAGAGGGTTGAAGGGCTTGGCGGTTCGATGGACTGTGGTTGAGTAGGAAGAGACGGAAAAGGCGGCCACGAGGCACATCTGCTCCAGGGACGAGTCGCAGCGAGCCGCCCGGTCCAGCAGCTCGCTGTACTCCAAATCCTCCGTCAGGCGCTGCAGCATCGACAGCGGCTCGTTGAAGTTTACCTGCAAGAAGGCATGCCATTTGAAGAAAGTCACCTCTAGAGTATCAAAAGAAGAGCCTGCTTCCTAATTCTAAAATGTGCAAAATAGTGTTTTGATTTACAGGCATGGGAATCTTGGATAGGTCCTTTCCAATACAGTTTTTCATGATGCTCCACAAGTTGAGGGAGTAGTTTGGTTTGTCGGGGATACGATTGCGTCTTGTTCTTCGTAGCTGCATCTGGTTTGTGCCTGAGGTGTCCTTTAAATAACAAAAAAAATATACATATTTTACATAAGAACTCCCTCTTGAATTTTTTTCACAACCTTGTCAACATCAATATATTTATTTGGATTTTATGGGACAAAACTGACATGAAGTAGTTAATAATAGTGAAGGGACAGGCTAACTATAGCTAGTAAAAGTCTAAAAAACTTTGGTTTAAATTTGTATTCAGCCTCTTTTACTGCGATACTCAAAAGTAAAATTAAGTAACAGAATGTATCAGAATCTGTTGAGAGGAAATTTATTAGTTGTGCACTCTTGACCACTGTTAACGTAAAGCTATAAGAGCTCCTGTTTACAGAGTACAATAAACCATGTAGTATACATATTAAACATGCTTAAGAAGGTGCTCATCAATATTTATCTTTTTGGACTGAATACAAAAGGCTACGAGTAGGTGTTAAACATGGTGGTGGCGGCATCAAGCTGTGGAAACGGTTTTCTTCAGCAAAAACAAGAAAGCTAGTCAGAGTTGATGGGAAGGCGGATATTTGCATTCATAACATGACAAAATGTGAACTAGTTAAAAAGGTAAAAATACTTTTACACATTAAAATAAAGAGACACGTTTGACATTCAGTGTTACTATAGTTTGGACTTACACTTTCATTGTGAGTCCAGTCATTGGGCATTCCTCCACTCATCATACTCTGGTTACTGCCTGAGCGCCTAAAATAAGGCAGTGGGACAGAAAGGTAATACTAGTTACCAGAGACATGCAGTGAGAATAAAACTCAAAATAGAATATTATATTTCATAATTGGAACATTTAGTTTTAGCAGCTTTTAAATATGTTCCAATCAACTGCATGCCGTTCAACAATATATTAGCAAAAACAAAAAATTAAATATTTAACATTCTGTCAAACTTTTTTTTTTTCTTGTTTTGGGCCGATTTTTTTTTTTTATATATAAAATGAAATTTATGATTTTACTTATATTTGTATACAAAGTCCATGCGTCTTTCCTCTGTTGTAAAAATCTTCTTTGCCTTCATTTTTAAAAACTTGGCTGCTTTAATGGAGATAATCACCAATGACTACAGTCATCCTGGACTAGTTCAATTCTAAATGTATTTTTTGTATTTTTCCTGATCATTTTCAGTATTTTCAGTGCATAGAAGAGGAGCTCAGCACTGCCCTCTACCAGTGCAGCATGATACTTCCTGCCTCACCCTGCACATTTCACTGTGCATTTATAGTTTATCAGAAAGACTAAATATGTCACATATTCATTAAATATGTTAGACAGACATCAGCATGTGTAGCATATGTGTAGATGACAGGTGAGGCACTGCTTCACCTACATCACCTGACTGCATGTCAAGGTCTGTTACTGTAGCTAAAGCACAGCTCTAGCTGAAGTCATTGCCGAACTGCTGAACGTGATGCTCCCTACTTGTGTTGGATATTTCCAGTGGTAGTCACAGTTATGAATGAAGGGGCATCCTCCATGGCATCAAAGAACTCCGCTTCTTCATTTTCATCACTCGCATCCCCCTCTTGAGACCGCTCCACACCTGCAGGAGCAAACGTGGGACAGGTTAGCATAAAAGGGTTCAATGTCCAAGGATTGTCAGTTAGTATTTTGCAAAAATTGTTTATAATAGAGACTGCTGGTACATTTTGCTGTCAAAGCATGAGCTCTAAATTGTTTTGGGTTAATATTGCGATTAAAATGTTGAATCATGAGAAATGTCGGAAGATAATTACTGAGAGAGTTCTCTTTAGTGTTTATTGTAAACAATTTGAAGCTAGCAGGACTGTGGATGTGGAACATTTAAAATAGAAAGTAATAGTGGCTTTATTTAATCAAACAACTGTGTGTAGCTTGGTAAGGGTCAGTGTCAGGGTACTGCAGAAAAAAAAAAAAAAAATTGGCTTAAAAGTTTGGCTTACCTGTAAATTTAACTTATCAGAATTATCTGTACTTTATCATAATTAAATTGTATAGACAGGTAAGTCAACCAAAAGTAAAATAGTTTTAAGTGCAGCTTTTTTGTACAGTTTTAAACAAGTTTTTTACCTGAAATGCTTGAAAAAAGAATTTATGCATATTGACAATCACTGGACCAAAACAGATTTCAGTCAATTTAAATTAGGCCACAGTTAAAGTCTCAGCTTGCTGGAAATTATTGAAATATACTCTAAAGAAAGTTATGAAAACAACACTTTTTAACTATAATAAAGCATCCCTGTTTTCACCACATGATTCCATGTGATATTGTTGATACAATAAGAAAATAATTCAATTTATGTAAGAAACTTTAGTAGGACTCTGCATGTTTAGTTGGAACTTATAATGATGGTCGATATGTTGATTATTTACTCAGAACATATAAAGGCATTCACTTTGTTCTGATCGGGAACAGAACAAAAGTAATGATGAAATAATAATATAATCAAATCAGAGAGTTGTAATTTGTAGATTTTAACATATGATAGGAATCGAAGCTTTATCAAACGTGTCTCATTCAATAACATAAAACCAAGTATTGCAGTTACTTGGTTAAGTTATACAAGATAGTTTTTACATCAACATAGTATCCCATCAGCTTCAACATAAAGCATGTTAAAATTAACATCTAAAAACTTTTCAATACTTTAAACCACCAAGTAAAACAAAAGTGTGACCAGTGAAAGAGGAAAAACATTTAAATGAGACTTTGGTTTTGTTTTTGTTCCTGAAAATGAGTTGAAAGTAATTATGTAAATGCATTTTTAACAAATTGATTGAACTAACACCTATAATAGACTAGAGATAATACACTAGAGATTGTTATTTAAGGGGTGGCAATATGTAAAATCAAGTTCTTTAAGTGTGGAATAAAGATTATTCATGTTTCAGGTAGATTTTTAAGGATTTATTAAAATTAGATGACTTGAATGTAATTCAACTCTTCTTCAACAATCTGTTCTTTGTCAAACCAAATCAGCAGCTATAAGTAGCAGTATTCTTACACACACTTTGCACATCGTAGGTACTAGATGTTCATCTATGTGGCGATGGCAGCGATGTCTCACCTGTATATGAGGTGGGATTCTCCCTCCACGCTCTCTCCAGGCTGTTGTGCTGTTTGGCTAACTGTTCAATGGTCTCCTCCAGATGGTGGCGCTGTTCTCTCTCATAGTGCAGAGCCTTCTGCCACCGCCGGCTGTGAGATTCCGCCACATCCAAAAAGTCCCGACAAGCCTGAGGTGTGAACACAACAAACCTCAAAGCACATGGCGAACTCCGAGGCCTCGCTACAGTCTCCCTCACTAAGAGACATCGGCAGCTAATCAGTTTTAGTCTTTGCACCAGCAGAGGTATGAGCTGTGTGAACTCACATTGATCATAGCATTAGAGGTGATGCGGAAGAGGGTGGCTCGCTCATTAACGGCTTTCACTTTGTCCGTGCCTTCGGTGGGCCCACGCAGGTCTTCAAGTTCGCTGAGGGAGCGCTGGAGAGCGGCGCCGTGCTTTCCGATCAGCTCATTACAGGTGCTCAGATCCTCCAACTTGGTGGCCAGGGACTGCAGCGCTCCTTGGGTGAGGGCACGGTCCTCCTGAGGCACAGGGGTTTCATCTCCTGAGTCATCTTCACACAGAGACACCAGTGTAGCAGTTTAAAAACTGACCGATTCAAAATATGTCTGAACAATCTGTGTGTTAATGATGAGATTCCAGATTGGAGCAGACAGCACAGTCGTCTGTCATGAGACAGACTAACAAAAGATCCTTTAAATGCTCTAAACACAGAATGAGACGAGTTAATGGGAAACGGATGGGAAAGGATAATAGCACTTCACACCCTGATCTCTAAACAACCCATCTTCCAAAATATCGGAAAGCTGTGAATGAACACTGTTGCCTTGGAAACGTGGGCATATGCAATCAGGAGGCAAGGCTATTTTTAGATGGAGAGAGAAAAAAGGATGACGCATTACCCCTTTTCCTCCTCTCTTCTCTCTCTCTCTTCCTTTGGCTGGCATGAGCCGAGCTGCGAGTCTTTAGTCCTTTCAGAGCGTTTCAAGGAGACTGGATTGATTACTAAGCATTACAAGGCATATTTACAATATAGTGTTTCATTCTCCTTGAACTTTTGAACATTTTGTCACGTTACAACCACAAACTTCAAAATGTTTCATCTGGATTTTATCTGATAGAGCCATACAAAGTGGCATATCATTTTCAAGTGGAAGGACAATAGTGGTTTTTGTGATTATTTACTCAAAAAAAAATAATTACATTACAGTCTCTTGGATACCCCCAAGTAGTAACCAGACTCCACTTTTCTGTAATTTGATCTCAGTTTAACTCTTTCATGAAAGCCAAAAATTTTTATAGGAAAAAATGAGTAAACAAGCAGCATAGTGACCTCAACGTCTGGAGGAAAAGGAACATATCACACTGACAATCCTGGTAGAAAGCCTGTTGGAGGCTGCAGAGGACAGGGGTGGAAGTTTGCCTTTCAATAGGATCAGACAAAATCCAAACAAGAATCTATTACAAGACTGGGACATTGGTGTTTACTGAGCCTCTTGGTCTATTTCGCATTTAATATAAATGAACGCTTCAGTTTTTAGATATTTTATCCATAAAAAAATGAAAAGCTTCTGTTTTCAGTGTCTATTCCACTGCCAAATTATAATAATTTGAGTTAGTTTGTCACATAAAATCTCACCAAAATACACTAGTTTATGGTAGTTACGCAACACAATGCAGAGAAGTGCAAGAGGGGCACATACTTCTGAATGAAAACAGCTTTTAATTTAGTTTAACAACTTAAAAATTTATATCTGCTATAATCTAATGTAGTGCTGCTCCTGTTACTTAAAATATAGAAATTTGAGATTACCACTGATTAGGTTACTTTAAAAATATGTTGTTTTTTTTTTTGCCTTGGATTATTAAAAAAAAAATAAAAAAATAAAAGAGAGCAAAAGTATGAAAAGTCCTATCATTGAAATAATGCATCCTATAAACATACACAATGTAATAAAATGTTTCTAGGTCAAAACTTTCTCTGCTAAACAAAACACTGCATGATAAATCCCAGGAAACGTAAGTGCATAGTTTGATTCTAGGCCATTGTAGTTCGGTGTACGAGTTCAAAAGCATGGAGACAAACTACCAAACCCTATTAAAGGGGGAAGAAAAAAAAAAAAAACACACACACACACACACAATCAGGGCAAACTGGATTAGTGAAGTCCCTGGAGAAAAATGATTAAAAATAAGAGTGAAAAATATTTCAAGCTGTAATGGTTCCATGACCCACATCTAGCAGATTTCTGCTGCTCAAGGTGGTAAGAAATCGAGTTCTCTGAGGCCATCTGCCATCCAACATGTTCATGTGGAGATGCAAAACCATTAAGCTCATCCTGGAACTGTGATGGATGTGTAGGGGAATGACACACAGGGCTGGTGAGTGCAGCAATGGGTTGTTTTTTCCACATAAGAGTCACAGGAGAGCCTGAGAGCAAATGGTGACTCATAGTTAAATCACAAGAAGACACCCACAGGTGATAAAGGGAGCGTCATAACGGACATGGAGTGGGAGGAGAATCAATCTGTGCATTTGCAGAGCACAACACGCCTATTTTTACAGACTCACAAATGCAAAGCTCGTGTGTGCTTACCATGTGACAGATATCACACAATAGGTGCCTCACTTCTTCTGTGAGCTCCACTTAATTACTGCTGTTCTGATCCTTCCAGCCAATTAATCTGCTCTGGGACTGAGCCCTGCAGCTGCTTATGGAAGGGTAATCTGTAATCACCTCACCAAAACGCACCAGGATTTGCACCCCTGCTTACCGTAGAGCCAGATAAAATGAGCATCCACTAAGCCGTTCAAAATTGAAAACAGAAAACAAAGCATATTGTGATTTCTGAACTGTCTGTGACCTCAGATGGGATCCAGAACTAGGTTTACAAATCAGGCTGTAACAACCGACACAAAAACCAAATCTTCAAGTAAAACATTGATTTGCATCTTGCAGGTACAACCCTTTCCTACAACACTGAAGAGTGCTGTAGGAAAGGAATCAATGCCCCTTCTTGAGGCATTGATTTGTGCAACTGCTGCATTTAGCAGCCTACTTTTTAAACCGACTGTCATTTTGACACCATTAAACCTGGCTCTACCCACACAACGGTGAAACTAAATTAATTCAACAATAAGACACTCGTGTGGGGCAATAAAAGAATCACAAATTAAACCCCCCCAAAAAACATGAAGACCATAAGATCTACCTGGAATCATATTCTGCTGAATATACTTAAAAAAAACAAACATCTTACTTACAAGGCGACACTCATTGAAAAAGATGCACTCCTATCTCCTTAAGGTCCGTGAGTGGAAAAATATTTCAATGAAAGCCTCTCACACATGCCTGCTATGCCTCTCCCTCTCTCTTTCCTTTTTTTTCTTTACCACTCCTGCTACCGGAGGAGGAGGAGGAGGAGTCAGGAGAGGAAGGTCATTTCATTCAGCACTCACTGCCACACTGAAGGAGACAGGGTGGGAGATAGGCTGCAGAGTGGAGGGGGAGGCGGTGGTTGCACATCTATATGATTTTTTTTATTTGACTTGTATTCCAAATGAAGAGTTAATAAATTCAGTATTTTCTCATTTGATTCACATCCCATTCGTTTTAATATTATATGACATATAATCATGTTCGTAGCAAAAGAAAATTTTATTTCAAAAGAAATATCCTTTTGCCTTTAATTGGTCTCGTCACAGATAGTTTGGTAACACTGCCCCCTGATGTTCAGATGTTGAAATTACACTTCAAATGCTGAAATACAGGCTTCTGAGAAAGTGGGTTAGTTATCAGAACTGTATTGCTTCTTTAAAAAGACTGCTTTATAGGTCAGGCAGTCTGTATTAACACAGAATAAAAAAATAATACAATAATATTTCCAAAATGATTACATTTTATCACAATATATTGGTGAAGATGTATCAAATAGGGGGAAAAAAATTAGTCTTACCTGAGTGATGCACCAGGAGCGTGGCATTAGCCTTTGCTTGTTGCAGGGCTGACACCCATCTCTGACACTCTCCCTCAGATGTGGCCTTCAGATGGTAGGTTCGGCCTCCGCTGGTTAACACGAAGTGACAGGTGTCACCCACCTCGATGTGAGCTTTCGCCAGGGGAATGGTGCCTCTGCAAGTGTGCGCCATCTCTGCCTGAGTCCTGATGGAAAAACAACTCAGACTGAGATGTTAATAGAAGTTGTATGAAAGAAGAACAAAAATAAAAGTTGTCTCTGCAAAACAGACATATTTCTAAAATCTTATCTGTTGTCTTGATAGTATTACTAGCTCGGCACCTCCCTGATTACCCGTGTCACATTCCTCGAGGGAACTACAAATGGAGCTATTGCAACTATTATCTCAGTGTACCGTTTTTGTTTCCAATGAAATAACTCTAGATCTGTTTTCTCTTTTGTGTCCAAGTTCTGTCCTCTCAACACCAACTTAGTCGCAGCAGATGTATACTTTTTTTCCTGTCAAAAGGGAGAGGTTTCTTCCTACAGTCACCACATGCTTCCTTAGATGGATAACCTAACTTACAAGTAACTTGCATTATTGAAAATGTTATCAAATTTTATTTATTTATAACTGAATCTGAATATGTCAGTATATTTGGATGACTTCAGAGATTTACCATATAATGCTTTGCCTACAACTTTGCGAAGTTTTCATTCAGTTGATTTGTTTAAGAAGCAGTTGAAGACTAATTTGTTAAATCTGGATTTCAACTGGTTTTATGCAGTAAGATTTTAAATGCTTTTGCGTTTATATGCATCTTCTGTCTGAGCTCATTACGATTATAAAGCACCTGTAGTTTTTCACCTGTGAAAGATGCTAAATGAAACAAGTCTATTTACTTCTAATCTTAGGTGTCATGTTTTCATTGGATGAAGATATAATTCGGTGTGTAAATAATCTTTGAAATGTGTTTCACTTTGTGATTTCAGATACTGAAATAAATGAACTTTTCAATAATATTCTGACTGTGCAGTCACATTAAATAAAAATTGTTTTATGGAAGGATGCCACCCCAGTTGAGGTAGTAGTTCCTTTTTTGTGTTTTGGGGACAATTTGGGACTCTAATTCAGTCAGAAAAGACTAAAAGTTTGATTTTATATCCCCCCCAATAATCACAAAAAAAACAAAACTGTATGACATCATCTTTACAAATATGGTGTTAATAATTCCGTTTTCTAACTGAAGAAACACCGTGTCTATTGGGTGGAGCCCTAACCGTTAGAAACCGTTACCTGTAATAGGACAGCAGGCCGTTGCTGAGGACGAACCAGCGCCGCTGGTAGCCCTTCAGGTAGTTGGTCCATTTGAAGAGCCAGCCCTTGTGGGTGTCCAGACAAGGCAGGTGGAGCCCCGGGAGAGTCGGGGAGGGCAAGCTCTTCACCAGCTCGTTCATCTGTCCCCTCTAGGCTGTCCGCGTCCCTCCGGCGGGATGGACGGAGAGACGGTGCAGCTGGTGTAGAGTTGTAAACAGCTGTACCTTTAGCTAGCAGCAGCACGCAGACTGTAGTGTGCCGTTAGCCTGCAGTTGTTTCTGTGCGTCCATGTGAAGTGACGCGGACCTATTTTAAAAATGGTCACTCTGGTATTTTTTAGATAAGGAAATACTGAACCACAAATACTGCACTGTAATGCACTGCTAATAAAGCCCGTAAACGCTGGAGAAGGGAGAACAAGATGACGTCCTTATTACAGGATTGTAGCTTATGGATGCACATTTCCCCTTCTCTCCCTCGCTGTATGTGTATGCGCGCGTGCGTGTGAGTTTGTGTGTGTTTGTGCACGCGCTTGACATATGGAGCTTTCTGAGCTGTGTGAAGCCGACACCCCACCCACGTCAAAAAAATCCAGCAAATACTCTGAATGGTTAGTGCTCCGTTTGTGCCGTTAAAATGTTCGTTTGTGCAGTTTTGGTTTCTGAGATATTAAAAATTATTTTTTAGGTCAGCCAGAGTTCACCATCCCCCCCATATTGCTCCAAAACAAACCAAAGTGGGCTACTTCGTTAGTGCCGTTAAAACTATCGTTTGTGCAGCCTTCCCTTATGAGATATTAAAAGTTATAATTTTGGCCGATGACTTCACTAGCCGCCCCAATTTTGCTCCAAACATCAACATTTTTGCTTTACCTCCGTTATGTCGCAGCCACAAACTGGTATGTAGTGTGGACCACAATGTCACCCAAGGATAATATTATACAAATGACTAAATCTGATTTTACTTTATTTGGCGTTTTCAGAGTTTAAGATTCAGCCGATCACATTCACCCAATTAGGGCGAATCTTACTCGAACCTTAATGATTATGCCACGACTTATAGTCCCTTTCTACAAAAATATTGCAACCTCAATTGCATAAAAACGACACCGAAAACAAGACTTACGTGACAGGAGTGTGGTGGAAGACAACCAACGAAGAACTAAAACAGGAAGTACAGCCTGCAGCAGGTGAAATTAATTGTCCCCTAATTGGGTGAATGTGATCGGCTGAATCTTAAACTCTGAAAGCACCAAATAAAGTAAAATCAGATTTAGTTATTTGGGTGACATTGTGGTCCACACTACATACCAGTTGGTGGCGGCGACATAACAGCTGTAAAAGCAAAAAAAATTATTTTTGGAGCAAAATGGGGGCGGCTGGTGACGTCATCGGCCAAAATTATAACTTTTAATATCTCAAAAACGAAAACTGCACAAATAAAAATTTTAACGGCACAAACCTGCACAAACGGAGCACTAACGAAGTAGCCCGCTTTGGTTTGTTTTGGAGCAATATGGGGGGATGGTGAACTCTGGATGACCTAAAAAATTATTTTTAATATCTCAGAAACCAAAACTGCACAAACGGAGCACTAACCATTCAGACTATGTGCTGGATGTTTTGACGTGGGTGAGGTGTCGGCTGCTGTGATGTACAAAATAGATGCTCAAGGCAAGGCAAGTTTATTTGTATTGCACATTTCAGCAAAAAGACAGTGTTTTACATGGGAAGATTGAGCAACAAACAAAAACATTACATTGGAGTGGGATATTAAAATATTAATCACGTTCCAGTTATCATTAATTAAATTAAACTCTAAACTCAGTGTTTCAGTACTTTTCTGGAATCTTGTTCCAGATTAGTGTAACATAAAAACTGAACGCTGCTTCTCCATGTTTCTTTCTGGTGGTGGTGCTGACTTGAACCAGAGGACCTCTAGTTTGATGCAAAGCCATTTATTAATTTATAGACTAACATGTATTTTAACGTCTTTTCTTTTGAGCCAAAGGGAGCCAGTATAACAACTTTAGGAACTGGGGTGATGTGCTTCATTTTCTAGTTTTAGTGAGAACGTGAGCAGCAGCGTTCTGGATCAGCTGCGGCTGTCTGATTGATCTTTTAAGCAGAACTGTGTAAACAATGCTGCCGTAATCAACTCGACTAAAGATAAAGGCATGGATGAGTTTCTCAAGATCTTGCTGGGACATAAGTCCCTTAATCCTGGGAATGTTCATCAGATAAAAGGTTCAGGTCTGAGTCCATCAATACACCCAGATTTCTTGATCCTTAAGATCTATTTCTAGGTACGGATATATAAAGCAGGAAAAAAAATCAATAGAACAGTGGCAGGCTGAAATATCATCGTCCACCAAATGTAACATCCTCTGCAATTGAGATATTATGCATATTAAATGTGATGATTTTATTTTCAGAACTGTTCAGCTCAAAGATAACATATACAAACTCTAAAGATGTGTCTGTTGTAAAACAAAGGATCAATTTATGTGCCAGAAACTTATGTCCACTGTTGGATATAGAAAATCTGTGATGTTATGAGCCTACATCGCTTCCAAAGACTTAATACAAAATAATAACAGCATAGGTAGAGATATATGTAGAACTGGAAATTATGTAAAAGAAAAATAAAAAAGTGTTTTTTCCCCAAAAGAAATGTTGAATGAGGGATTTTCTAATGCTGTCCTGTGATGGACTGGTGACCAGTCTGTGGTAAAACCCGCTTCT
The DNA here is from genome assembly GCF_000485575.1 of Poecilia formosa. Lineage (NCBI taxonomy): Eukaryota > Metazoa > Chordata > Actinopteri > Cyprinodontiformes > Poeciliidae > Poecilia > Poecilia formosa. Next base: position 2,960,776 of record NW_006799945.1, read on the forward strand.
CTATTCCATGGAAACCAACATCTCTGCTTCAATTGCCTTTGTCAAAACCTTTATTTGACACATCAGAATGGTAAAATATTACTCTTGTACAGACAGTAAGTTAGATAAATATCATGAATCATTATCATTAACAAATGGAATAAGCTGTAAAATCAAAGAAAGACCTAACTATGTTTTCTAATGGTGTTTTTGGATCATGTTTTTAATAACAAGGGATCGCAAGTGTAAATGAATGCAACAGTAAGTAAATATGCAAATAGCAACAAGTGACTATTTTCATTTGGCATCGTCACAGTCAGTAGTGAGAACTTTACATTGTACAATCATTTCTGCAAAGTGCTTTATGGTAAAAGAAATCTCAGTAAAGGGTCGAAATGTTTAATGTGTTGCTGATTATGGACGCCTGCAGCTTTACCTTTATTACATGAAGAAGATAAAATGGCACCCCTTTACTCAATCTCTATGGCACTGACTTGAGCTCTTTAAATACCAAGCATACAAAGCCATTTTACACAGCACAATGCAAATAAAATACATTTAAAAATCACTCAGCAGGTGACAGAAGGTGCTGAGCAGTAACTCATCCAGAAAGTGACAAGATCAACAGAAAGAAACATTGTTTTGTACCTCCGTCTCTCCAGAGGTGTGCTGGGTAGAATAGTAAGGCAGTCAGCACAGGCCGATAGCATTTAAAAACCCATCAAGGTGACAAATGTTGCTACGAGGATGAGCTTCAGTTCAGAGTCTTGAGGGTTTGCTGTTGTCACAGAATGAATCATTCTAACGCTCACTAAACCTTCACAGTTGTAAATTCTGCCGAAGCGCACGTCCACCGCCGCTTTAGGGGGGTTAAAGCAAGCCGTCTTGCTCAAAAACCGAGGGCAGCTGGGAGAAGTCGAAGGGCAGGAATTTGACACCGGTTCCATGGTAGAATTTGTTCTGAAACTCCACCCTGGGATCAAACAGAAAAACAACCAGGAACACTTTAATGTGGGCAGAATAAACACTCATGGTTTCTACATATCTGCCGTATCAAAGTTTTCTTTGATTTAAGCAATGGAGATGATCAGATGGCTTGATGATTAAAATAGAAAATATGATGGGAACTCGTGTCTGGAAATACAAATATTCACTCTTTTTTTTTCCCTTTTCATGCTGATCCATAGCAAGAGCACACATTCATTCCTGACTTTTCAGGACCGCTTAGGTTAGAAACACAAATTTATATCAAATAAAATCCTGTAAATGCAACTATATTTAAGTTTATTATTTAAAAGACTATTTTCCAAACTAATAAGTAACTTTTGTGGTTTTGAAGGGCAGGAAAACAAGCTTCAATAACAACCACATATAATGAAGAGAAATAATTGTTATGGGTATCTTGTAATGTTGTTAGTCCAGATTCTGATGGTTTTTTCTGTTTATATTAATTAATTTAAAGCCATTCTGCATCTCTATTTGATCATCTATGTTCTCAGCATAATTCCATGTCTCATTTTTGGAGTCTCATGTTGTTGATTCTGCATCCACATACTTATCTATATATAGGTTTTAGGGCTGTTGTAAACGAATATTTTAGTAATCGAGGTACTCGAATCATTCGAGGAATCGTTTCAGCCCTAATAGGTTTTGTTGTATATCACTTTTATCAATTTGCTCCTGCATATGTAAGAATGTAGTTTTCTCAATATGTGGCTATGTGTTTTATTCATATCCTTATGTCCTACCCTAGATTTGATCAGGTCAGATCAGGGGTCTGTTAAACAAATCTTTACTAACATTTTAAAAACGCATACAAAATGCTTAGAAAAATCAACATTTTAAAGACATTTTTTAATGTTTTGTCTTTGTTAAAGCTCAAAAATCTAAACCAGAACTTTGCTGTACTTTGTTCAACCTTTCTGTTGAAATCATGGTCTTCCTCGTTTCTCAAATATGTCAGGACACGTCGAAGAATGATATGTTTCCTCTGACTCCCTTATTAAAAATCTCATCTGTCCTGAAAATGACTGAGTTTGAGTCTGGTCAATGACAGAATTCCTACATAAACTTTGTAGCACTTAAATAATGCATTGACTGACAGAACGAGATTGGATTGTTGACGTTTCAACCGGTTGGACAAGGGTCGACCAAGATAAAACTGAGTCGATTCTGGTCACCCGAACAATTTTTCGGCGCATCTTGATTATTCATTTGTGTGCCTGACTCAAATAACTTAACTTATCAATGCTACTTGGTGATTAAATAGTTACAGTTTTAGAAAAGTGCCCTAATGTACTTGCTTACTAAACATAGACTCACCAGTGAAGTCGCAGAGCATGGAGGAACGCCGACAAGCCTTCCATGACCAGCAGGATCGACACAGTGAGCATGGCGAAAAGGCCGAACACGGGGACCAGAAACACCACCCCGACTTTTGTGGTGACCTTGAAACCCAGGCGCATCACCATGGCCCACAGCACCTCTGACAGCTCTGTGGAAATGAAGTGATTTAAGATAAAGAATCGGCAGAAGGAAAGAGGCGAAGGGAGCACGCCGTTATTCTCTGGTCACACTCACGGGCGTGAGCCAAGCTGAGCGCCCACAGGCGCAGGTAAGACGCAGTGTTGGAAATGCAGCCCAGGCAGAACTCTATGGTGTGGATGGCCTGATGCAGCAGCACGTCTGCAAAGTCAAACTGCAAAGCCGTACATGAGATATTAACTTCATTTTTACGATAAAAATCAAGTTAAGATAATCTAAGCATCCTGTTGTTCTCAGAGTTTTAGATCCATTTAACAGATTCAGATGATATTAAATTTCCTCCGCAGCTGATTCTTGTTCTGTCGTCCTACTTTTTCTCCTTCTTAATGTGCAAACAGCATTAACTTGTCGAAGCGGATGGAAAAAAAACAGACGTCAATAAAAGAGTCACTGTTCTCTGACCTGCTTAGGAGCTTCTCTGCTGGTCACTTCATCAAATCCCTCCTCTTCATCCTCCTCATGAATGGACGTTATGGAGCCGTCATCCTCGCTCACACGCCTCACCCTCTCATAACCCTGAGGTGAGCCAGGAAACTACAATGAACCCCTGTGAGCTGAATTAAGACGACCCAAAGTCTTTGACTGGACTTACTCTGCGTCTGCGCAGGCCTTTGCCGCCGCGCTGCTGCCAGTACAAGTAGAGAGGTTTCCCCAGCAGCAACACGGGAACGCACATCACAGCAATCAGGAGAAGGAAGACCTGCAGGCCAGTCTGAGAAATGAGACCGACAAGATTAAACTCAAGCTTCAATGAAAGATTATAAATAAACTCGACGAGTAGACGGTGCCGGAACATGCCTGTCCCGGATACAAAGGCGTTACATCCTTCCCCTGCATGACAAACATGTTGATGAAGTGAATGAGGATGCTGGGAGCCTGGCTGGAGTTGCGTGCACTGAAAGCCAACCACTTGTAGAGAATCATGAAGACCAGGTAGCCAAAGAGACAGATCAGGAAGAGCAGCTCGGGAAGAAACAGCAGATAAACGCTGAATTTCTGTCGGAAATGCCTGAAAAGAGAGGAGAAGGCATAAAAAGTCATAGTATTAGGCTTGACCAAGGGTTACAGAATCAGTATGGCAATATGCAACTTTCCTTGGTTTTAACATGGAAAAAAGGTCGGAGGGGTCTGAATACTTTTGCGATGTGTTTTTTGTGCAATGGTTTGCGAGTAATGTGTCGACCTAACAATGGTTATTAAAATTCTACACAACAGATTTAATTGCTGAGTAATGCAGCAGCCAGCTGGGCTGCTTATGATGGTGCATCCGCTGACAAACAAGGGAATTGGAATAATCTGTTCCCAGCTGGGAAAAAAATCTGATCGTTCTGGTTTCCTTATTGGGTTACAGCACAGTTCCAGTAGATTTTACAGAAAAATGTGAAACAAAATCCAGGATGATGACTACTAGTAATTCGTCATACAACAAACACATGTGTGCAAAACTCCTATCACCGTGATTGGTGGACATTTGTGTGCTGGGTAATGCTGACTCAGGAGGAACAAGTCAGACTGGGAGAACGATGGGCCAACAGGGACATGAATCAGCGGCAGGAAAGTGCTGAAACTAATTAATCAATCCGGCATCAACTTGGTTAAAATTTGGTTGCATAATTGTCTTTATTTCACTTTATCTTTTATTGCTTAATCATTAAGTTACAGTTAGCTCTGTTTGTTTTGTCTTTGTGCATCTACCATAGAGACAAGAAACTAGAATATGTACGATTAAGAAATGACGTACATAAATAAAACTCCAGATCAGGCAACATTTTCACATACTGAAGACGTTCAATATGTCAATAGAAACGAAATTTATTAGTAGAGGCATTCATGGTGTGTCTGATTTTTTTTTTTTTTTGATTTTATATTTTGCATCATATCGCTAGTTCAATTACTGTAAGCTTTGTGTTTTTCCATTTAAAAAAACAACCAGACTATGAGCAGGGAGGAGAAGGCAATATGTTGTAGATATACACAAGGATTATCAATATTATGGGCATGATATAACACCAAAGATGGCAGTTATCATTTTATGAGTTTCAAAAACGTTTTTCTTGAAACTCAAATCATCTTGCAAATCTCTTTCTGCACAACTTTCTTGACCGTCGTAGATTTTACAACCAGTTTCCTTCTCTGCTTCACCAGCATCCAGAGAATCCCAGCTTTTGAACATTAAACAGGTTTTAGATAATTGCATGGGAAAGTGAAAAGCCTCTTACAAGTGGTTGAAGACACTCAGCACCACGCCAAAGCTCATGTGAATGACGCCGACGATGACTGACATCTTCATCTTGTAAGAGTTGAGGAAGGACAGACGATTCACAGCCAGGTTCCAAATCTGATTGAACAAGAAAAAAAAAAAGCATCTAAGTACTCAAGACATGCAGGTGACTGTAGCTTTTGAGCGTATCTACTCACAGGATCAATGCCGAATGGATACGGTCCGCTGAAAACACCACTGACATTCGGGTCTAACGTGAGCAAAGCGTTTGTTTGGACTGTTTTGTTGCTACAAAGTGAAAGAAGTGAGCATGTTATGAGGGATCTGTTAAGAAACTAAGTCTACTGCTCACTGGTTTTTATGAAAAGGTTTAATGTTGTGCTTACGTCCACTGCTGATTGGTGAACATAGCCTTCACACTCCATCCAGAGCCAAATATATTTAGAGACTTGGAGAAACAGTCGTTGTAAATGAGTCCGGTGTAGATGGAGAAAAGTCCCATCATCAGGATGATGTAACGCCCGTGGAAGAACGTCATCCAGATCTGGGATCAACATAAAAATGTAAAAAATGAATTTGATTTAAAAAAAATGATAGCCAACGCTTCATTCAGGTTAAAAGTGAGCATTTATTCCCACCTCATTACTAGAACGCTTCTTCTTCTGATTCTTCTCCGTCAGCACCATCCACAGGGCGAAGAGGCTCATTATCACGCCGTGGCCGAGATCCCCGAACATCACGGCAAACAGGAAGGGGAACGTGATGATGGTGTAAGGAGCTGACAAACCCCACCCCACAAATACGGTGAGTATTTTTTCGGGGAGGAAATTGTGGATAACTTCACTTTCCCTCAGGAAAACAAGGACTTACCTGGGCTTACCTCGCGATAGTCCCCCACCCCATAAGCCTCCACGATGCTCTGAAAGCCTGTGGTGAACTTGTTGGATCTTAAAAGCGTCGGCGGTGTGTCGCTGCTTGGGATGCGGTTTACAAAGGAGGGGACAGTGGCATCTCCTTTCCTCTGATTAAAAATAAATTAATGGGAGAAAATGAGGGATTTGGTAATGACAGACAGTAAAATGAAATAATAGAAATAAAGGAAACGACATCTGGCAGTCTGTCGTATTTAATGTGAGAAACTGTCCTTCCAAAGTGTTTGATGGCCCCTTTTGATCTGAAAACATCGGCCACAACATCTCCTTTGAGAGAAACTGATTTATGGGTTTAGTTGGTTTTAATAAACCAAAAATGCTACAAATGCCCATTTGCTTTTTGCCAAATGTCAGTTCCCATTTCTTTACATTTTACTTTCAAGCACACATATTTTCTTTTAATCTTTTAAAGTGCTCTTTATCAGCAGTTCTCCAGGCTATCTGAATGTTTTAGACTTTGGCTGCTTTTCTTCTCATTTCCTGTCCAGGACCTTATTTAAACTAAATAGTTAAATCGTCTGGTTAGCTCTTATCTCAAGTTTATGACTCAAACTGATATTAATAAAAAGATTTCCAAATGTAGCAAAGAACCTAATCTTGGCATGTGGTTCCTAGCAGCAACCTGTCCCAAAGACAAACTGTTCCCACTTCTTTGGCTGAAGAAGCCAAAATGAAGCCATTTTTTTTCTCTTTTTGCATAAACACAGTTATTCTTAAAGAGTTACAAGCTGAAAACTTGTATTAGAGTAATGATCAACTAAGAGATGACATGTTCCCAGTTAGATGCAGCAATCAATCGGGGAAAGATTAGAATCAAACAATTCTTCCTTCAATCGATGATCTCCTTAGATACTTACAAATTCATTAAACACATCAAAACTAAAAACTTCTACCATTTTTAGCCTATGAATTCATAAACAAACAGTAGCTTAATGCAATTTTTTTTTAGCTTATTACAAATTTGATAAAGGTTTAGAAGATATGACGAATAATTACAGCTATCGCTAGCTACACAATTATTTGTTAAGTTCAAAACTTACGGGACATTTCTTTTGCTATTGTGTGTTCTTGTCTTTAAAAACTGAAAATATTGCTATCATAAAAAAAAAATCAGAAGCAACAGGTCAGACCTCAAAGAAACCTTTAAATCTTTAGTGGATTGGACACCAAAACTAGTTCCAGCCCAGCGGCCCAAATCCTTCTAAACACGGTCAAAAGTTCCTTCAGGGGTCATTCAATAATATTCAGCTGAGAGCTGTGGCAGTCATTGACAGCGGTCGACACTCTGCAGCTTAAACTACAACACAGCTGAACTCACCACACGCTTCGTCAGTTGTAGATTATAGACTAAAACTTGAGACACCAACACATTTTGTTACTTGCAGTTTTATCTCCAGTGACTCTAAGAAATTTAAATAAAAGTAGCAAATTCATTTGAATTCTGCCCTCGCGCCAAAATAAAGAATTGCAGATTGTTTTATCTGATCAGTGTCCCTGTGAGGTTACGCTACAACACAATTCGTTTTTACCATTTGAGACATATTTCCAGTCTAAAGTCGGTTTCCAGTCCGGAGCTCGACTTTTCACATTTATCAACAAAAAAACACTGATCACCTTCAGTTAGTCAGAAACTCTGGAGCGAGGCTCTTAATTAACAATTACTCCTACTTTTTTATGTATTTTAACTAGTTTCCTGTTCATAAAAGAATTTAATTTAATTCCTGAGTTTTACTTTTCTCAAGGCGATCACTCTGTCTGTCCAGACTGTTGAACCTTGACTCTTTAACAAGCTCCCTTTTTTTTTTTTTACATTGCCTTAAGAGTCTTAAGTCATTTAAAAGGCAGCTAAAAATATTCTTATTCAAGATATTTGTTTAAATATTATTTTATCTTTTTCATGTTTGAATTTTTAAGCTTTGTGTGATTTTGATCTGTCAAAAAAATTTGCTTATTTACTTAAGTGGAAACAATACAGTTTCTACAACCAGGTTATTAGATTTAAGAAATTACCTCTCACTATCACCTGCGAGGCAACATAAAATATATCTTAAAAGGAAAAGATTCATTTAAGAGGCTGATGAAGTCAATTTAAAAGTTTTGATTTTTTTGAAAAGGAAATATCTTAAAACAATCACATTTTTATGGCCACATTATTCGCTCATAAACAATCAGCTCCAGGTCAGACTCACCGAACCCTTTTCTAGCGCCCCCCTCAGGTTTGCCAAGTCACTGACGGGACACCAAACCTCGGCAATCAGACACTTGTTGGTAACGTCAAAGCTGCACAGGTTGAGGATGTGATAGATAGCCTTCATCTTTTTCACCTGCACAACCCAGGTGTAGGCTGACTCAGCAGCCTTCTGCAGAACTTGTCTCAAGTAGTCATCGGTGCGATGAAGCACCTGCGGGAGACAACAGTTATTAGGATGTTCCACATGCTCACTGTCCTCTCCAGAGACGTTCGATCCTACGTTGTTGAGGTCCTGGATCCGAGTTCGTAAGCTGTCCAACACGTCTGCGCGTTCCTCGTCATTCTCAGGGTGCGGATATAAGTGGCAGTGGTAACTAGGAGCGACAAGGACAGACGCTGATGACAGAGAAGAATGCATGAGAAACTAAAACGGTAGAACAACAAATGCTTACATACCAGTCGCAGATTTTTTGAACTTTGTGTCCAATTTGGTCTCCCCAAAAGGAGATGAGAAACACAACGCTTTTGCTTATTTCCCCCTGAAATCACGCAATTCAACAGCCTTAAGATATCAGCCGGAGAAACGGACGTAAAGCACAAAAAGTAACTTTTCTAGGACGTGTCTCACGGTGTCGAGATCGGCGAGGCTCTCGTCCACTTCTGTGTAGCTCAGGATCGTGTAGCCTTTGCACACTCTCCACAGCATGCGCTCAAAGGCTTCCACCTTCACCCGCTGGATGAGTCCTGAAATAAAGCTGCACCCAGGAGAGATCAGATTAGGTCCACGACGTGTTTTCCAACCAAATTATGGCATCTAGTGCTGTGGCTAGGCATGGATCAGTTAGCGTTATTCAGGTTTCATGAGCTGCAAGCGAAAGCGCTGGAGAGACTGGAGCTTTATGCTACTCCATGGAGCAAAAAGTCGATTGGCTGAAGGAAGGTGACTGTAAAATATGAAAAGGACATACATTTTATGTCCTCTGAAAATATTTCAAGGACATAAAACATATTAAAAGTGTTAAGCTACAAGAAGCAGCATTCGGTTTCCATGCTCCTCTAATCTGGAACAAACTTTCAGACCTGTTTAGAGCTGCCTTTGACTAGTAGTAAGTGATAGTTTTGATTATGCTATTTGACAAATTGTAATACCGATTGCTTGTTTCATAATTGGTGACTGAATTATGTTTTTTTTTTTCATGATGTAAAGCACTTACAACTGCTTTGTTGCTGAATGTGCTACACAAACAAACTTGACTTGACTTGCAAGTTGCAATAAATACATATTTATAACTTAAATACTTTAATAATTTATGTGTTGTGCTAGATTTTTTTGCAGCAGAAAAATAAGTCAGTGGAATACATTTTGCATGTAGGTCGAAACCTTTGTGTATGTACCACACACATTCAGACTCTCATACCAGTGAAGTAAACATTTGGTGGTGCAGCTCACCCCAGCTTAGCTCCAAGCCTCTGCATGCCAGTGCTTCCTGTAGCCGAGTCCGTCTCCATGGTGGGGAACTCCTCATACTGGGGACCAAGAGCTTCATGCTAGATTTAAACAAGAACATGCCGACATTAGAAGGCTATTGCCATATATTAATCACAGATTACATTAACTATACAATGCCAGGGATGTGTTATTGATCAGAAAAGGAGATACGAGCGACTGAGTTACAATGAGACTCACTCTGGAGCGGCTATGTATGAAGGTCCGGGTGATCTTCAGCATGTGTGTGTATTCTGTGAGCTCCAGCAGGTTCCTCTGAAGCTTGTCTTTGTTCTTCGCCACCTCGCTGAGCTCCATCTCCAGCCTCTGAAGCTGCTCCTGCACAGAAGAGAGAGAACGCCAGCTTAACTTCACATTCGGCAGCACAATACCACGTTCATATCAAATTTGTGAATTAGTTATTTGTCGACAATTCAGGCCTAAACCTCTGTGGCTGTAAAGAGGTGTGCAGGTGATCTCTAAATCTCCAGAAGAGATCCACATCTTAAGCAAGGATAAATTAATATATCATCTCTTTATCTCCTCAACTATATTTCCCAGAATTCTCTAAAAATGTGGGTCTGTATTGAACCAAACGACACTCATTACTAATAACTGTGTCGTAATAACTACCTGCTGTCTTATAATTATGCAGTTGTACGTTTTCTTAAAACTCTTTATTTCTTCATGTCTTGTTGTTTTCCCAACTCAACTGAAAAAAAAAAGCAAAACTATGCTGCTGGATTAAAAACTGGGTTTATTGTTTTTGCTCGTCATTCCTTCAAAAAATAATAATCCTGGGCATTCAAAGGCGCTACTTTCCACTCCTAAAAGTGAAAATAATTGTCACAAGGTGGAAAATTGCGAGATTAAGTGAATTTTCCACTACTGGCCTTGAAACAGAGCTCAGTTTTAAGAAAAAAAAAATGGGATGATTGGCAACAAACCTAATTATGGGTTGAAGAGCTAAACAACAACTTCCAGAGGAGATTCCTCAGTTACTGACAGAAACCAGTATGTTTTTGTCAGGTTTAGATGAATTTCAGAGGCCAGACTAAATCTGAGGCTGAAGCCATAAAAGTCTGAGTATTTTCAGTCACAGCAGGAAACTAAATATAATTAACGTTATGATCTTAAGGGTATAAAAAAGAAGCTGTATACAAGCACTTCTGTACACTTACCATGATCTCCAGGACCTGTCTGGGTGGAGGAGCAAGCGGACTCTCGTCTTCTTGAGGCACGGCGATTTTAGCCTTCTGGATCTCCCTCAAAAGGAAGCCTGTGTGTTTTAAGAAAATTGTCACTTATAGGAAGAAATAAGGCACATCACAACCACTCACTATAATACAAAATACAGTCAGCCAGCAATTCCTTGCTCACTAAACACATAACGTTTTGTTAAGGATGTACGCTCAGGCTGCTTCCACATCCCAGGTACACAGAGACTTACCCAGGATTCTCTCCATCTCCTCGCATCTCTTGATTTCGCTGACGAAGCGCCGCTGGAATGAGCTGACACTGGGGTTGAGCTGAAATCAGAGGAGCACCATTAGTCAGGCGAGGTGGCAGCACAGCACGCGTGTGGAAATATAATTACCGCCACCACAGTGGTTTAAAGATTGGTGTTTAACAGCTAAATTTAAAGATGGCTAAAAACTACGATTCCACAGCCAGATTTTAATTCAATTCAATTTATTTACATAATGCCAATTCACAACAAATGTCATTTAGAAAAATTTACCAAAAAAAACAATAAAATTTCAACTCAAACATGCATAACACATGGAGAACATTTATTGATGGATAGGCCTACGAATGTCAGGGTAACAAATTCTGCTGGATGATCAATTCTTCCAGAAGTTATTGCGATAAATGATAATGTTGTTGTTTTGCGACGATTTTCAGGTAATATAATGGTCATGGCATAATAATGCAAGAACCGATCCTCAGTGATAATTAAACTTTAAATTCTAATCAACATTTAACACTGGAACTGGAAGACGTTTTAAATATCCAAAATAAATCAACAAAACAGCAGAAACAACAAATAAAATGAATTATGAAGTGTCTGTAAACAAAATGGTCTTTTTTTTAAAAATGAACCAAACTGAAGACTTCTGTTGTCGAGGTTTCAGTAAAAAAGAGAGAAAAGATTAAAAAAAATACAAATCATGAAAATGAAAAAAATTGAGCTTGTTTTTAATCTATGATGCAATTGACTGATTTATTGCTTATTGTGACAGGTTTAGATCAGCCACGAAAAAAAGACAGTTGAATGGATGGATGATAAGCAAAACATATGGATGGATGGATAAAACTTTAAGACAGTATAGAGTAAAAAGTGTGGAAACAAATATTTTTCATACTCCATTTCTAGATAGATAGATTTCTAGATTTCTAGATTTCTAGATTTCTAGATAGATAGATAGATAGATAGATAGATAGATAGATAGATAGATAGATAGATAGATAGATGTGCAAACTGTGGCTCTATTTGTACTCACATCTCTGAACTCGACCAGCCCCAGCTCTCCCAGCTCACTGATGCAGTCATATTCAGAGCCGGACTGCAGAAACAATTGCGCCAAGCACATTTCCTCACTCCGAAACACCATTTTTATTTTTTATCTGCCACAGACAGTCAGACAGACAGGGCTGATAATCTTCCTGTGGCCGATTGATCCTGAACACCGAGCTGCCTGCTACAACCCAACGCAGCACATTACAGAATTCAACCAAAGTAATCCCCTTCAGACAATTAACTTACACTGATTAATTACTGTCTATTAGCGACGACTGGTTGAAAAATTGAATTATCCACATTCCGGCTCCTGGTTTCTTTACCCCTCTTTCAAAATAATATCCAATAAGAAAACGTCCAGCGAACAAAGACAGAAGCTCGCCTAAGGAGTCTTATTTTCGCGTCGAGCGATGAAAGAGAAAGGCGTCATCCTGAAGCCACTTCACCTTATACACCTGCCGCTACAGCGCGGAAAGGGGGGAAAACGGTAACCAAGCAACGCTAGTCGGAAAGAACAAAAACGAGCAACAAGGTTAGTAAAAATGAATCATCAACCCGGCGTGTAGACGAGCAAAAGACAGCTTCGCATGTTAAACAAAAATAAGCCCCAGTCAGAAATAGGCTACGGCCTTTATTCGCTCCACGGCAATTGACACAGATTGCGTCTCTGGGTTGCCAGGTACAGTCGCCGCCTCCGAAAGTAAGCGAGTTTTTTGCTGTGATTTAGAGTGCCGCTGTGCCAGTAAGATTTTATTTATCTGAATAAACTCGCCTTCCACAATGTTTTTAAACGCAGTACCGGCTTTAAATGGTAATTTATCGACAACATTTGCAGATTAATTTTGCAGAAGCAGAACCGTAAATCCTAAACTCAAAGGCATTGTCCAAACTAAGAAATATAAAAGGTAACGCTCTTCCACAATAAAAAAAAAGATAATAAAAAAATACAATTAAACGGTAGCCTTCTTATTAACATCTCTGTTGTTTCATATTCGACTTAATCCGCTTTAAGAGCAAAAGTTACGATCAGTTAGTGAAATCAATGTAGTTCATTCCTTTGTCTTTTTTAATTTATGCGGGATTGGCCATAATCTTTAAAGGGGGATGTAGCTCACAAACCTGGCAACCATCATATTTTCTTATTCGGTTCCATCGCCGTAAACTGGCCGACTACAGGCTGTTTTCTTTTTAAGATGTCTTATTCGAGATACTTTCAAAGTAAAAAAAAAAAAAAAAAAAAAAAAAACAAGACAAAACACGTATATCACTCTGCCTAGATGGATAGTAATATAACGACATTGAGCTGTGAATATTTTTGTTTTTCTGAGAAACGATTCAACACAAATGGTTTTTAGATTTTTTTTAATATATTGCAGTCAGGAAATAAAACGTGTTTACAAATATTGCTAAATCAAAAACAAAACACATTTTTTATTTAGAGAAACAGAGCTCTGCACTAAAAGATAGTGTGGAAGTCATCCTCAGTCTTCAATATTCCCTTCACTTTGTGTAATGTAAAACAGACCCTCAGCACAATGCTACCACCACTTTGCTTGACACTTGGTAGTATTTTCACTAGTGATGAGACTCCTCCCAACACTCTCCTTGTTTGTATGAAGTCAATCTTGTCCAAAATTATTTAAAACTAATTTTGCAGAACTTGAAGGACATTCCTCCAGTCCTAACTTCAACTCTGAATGAATGCTTACAAGTTGGAATCATATCAAGAAACTAATACATTTAAATACAATTTCTAATAGTATGAATAATCAAATATCCTGCCAGGAACTTTTTCAAGTCAGTGTCTGGCTTATTTACAGCCATATTTGGTGGGAGTCTCTGTAAATATCTGATCCTGTATGTATGATTTCAACCTGTTCACTCATATATATGCTGCATCATTTTTGCATCCTAAAAAGATAAATCTTTAAGGCATGAAGTGTCCCATCTTTTTAATCTGCCTGTTTTAATCTGAGTGTTTTTTCTTCCAAGGACTCCCTCATTTTACACCAACAATTTCTCTGTGAATTTGAACTGACACCAAGGACTATGTTGCCAGTAAATATGGTGCATGTGATGAGTTTAACAACTTCTAAGCTTTCAGACTCTGAGCCAGGCTGTTGAGTTCCTGCGACAGAGCCGTAACCGTGTCCAGAATCCGCTTCTTGTCCTTCTCCTCCAGTCGAGCCTCACACCGCTGGGCAAACTTATCAGGATGCCACAGCGTCTGCTGCTTCCGGAGAGCCTTGCGAAACGCCGCCTGGTCCTTTCGGTCCACACCGTGCAGCATCACGTCCAGCATCTCCCGGACGGTGCCCCTGGGAGCCGGCCAGGGGATGTCGCCGTAGCTCAGCTTCGTGCCTGCCGACGCCGAGGCGGCTGTGCTGAACGTGGCGGCACATTTCTCATCATACTGCCGTTTCTTTCCCCGCCGGATCTCTTCCTCTTTGCGTGCCGCTCGAGCCAGGTACTCCTCGTGTTCTCTCTGCAACCTTTCGTGCAGCTCCTTAGTGCTTTCCACTTTTTGTTTCCTCTTCTCTTTCTTCCGCTTGGAAGACGAGCTTGCCAGTCTTTGAGCTTCGACGTGTTTCTTGTTAAAATACTCTCTTCTGATACGATCCGCCCAGTCCCCAAAGTCTTCCTCTTCTTCGTCGACAGGTAGGTAATCGTCAGCTGCCAAAGAAAAGCGTCACAGTTAAAAGCAGCAAAATATCGCATCTTAAATTTAGCAATAAACATGTACCGTATGCTCCAAAGGCTTCAAAACATTCATCCTCGCATGCACCGATGAGCTTCCCCATCCAGTCCTCCTCAGGATCTGCCTCAGGTGGATGTCTCATGCTCCCTGCAGCCTGAACAAATAAAGGGAAAGTACATGTAAATATCACCTAGCTGGCAGAAAGACCAACTCAGGGAGTTTGAACGCGATGGTGAAAGTTATAAAATGTCATCTTCTGTTATACTTTTTGCCTATTCAACTTTCCCAATTCACAAACTTCCTAAAGTCCAGTTATTATTATTATTTTCTTCCAATCTGCACCAAATGGGACATTGCTCACATATCTGGTGCTTTTTACAACTAGTTTTTACGTGCAAAACCCTCACTTTATCGAGTTTAAAGCAAGTTAGGTTGCACTTCAGTTATTTCGCACTTAATAAAAGTGAAGGGATTTTATTTCACAGTTTTCTGGCAAATAATGTTCATCCACAAAGTCTTTGAGAGCCATCATCCTAAACTTCACCAAGTCACTATTTGCTTAAGGAAAATCACAAACAGCAGCATCTTTCTTTTGTTGTTGCCTCTTGTTGTCCTTCACTGGTCCAGGAAGTGTTTTTGTCCTCCCTGCTGTGAAAACATGTTGCTGTTGACTTGTCTCCTTTGCTGTTTGGAGTTTTTGTTGTTTTGTACCAAACTTTCTTGACCAGGAACCCTTTCACACCAATATTGGGTGGATTTGTGCCTGCTTTGACTTCTACATATTTAAAGTATGTTTCTATTGCTTACTCACAGTCAACTGCAAAGAAATGTAGTCATGTATTTGTATGGTATGTGAAATGAATGAAGTGCTTTTGTCGTGTTTTTAATATTAGTTTATTAAAAATGTATGTTCCCAGGCTCCCTCTATAAGCTTTAAAAAGCTTCTTTGGAGACCTGATTCACTCACTGTTATTTTGCAATTATGATCTGTGGTTAAGTGTGGTAAGATAATGTGTTTGTAAGTTCATCACGGAATTTGTTAAATTAAGAGAATAAACTCAAAATGAAATTTGGTCCTACATGTTGCTACTAGCAACATAAACCAAAATATATGCAATCTGAATTAGAAAAACCAAGTATAAGATGTAGTTGTGGAGTATTTCATGCTTGTTTGGGCATATATTAATCATTAAAAATAACGTTGTATTTTAGATTAGTATTAAAGTTTTACTAAGTTGTTCACCTGTGAATCATTCATCAAGTCCAGCACGTCTTGCGGTGTAAGCCCAGCTTTGTTTGGGGCATTCAAAGCTTCTGGGCATTTTTTCTTGAGAGGTACGAACAAGTCCTCATAAACTACGAGATAAAAACGGGAAAAAAAAGCTGAAATTAAACCAAACAAAAGCCAGCTGTGAGTATTAATTCTGATGCAGGCAAGCCTCCAGTTCCTCACCAGTTTTCCCGTTTACGAACGCCATGTTGGCGGCGATGTGCAGCGCCGTGTTTCCCCATCGGTCTCTGTGGAGAACATCGGCTCCTCGTTTGAGCAGGAGCCGCATCACAGCGTCGTCTTCCAGCGAGCAGGCTAGCTGCAGCGGGCTCCTCCGCATCTTTCCTTGGGAGAAGTTCACATCAAGGTCCGGGTGCTTTCGGAGGTACGACTTCAGCTTCAGTAGATTGCCATCTTCCACATACCTCCACACCCGGGCCTGTCGGTGGGACACCATTCTGCCAATAAACACCTAGAATTACCTATATCTATTTTTGTATTCCTACATTCAGGGAGACTCTAACCAAACACAGAACTAGGCCTCGGCTTCAGTTTACTGTTCCGTCCGTTAAACACCTCCGGGTTTTCCAGAAACATCCACATCAAAGTTCCGGGGATGTATTTTTTTTCCCCCAGGTCACCACTGGGTGTCCCTGTTAGCCTCGTTTTCTAAGGTTAACCCCCGCTTTACTGTATGCCATTTTGTTTTAGAAATAGACACGTTCTTGAAAGCAGACTGTACTTCATTTATTTCAAACCAGATATACAGTTTTAGCGATCTAAAATGGTATTCTGTCTGTCATGATATTCCTATTCATTTGTTAGTCCACACTTTAATCACGTTTCTCTATGCGAAGAACACTATGTGTATCTGAAACTGAATTTTTGCAATGAAAAACCTGTTGATAAAGGAGGCAAGTTTATTTGAGATATCTAAAATCATTTTAAAAAAAATCCCAAAGTTCCTATCACCAGCTATTTTTGAGTAAGCAAGAAATTATTGATAGTATTTAAATTGTTTAAAAAGTTAAAATTCATCTTCATGAATCACAAGCAGCAATGTGATTACCCTTACAAAGATACACCAACTAGAGTTGCGGGCAAGCGGTGGAGTACACCCAGATCACCAGACTATCACAAGGTCAAGAATGCTTACTTAGATTCGGTTTTTTAATACTTAGACTCCTAAGAGAGGAATTTTTCCTGCTATAACTGATACTTAGAAAAGTATGACAAACAGAAGTTTGATTGTACGTTACAGCACCATTGTGGTTCTAAAATTTCCCACATAATTACTGCGGCACAGACTTGTGACCCCAGCTGTCGCTTGTTGAACTATGCAAACACTGCTATTAAGCCAATTAAACAGAATCGTAATAACATGACAAACTAAATTTATACGCAATTTACTCTCATTTCATTAATTTATGACTACTTGAATAGCCGTTGGTGGGATAAAATGTGACCTTATCAATGCATTCATTCTGAAATTGTATTTCATTTATGGAGATAATCTGATTACGTTATACTTTTGAATCAAAAATCTGGTGTTTCATGATCTGAAATTTGGAGAACGTTGTATTGCTAACATTAACTGCTCTTATTTTTGTGTCTGAATTGAATTAGTTTGCTATGAAATCTGCATTCTAGCTTGATAGGATTAGGCTCATGAAAATAAAAAAAAAACCATTAAATTAGCATGTGATAACACCTATGTGATGCAGCTCACACTTTCAGGATGCAGTTGCTTTCTCAAATTAACACCAGTACCTTATAATACCACAGGAATCCAGACCCTGTATGTTCTCTTATATGCTTTCTGTGGGATTTTACAGCTCAACTTTCAACAAACCACCTGCCAAAGAAGTGTGAAATGAAAAGATAAAAGCCTAATTTTCTCAATTTTTTACAAGTTATAGACTGAAAAAAAATGTTCAATTGACCACCAAAGCACTTTGTAAATCCAATGTTACATGATTCCATACGGTGTTTAAGTTTTATTTAATGACCCTGGACATCATACTGATGAGTATATTGGTGCAGAGAAACAGCTGTAACAGCTGCCCAGCAGCTGACTGACTTCTTAATTTATCCTTCAAGACTGAACAAAGAGCCTCTATTTACAAGAAGCTGGGACTTTATTTTAACATGCGTATTTCATGTCACTCAAAGAACCATTCTTTTTTTTTTTTTTTTTTTACAAATGAGTACAGAAATAGACATATAATAATAACAAATTCTAGGATTTTTTTTTAACATAAACACAATTTGTTTCAGGTTTTGTCTTCAAATGTTCTGCTGAAGTCATTGCAGTCATCTTCAGCATCTGTTAAACTAAAGATTAAAAATGGAGTATGATTTTTGTTTTATAAGAACAGTAATAGAAAATAGTGCTGTGCAGAAGTCAGGATATGAGATTAAATCATTGAGATGAGTTTGACCAAATTCTGATCCTGTTTCATCTATTTATGCTTCATTAGTTTTAGCTGATTAAGTTGTTCATAATGATGATGAATGCTGCCATGTCTGATGTTTTCAGGATGCTGTTCTTCACTGTTCCAGGTTTTACTATTATTTATTTATGTATGTAAGAAAAGCAGTTGGAGACTTCATGGCAGGAAGGATTTTTGCTTTAGAAACTTCTTTGGAAGTAAAAAATTTAAAAAACAATCTCGGTTTATTCAGTTCTTTCAACGGTACAGTATTAACTACAGTGATATAACAAGAACATAAATCAACATGAGAACCGTTTTACTTCTCCTTTAACATAAAATTCTTCATCTGAAGTTTGCAAATGACAATATATTTCTTTCTGTCATGTTAAATCTATGTTTTTGCTACATTGGTCAATTTAATGATCGTTTGTTTAGCACTTCCTGCCATAAAAAAACGTTGCCACGAAAATAGGAGGATCAAACACTGTAATATTTGATTGGGCCAACTTTAACCAGGTGCTTTACATGTTTCACTCAGGGAAAGTGAGACTTTATTGTACCCTGCGCAGAGAACAAAATCAACTCCTTTCCATGTTTTACAATTGGTCTGGTGTTCTTTTATTTAAAAGTTTAATGTTTTCTTCTCTTAAATTAGAGCTGATGTGGCTATCCAAAAAACTGTGGTGGTTAATCAAGTTATAAAGACAATATATTTCACATAAAAGTGATGTAAAGTAAACAGTTGTGATTCTTTACTTTGTGTTTAATGAGAAAGGCTGCGTCACAATTTGTGGTAGAAAGTCCTCCTGATGTTCTAAAGGGAAAACCGGTTTGTCTGATGTTTTCTTTCTCGGTGGGATTATACTGTCTACTCTGGCCGCCCCTCTTTTGTTCTGTTCACAGATGATTTGAAATGAACAAAGTCCGACTGCTGAGGAGGAGCAATGCCTTGTGGGAACCTATGGATAAGGCAAACATTCCTATGCCTTATGAAATTTACCCAGGATGTTTTTCTTTACGTTACAAAAATGGTGGAAAATGAATGAGTACTTATGAAAAATATTGAGTGTTTGTTTATTGAGTGACTACAAATATTGTATCACACACTTAGAAGATAAGCCACAGAACAGACCTGAAGGCAGTACAACGCTGTGGAGCATCACTGAACCCACACTTCCCAATCATGAATACAATTAGCTATGATTATTGATATGTAGCAAATCACAAAGAAACTTGGACAAGGTGCAGAGTCAGTTTACAATTGTAAATCCTGTTCATTGTGTTTAATATACAAATTGAAGACTATTAAACCCAATTTAATGCCCCGGTGTACCATTTGTTCATTAGCAGGCATCCAGAGTTAAAATTTCCATTTGTAGTAGCTTTAAATTGGCTAAATTTGTTGATGAAAAGCTTGTAGGCACTGGCATCAGTAATATTCCTTAACCCAAAAACATTTCATGTACTAGCATGTAGTTCTTAACCAAACATTTGTCAATTTATCAGGACCCTCTGCAGATAATAAGCATGACATCTAATTCAATTCAGTTCAATTCAGTTCTTTTATATAACGCCTGCAAATGTTGTCTCAAATTACTTTACCAAAAAAAACGTTTTAATTTAATCACACATTCATTTCAGTTTATTCTATCTATCAAACAGTACATTATGCTCAATTAATTATTCAAAGTAGATAAGAAAGTTTACAAGGAAACCCAGCAGACTGCTTTGACTAATTGATATCTGCATACATTGAATCAGAATCAATTTACAGAATCAAAGTGCAAGTACTGCAAAAAAACTGTAAAAAATGAAGGGATCCACAGACTCTAAATCTACATCCTCTTAGAATATACATATAAAACATAGTTGGACCCAGTTTAGAGCCCTGTGGGACACACGTTGATTCACAAAATTACTTTTATCCAAATAAAAACAACCACCAGGTAGGCGGTTTGGTGTTTTGCCCCAATGAAACAGTTCACTTCTCTTGCAATGTGGTTTTGTAAAACATCATCTGATGGAAACATTTTGTTGCATAACGTCATAAATCTCTAAAAATCCTTCTGAACTGAACTCCAAACTTATCTGCCTGTTGATAGACACTATAAAGAAATGCTTTATGTCACTGACAGGAAGATGGACTCTCCACAGTGTGACTGAGTAAACACCAGAGTGTTTGTGCACAAAGATTTATGCCACTGTGAAATTATTTAAACAAGTAAATTATCATAGTGGCATCCAGACATAGCGGACAGCAGCAGAATCTTCTCGTCAAGTTATAATAAATGTGGATGTAAAAGTATAACGGGTGCTGTTATACTTTAGTAGTAAAGTTGCACATGTGTAAGATCCAAGATAATCAGCAGGGCACATTGTCATTCTGGACGAGGCCAGATGGAGATTTATTATTTTGTTTTTGCCACTTATTACCTGTAAGGCCGACATCGTTGCAGCTGAGACCCTAAACTGGTTCGGGCCTGTTGGACATGACAGGGTCTCCATTTAGACCTGAGGGAGGTTAGGAGGCACAAAGGCGAGGATAGAGAGAATGAAGGGAGTCTCTGTGCCTATTGAAGAGGATGATCCTCTCCAACCTAAGATCCGGAGACTCCTAAAGCTTGGACTCTTCCGCTCCGTCGGAAACTACGTGTCTTCACTAACGATTGCTGCCTTGTGTGAGCGTCTTTGAAAAGATCTGCAATCTATAGAGGCAGGCAGGGAGAGATGCCTCCAATTAATCATTTCTGGAGGCTTGACTCAGTTTGTTACAGACCACGTTTCTACCTGAATATTTAGACAAAATCACGTTGAACATGAAGCATTTATCTGCAGTTATTCATTGCAGACAGGGTTGAGAGGTGAGCATCTTGCAAAAGCAAACAGACGTCTCTGAAGGACAGGATACCCATATCAGGAACTGCTACCCTGACCACCCTCGGTCTACCTTTCCTGCTTGGCCTGCTGGATCCGTTCCAGGCCGTCAGGCCAGCTTTCCTCTGGGGAGGTTGTTCTGGAAGAGCCGTGTGGCAGGAAGCTGAGGGTCCTCCAAGACCCCTCAGGGGTCAGCGTCTCATCCTTCCCCAGCAGGGTCGGACCCGGCTTCAGGTCCGGTCTGCAGACCGAGTTGCTCTGCCTCTATTGTTGGGACAGGGGATAAATATGCGCACGCTTCCTTTGTCTGTTTTCTGCTTGACCCGGTTTATTAGATTCTGATTTATGATGACGGGGACATGTGTTTCTGACATAAAGTGAGACTGGCCTCCACCCTGCACTGAAACCTGCAGCTTTTTGCTTCCCATTGATATGATAACGAATGATTTAAGGAGGGCTAATAGAAACTCCTTTAGTTTCTGCCAATACATATTTAAGTATCAAGTCTGGCAACGAGGGGCCCACTTTAAGGATGTTTTATCTTTGTGCAACTTTTCCACATCAGCACTCTACCGCCTGCAGCTCTGTTGCGCCTTCGCATTGCCTATTAATAACCTTAACAATACTCAACTAAAGAGCATTTTTATTTTCATAACAGAATAACTAATAGTTCCACTCTGGTTTATCGGTTTGTGTGTCAAATCTCCTGAATTTTCTCAAAGAAGAAAGTGTATTGATCTAAATTCTATGAAGAAAAAAAAAGAGCTTTTCGTTTGTCTGAAACCTGAAATTAAGTTAAAGTTATCACAAGGAAGACTCTTTTTTTTTAATATGTGTTTGTAAAATCTTACAATCTGTTTTTTACTTTGAAGAATCAAGTATAGTTGCTATGGAGACCTCAAGATGCCACAGTTCTCTAACAATAAACTACGCAGCTTTTTTGACCTTCCACATAATCTGCTGTCACTAAATATTCAAACCTCAATCTTCTTCCTCTCCATCTTGCTGATTTAAACTGCTTAATCATTACTCTGTCAGCAGATCTGAGGCACATTTAGCTAACTGGCTGCTTTTTTGTTATCATTTAGTGATTTTTGAAGACTGATGTACATCAGCCTTATTTAAATTCAGATTTTTAGGCTTGTGTCAAGATTGTTTTTCTTCCTCCTGAGGTCATTAGCAGTTATCAGCTGCATGTTAGATACTCAGTACTCTTTCTCTAAGCTAATCCTTTAGTATTTGATTCATAAAAAGTAAGTACAAAACACCTTTGACAGAATAATGGTTTGAACAACCTCCTTAATTTAAGAGTTTATTTTCCACATTTTGTAAAATGTGTTTCTAAATTCTCAAAACTAAATTCTGACTTACTTTATTATGATTGCTCACACTGAAAATGTCTTTTATCAACGGATTAATGAAAAGCTTTTAATTAATTGAGCTGAAAAACATAATTACAAACGCATTTACAGAGAGACAGACAACACTGCTTCAAATCGATACAGAAAATCAGTTTTTGTGGCCTCCACAGAGTGACAGAGCAGATCTAATAAAATCATATTTTCCTCCCAAAAATACCTTTGTGAAATTTTCCCAGCAAGGATGAAAAACACACAAAAACACAATTTATGTTCACAGATGTTTAAAGGCTTACCTGTGACCTGCATGCCCCATCTCAATTTTCCACAGAGAAAACAAAAGAAAACTTTGTGATCATTTCTAAACGCTTAGACAAATACTCAGATCACGTTTGATCAAATGGCACAAATCACTTCTGTAGAGCTGCAGTTTGTCCACTTCATGCCATGTGGTCACATTGGCCTCATAAAACTTGTAAAGCTATGAAAATAATCTGGTCAGATTATCTTTCACAGCAGGGCTCTGTCTTTGATGATAACAGGTGGAGAATAATGTCACAAGACATCCTGTAAAAAATGTCTGCTGCATGGAGTTGCGATACACAAGCTACTTCTTCGAAGACTACATGCTTTGTTTCCTGGTGCGTAATGGTTTGCACATGCAACCGTAAACTTAAATGTGTGTTGTCTGTTCCATGTCTTTTAGGAATTTATGTTATAAACCAACACAAATTTGTGCAGAACTAAGAAGCGGAAGAAAACCTGGAGGTGCAAGGGAAATGATGCATTGTTTGCAACATTTTTTACAAATCAAAATCTGAAAAGTGTGGTGTGCATTTATATTTATTTCCTTGGGTCAATGCTTTTTACAACCATTCCTTTTTTTAACAAAACTTTAAGTTATTTGGGGCATGTATCTATTAGCATAACCTTTGCCAATTCCTCTTTGCAATGTAGTTTAATCTCAGTCAAGCTGGAAGAAGAGATTCTGTGGACATTGTTACTCAGTTCTTGCCACAAATTCTCAATTGGATTTATATCAGGATTTTGGCTAAGCCTTTCTAACTTATGCACATGATTCCGTCTAAAGCAACCCACTGTCTGTCAACATGTTTAGTGTCGATCTGCTGGAAGTTGAACCTCCATCGCTGCCCAACACTTTTTGCAGTCTCAGGTTTTCATCCTGGCAGCTGCCACAGTGTTTCACAGTGGGGAGGACGTGGCTCTCCTGATAACAGATTCTCCCTCCTGGCTGTGAATTGTTGCAGATCCTCCAGAGTTACTAAGGGCCTCTTCGCTGCTTCTCTGATAAATTCTTTCCATGTCTTTCCAGTTTCTTCAGCTGTGTTTTTTCAGAAATTTTTCTTTAATAAATATCAGAGTTCTTGACTGAACAGAGATTCATTTACTCACCGAACTGGATTTTATTTATAGATGAGGAGTAAAAAGAGTAAATATACACACCACACTTTCTTGATTTTTATTTTTATCATGAAAAACTTTTTTTTTTCATTTCCACTTTACAGATGAACTACTTTGTGTTGATCTCACATGCATTCCTAATGCAATGAATTGAAGTTGGTGTTTGTAAAATGAGGCCCTGTAGTGCCAGATTTTAACATTTTATTTTAGCAAATATGACTAAGTTGAATCATATGTATATTTTGAATTTAGAAATAGTTTATAACCTACAAAAGATTCTTTGCAGGTTACTTTTTCATATTGCAACTGGGACAGAAATGAAGAGAGAAGAATGACAACTTTGTTGTTCCCAGTTAACAAAGATATTTTTACTTAATCAAAATGGAGGCTCAGCTTCCTTATTCATATTTACTGAAATAAAGCACGTGTATCCATTTCCATTATTCATATAAAGCCATGCTACCAGGTATTACCAAGAGGAGAAAAAAACAGCAACACCCACTTCAAATCACTGATTAAGGATTAGCCCAATCCCTCTGTCTCCTTGCTGTTGGTGATTATATCCTATAAAAAGCTTATTAATGTCAACTTTGTTTAGTCTCGAAATGTGCTTTAAAGATAAACCTGTACTGTATTCCTGGCTTCATGAAACAATTTGCTTTAACATCACGAGATGGGGGATTGTGTAAAATATATCTAAGTGAGGTTCAAGTACAAGATTACTCAAATACTGGTGCCTGTGTGGCTGCACAGTGGCGCAGTTGGTGGAGCTGTTGCCTTATAGCAAGAAGGTTCTGGGTTCGATTCCTGGCTCCAGTCTTTCTGCATGTTCTTGCAAACTCCATGCAGTTTGCAAGAACATGCATGGGTTTTCTCCAGGTACTCCGGTTTTCTCCCACAGTCCAAAAACATAACTATCAGGTTAATTGGCCTCTCCAAATTGCCCCTAGGTGTGAATGTGTGAGCATGGTTGTGTGTCTCTGTGTTGCCCTGCGACAGACTGGCGACCTGTCCAGGGTGACCCTGCCTTTCGCCTGGAACGTTAGCTGGAGATAGGCACCAGCAACCCTCCTGACCCCAATAAGGGTGTAAAGAAAATGGATGGATGGATGCTGCCTGTGCCTTTAAGCTACTGGTAATTTACACAGAAAATAACAAATTACTAACACAGGAAACGACTCTTGGAGGCTGTGCATCATTTATGGTCAGATCCTACCTAACAGGAAAGTAACGCCGCGTGAAGAGCACAAATATTACATCTTTACATTGTCTTACTTTGCTGTAAGTGAGACTAGAATCTCTTCACATATTTTATAACTGGCATGTTTTTCACTCATTGTTGGCACTGCCTCCATTAACCATTTCCTAGCTAAGAAATCTGAATTTTTGTTGTGTAAATGACCAGTAAATGTAACAATGATTTAAAGGTTGATAAAAATACTGCTCATGTACACTGCAATGACATTTTTACACTGGACTTGATTTAAGCAACTAAAAGACTCTGGACCCTCTCCTTCCAGCCGTTAATGCCGTCCTCCAGGACCAGCTAAACTGGGAGTCCACTAAAAGCTACAGACTATTTTGGTCATCATTCGAGGAATGCATTTTGGTAATTATCACTTCAGATTTTTACATTGTTTGGGAGACTACCAAATACTCCTGTGGCTGATCCGTTTTAGAAACGTTTGTCCTCACTGGATTGTTTGTGCGAGTGAGTTGTTAGAGGAGAGGGAAACAGAAGTTGAGGGTGCATTTCCTGCAGACATGTGCTTTGATTTCAGCTCTCCCAAACACAATAGGAGGGGAGACGGCCTTCTCCCAGCAATGCCTCAACAGGAAGAAGCATATTTACCGGACAGGAGAAAATACATTCCAGTAAGACTTAGCAAGCCACCAGAGGGAACAGAGTGACACCAGAGAGAGTGTTTGTTTCTTCAGAGCACCTTTTCTTTTAATACAAATCAAAAATAATGTATTTACAAAATTCTTTCATGTTGTTGTCAGGAGGAAATTCAGAGACATTCACCATCCACACACACAAGCACACAACACATAACCTCACACTGAGATGACTGTCAAAGTAGTCACCTTTTAATTGGACCTTTCACCAACCTGAAACCATTTGTCAGCTGCCATCTGTTTGTCTGTCTGGTCTGTCTGCAAGCAGCCAGATCCCCTAACACTCTCCCCCCCCACCCCCCCTCTCTCTCTCTCTCTCTCTCTCTCTCTCTCTCTCTCTCTCTCTCTCACACACACACACACACGCAAATTTACAATTTACAACATCTTATCTGACTCCAACACCTTCGCTCCAGACTGGCACTCCCTTCCTACATGCTCACTTGGAGACGTAACGTAGCCAGACATGGGGACGATACCACCGGCTGATCCGGTGGAGATCACTCCTCAAGTGCTCACTAACGACAATAAGAACAGCGGCGGTCGAGTCCAGTTCAAAAAGTCCACACAAGAACAAAGAGAAATTCATGAGCATTCCAGGATTTTCCTCAAATAACACAGTTTCATGCATTTTTCCTTGTTGTTCAGTTTCACTGGCCTGCCACTTGAAGAGAGTCTGGAGTTTCTGTGTGATTCAATCCCCCCAAACAACAACATTCACTCCTCTTTAGTCCACACAGTCAGTGGCCTGGAGGGTGGGGGCCTACTGGGCAAAGGTGACACCCTGAAACCGATTGCAGATGATGCTGCAAAGTTTTGTCTTTCAACCTCTTCCCCCGCTGTGGTCACACCTTTGTGGCCAGTGACTGAGCCTCTGTCTTCTGCGAGGACATGGAGCTGTTTGGACTGGCATGCAGGAATTTCTTCAGGTTAAGGAGGCACAGGCACTGAGATCTGAAGCGCAGGTCAAAGAAGGCATAGAGGAAGGGGTTGAGGCAGCTGTTGACGTAGGCCAGGCAGGTAGCGTAGGGGTGAGCCAGCAGCAGGAAGCGCAGGAAGTCGCAGGTGGCAGGGACCAAGTCTACGTACGACAAGGCATCAGCGGTCTTCACAAGGTGGAAGGGCAGCCAGCAGACAGCAAACACCACCACCAGGGTGGTGATGATCTTCAGCAGTCTCCTTTTACGCTGATCCTCCTTACGCAGGGTGTTGAAGTGGCGGGTGACGGTGCAGCCGATGAAGCAATAGCACACCATCATCGCCAGGAAGGGGAGGAGAAAGCCAAGAGCAGAGGAGGAGATGCTGAGACCAGCGATCCACAGGTTCTCCTCCTCCTTAACGGTCACCACCAGGCTGAAGTCCATGGCACAAGATGTTCGGTTGGTTTGCTGATCGTACTTGGTGGTGCGAAACAGAAGAGTGGGGGAAGCCAGCAGGCCAGACAGCACCCAGATGACAGCGAGCGAGGCTCGAATGTGTCGACGGGTGAGCAGCTGGGAGCTGGACAGGGAGTGGACGATGGCCAGATACCGGTCGAAGCTCATGCAGGTGAGGCAGAAGACGCTGGCGTACATGTTGAGAAGCACCACGTAGCTGCTTATCTTGCACAGAGCCACTCCAAAGGGCCAGTGGTAGCCCATGGCGGTATAAACGGCCCAGAGGGGCAGAGTGACCACGAAGGTGAGGTCTGCCAGTGCCAGGTTGCCAATGTAGACGTCAGCAGCTCGATGCTTGCCCTGAGCCCTCCACACAGTGAAGATGACGATCCCGTTCCCTGAGAGGCCAAGGATGAAGATGAGCATGTAGAGAACCGGGATGACGGAGTACGACGGCGCCCACTCTGAATAGTCGCACATAGTGGAGTTCTCTGTCTCCTCGTAGTCGTAGTAGTCATAAGAAGCCGTAGTGAAATCCATTTTCTTCTTTTCTTTGACTTAATTTGAAGAAGAAAAAAAATATTTGTGTAAGGCAGATAGATCCACTGGAGCTGAGACACTGTGAAGTCTGTTGCTGTGTGTGAAATCTACATACCCTTATATACACACCCCCATCCGGGTCGCACCCTCCCACAACTCCTCCCCTCACGCCGATCTTTCCCTCTCAGCACTCAGTTCCCCCATGCATATGTCTCTCCATTCATTTCATTAGTAACTTTACTGGAAAACACACTATTAAGTCACTTTAAAACTTTAAAAATACATTTTGGGTTTTTAATTTGCATTTGAAAAATTACTCCCCAGTGCTGTGCTTGCATAGGAATTCGAAATGACAAAAATGTAAACTCTCTGGGTCCATCTTAAAACATATTTCTGTCATTTGTGAAACTGAGAGCTAATAGGACATGTCTGGACAGCAGGCAGATAGTAAAGCCTGCACAGGTTTCATAAAGAACAGACATTTTAATATCAATAGGGGGCTGTTTTGTTACTGGAGCACCCTCATTTACCAGATGAAAAGGAAAACTGTCGGCATTTCTTTGCCTGTCCTGTTTCCCCTGCACATGTCGAAACATGCTAAAGAACAAAAATGAGAAAAAAGATGCGACTTTAATAGATATCATGTCCTCTTTTGATCACCTCCTAATGAAAATACTAAATAAGTTTGACACAGCTTTGGTCATAGATGTATTTGTGCTTTCAGTTTAGAACTTATTAAAATATTTTTTTTCTGCAGGTCTGCTAAAATAGATAAAAAAATAACCAAATACTAAATATTCTCCTATTATACAAAAAACTATCATGTAAAAACCTTGAAAAAAATTATGCAGAAACTTACACGATTTGAAATATATAGTTTTTGTTGCTTTATGGACTAAAATACTGTTTCTCTTGTCTGGCTTGTTCAAATCACTGAAACTGCTGCATTTTAAAAACATTTTTTAACCTTGTCTGGATAGATTAAAAGAGGGTGTGAACTACTACTATTTCTACTTAACCCTATAAGAAAACGTGGTAAAGCACAACATAATGTGTATTTTTTTATTTCTGGTATCAGATACAAAAAAATAAATAAATTTAATAAATAACCAAAACACAAACCCCTGGAAAGATGGATTTCTCTCTTACCAAGCTAAAATCTGAATTTTATTGTTCCACACTTGGCCCTCAAAAATTAGTACGACTTTAAAAATTACCTAGATTTTTTTTTTAGATGCCATTAGTTTTATTTCAGATTGTTTTTTATCTGTAATTTCTAAACCAAACAACCTGTGTTGCTCTATATTGAGGATGCTGAGAATCATGAACCGTTCTTCTCTCAGGCTAATTCAGACACAACTATCAGGCAGCACAACTGAGTCATTCTGTAAACAATGCCAGTGGGTGAGTGATTTAGAAGATAGCAGGATATTTGTATCCTGAGGAAGAACAGTTTATTAAGGAGAGAGGAAAAACTCCTGTTTGAGTCTGCTAATCAACAGCAGGATATCTGAGCTCCACACTGCTAGCAGCATAGCGACAAACACTGTTTTGATTAGGAAATTATGAAAACATGAAAACCTGACTCGAAGAGAATTGCAAAGTGCAAAGTTAAACAATGTAGCATTGATTGTTTTCTGTATGAGTTTTATTAAATCAATCTATGAATTCTTTGATTAGCTGATAGCTTGAGTGGAGCTGCTAGCATGCAGTCATTAGCTTTACTCAAATGTAAACCAGATTCTCCAAATTTCTTTCTGCCCACTGCATGTAGGACAGTAATAGTGTTTTCTTTATGACAGAAGTTGAAATATGGATCTGGGAATAAAGTAAAAAAAAAAAAAAAAAAAAGATAACATAAGAATTTTTCTGGTAAACCAGTGGGTTTAGCTGTTTTGTTACAAAGCTTAATGTTAGCATAACAAGACTGAGGAATGATGGATGACCTGAGGAGCTGGATCCTTATCCCACCTTATCTACAGGTAATTAGCATGGTGGGAAATTAGCATAAAGCTAGTTAGAAATTAAGTTTATGCTAATAACCAAAACACAAACCCACGGAGCTGGTCTTCTCTCTTATCAAGCTGATAAAATTTATGCTAATTTCTAACAAGCACAAAGCTAGTTACATTCTTTATTGACATTAGTTCTGTAATGTCAATAAAGATCTTTCTATTAATCATTAAGAAAGGTTGCACACAACACTCATCAAAATTGGTACTACTCTACCTTAAAATGCAAAGAAATCTTATTTTTCATAAAGCAGCATATGCATTTGAGTTTTCTAGATTCATTGCTGTTTAATGAGGGGGAAAAAAACACCTTTTATCTTTGTTAACAGTAGTTTCTCAGTTTTATTTTCTGGTCCAGATGGGACTTCTCAAGTCTTCAGCATGCCACATCTCTCAGCGGAGCGGCAACAGTGGCGCCGGGGAACCGACCTTTAGACACAACTACTGTATCACTCAACAATCTTCCCAAGCCATCCCCCCTCTTCCCTCCACCCATCATCCTACTCCTTCTGGCTCTCCTTAGTCATCCTCCTTTTTCCTCCAATTATGAAGATGAGGATTTATTCCTGTCGCCTCTGCTTTCACCAACGTCACTTACTCCCAGACAGCTGTTGTTGTTGCCTGTTCCTGTGATTTGGGCAATGTGAAATCAAATTATTTTTTTCAGTGGCTCCATCCGGACAGCAGAAGATGTCTCAGGGCGCTTTGGCAAAACCGGATGAAAGCAGACCGAAGTGGATCACAGCAGGCTTCCTATCTGTTCTCTGGTGCGACAGGGGCCTGTTTTTAGCTCCCGTCTTTGATGGGGAAATAAAGCACAAGTGCCCTGATGATTAATCCATCTATAAACTTTTTTCCCCCACAGTCTGCTCATTAGAGCTACTGTACATAAATGCACTAAGGTTTAAGTGATGTTGAAAGGCTACTTGTGCAAGAAGAGGAACATATTTGCTCTGCAAGAGTGACAAGTCCCAGTTGGACAAAGCTGGTGTTGTTTTGCAGAGCGGCCGTCCACCAAGTCGCCCAGCATGCCACCAACTCTGCTTCCACAGCATTCAGCTCTTGTTTTCTCTCCTAATTACCCACCTGTGTGTCATATCAATTACTGTTGTTGTTTTCCTCACATGTGGCCTCATGTTGCAAGCCACACACCATTCACACAGAGATAACCTATACGTTTATGTTTGTTTTTTTTTTTTGCTTTTTTTCCACCAGTTGCTGCATTTACGTAAGACTTAAAGGAAAGACTTTTTACACGAGGACAGAAATGAGCAGCAGCAGCAACTTGTGTTGTAGGGCTTTGATCTATTATTGTGACAGAGTTCTCTCTTGTTTATGAGGCTTTTTTTTAGTGAATCTTGTCACAGTTGGGGAGAGTGAGGTGTGTGTTCTTGTTATTTAGGCATTTGTGGGGGTCTGACAGTTGTTTGATGTGCGTGTTAAGCTGTCAGACCACATGTCCTGTTCAGAGGCAGCTGGCTCTTCGAAGTGTGTGTATGTGTTACTTCAGATCTGGAGAACTCTGACTTGAATTTATCTTAAAATTCATGATGTAAACACCTGAGCCAATACTAACAGCTCTCATGCTAATCGGCCTCCTGGGCAAAAATAACAGTCAAATCAAGACTAAAGTCCACTTTTAATTATTGGCTGCTGTTAAAGCCAACACCTCCAGCAGGCCTTAAATGTTCCACCATTTGGGCTTCATTAGCCAATTCACTACATTTCCTTCAGTCGATAAGGAGAACGACACCACGTTGTGGAAAAAAAGCCCCAGGCTCAGAAATGTTCAAACCTTTTCACCACTATATTAAAACAGACTAACTCATGAGGAATTGGAAAAAAATTATATTTCTGAGGCTGCTTCTCAGCAGGGAACCTGATCAGAGTTGAAGAGGATGTATCTGGAGGAAAAACAGGGTGATCCTGGAAGAAACATTGCTAGAAGCTGCAAAAAACCTGAGACAGAACTGCAATGGAACGGATTAAATCAAAGTATACTAGTGTGTTAGAACGGTCCAGTCAAAGCCCAAACCTCAGATCAGAGGTTCTGCTGTTTACAGGACTTCTCTGTGTAATCTGAGTGAGTTTGAGCTCAAGGACATGTACAATCTTCTGTCTCTAGATGTACACAATTGGTACACTGCAAAAGCCTTGCCAAGTATTTGTGGTTTAGTTTCTGGTGCAAATATCTTAGTATGTTTGAAACAAAACTAACTTACAAGTAACTTTTCCAACAAGAAATAAGAGGTTTAAGTGAAAAATTCCTTAATGTTGATGGAAAAAGTACTAGAAACTTGTACTTTCGAATCTTATTTTCAGTGTGGTTAGATATTTGCACAAAAAAGTAGACCAAAAATACTTAGTAAGAGTTTGTGCTTTTGCAGTGCAGAGACAAAACTTGCAGCTGGAAAATGCTAAATGAAATGCTAACGCGGGGAAGCTGCGTACAAATGTATGACATTCTTTTTTTCTTTATCAATATTTGTAAAATAAACTTTGAAAACCATATAGCATTTTGCTGACATCTTCAGCTACATGGAGCTAAGTGTCGGATCTTTTATGTAACGTTCTAATAAGATTCATTGAAGATCTGGTACGACAGAATACAAAAATAACTTTTGCAACACGCTGCAACTTTAGAGCAAATCTCCTCTCAGATTCCCCTTTAAGTAATCATCTTCTAAATCTGGTGTTGACTCATCCACCTCCAAAGCCAGGCCAGGAACAACGCAGGTGAATATATTTGGACCACACTCTGGGGGGCCTGCAGACTGCTGCGGACCAGAAAATTTATGCCACCTAGTCCTTGTGCACAAGCGGAAGTGGAAACCATAAATTGAACTTTACTGCTCACCCAGGGAGGGTGCCATTGTGTTTGTGTTTTTGCTGTAAACCATTCAGTTTTAAGAATGAGCTTTGTGTTCACGCCGGAGAAAATAGTTCCTGCTTTAAAAGCTATCGGCTGTTCAGGTTTTGAACACCAGAAGATGAGTTCCAGTCAGTCTGGTTGCATTTTTGAAGATCCAAGCATCTTTGTGGGAAAATAGCTCGTAAGTTCAACTCAATAGGAAGAAGAGAGGAAAGGAAAAAATTGCATATTCTGGTATGTTCACAATCACAAGGACACCAGAAGGTATTGTGGTCTTCTTCTCTCTCCTTTGACCTCTAAACAACGCAGCAGCAGCAGCAGCAGCAGCAGCAGCTTCCCTTAACACCCCACTAACCTCCTGCCCTGCTGACTGCGACTCAGTTGATCGGGGGAGTCTGTTGATAGAAACCTTCCTGCTTTCAAAATGTTGTTGTCATCTGAGCCAAGTGAAAAATATTTACCGCGAATGAAAGCGAGGAAAGAAGGAGGGAAAACAGTTTTTACATAAAGGTAAAAATAGCTGACGCTTTCCGTCAGGGTTGCCAGTAAATATCTGAGGTTTGCATCACGGCGGGGCGCCTCTTAGGAGACGAAGAGGCGCCCCGCCGTGACAAGTTTCAACTGGAGAGGCTCATTTATCTGACGAAGAAGCAGAGCGGAGACACAAATCATGTCAGATACACTTTGCTTGCACTCAGAGTAGGTGCCGTCAGTGTTTGCGTTAGCTCACTTGTCTGACACGAGATAACTGATAAGTCAGGAGGCTTGTTTATTTGATGATGAGACCAGTGTCACTTTGTGAGATCTGAGAACAAATACAACAACCGGCAAAGGTTTGGAGAGGAAAAAAACAGCTTGCAGCAACATTGTTGTTCCATATTTTGGTTTAATATTTACTTATTGCAGCTTATTGCAAAGTCCTGTATTTGAAATTACTGTATAAATTTTTTACTTCAAATTTAGTATCGCCAGCTTGGATAAACATATTTAAAGGAGATGATATTTAAAACCCCTGGATGATAAAAACTAGTGAAAAGTGTTGGCCTTCTTTCGGATTTCTACTATTTTTCCAAGTTTAAATATTTCAGATTATCAAACTAATTTAATATCAGACAAAGATAACTGGAGTAAATATTAAAATCAGTTATTTTTTTATTTAAGTGGGAAATTGACTATCCAAACAAATCTGCCCTAATCTGGAAGTATACTTATTTATGTTCACTGTAAGGAAAGGTTTAATATCGGATCTTTAGCATCACAGCTTTACTTCTCTCAAAATAAAATGTGTTTAGGTGAGTACAGTTCATATGCTGTGCTGTTATATATGTTTTCTTTACTTACTTACATTACATAAACATATTTTTCAGTTGTTTCCACATTAAACATGGAAAAAATGCTCACAACAATGAACTCTTGTCCACATCTCTTCTCCATTGCACGTTCCTATCCATTCAGTCATACCTTTGACAAACTCATATTTTTTTACTGAATGTTTTGTGAATATTACATAGCAAAAGCAGAGAAATTACTTTGAAACAAACAAACAAACAAAAAACCCAAATAGGAATTGAAGCATTAATTAAATCCCGTTTCGGTGCCCTGAATGCAACACAACCGATGGGAGGGGTGAAAACCCTGGAGAGGTCGACCCGTACATGTAACATAAACTGAGTTATACAGATCGTTACGTTTCTCCGAGCTTCACATGGTTTTTGAAACATAAGACGTCAGTATAGTTTAAAGGCTGCGAGAGGCACACAAAAAGGACACGCCCCCCAGAAATCCTTCATCTTAATGCACAATGAGAAGGCCGTGACTGAAGTGGATGCAACACAATAAGCTATTGTAATTTCAAACCAAAGGTCCTGCTGAACATATGCTTTTGTCATTACTCTCATTTATTATAGCCAATGAGGTCAGCTGCTGATGGGAGTTAAAAAAAACTTTACTGTCTCCTGCACACATGGTGATTAAAACCAAGTCCATTTTCTTTTACCGTAAAATAAAATGTTTAACCTTAAATATATATTGAGATGGGGTAGCTGAGATTTGGACCTGATGGGTTGTTAATATTATTTAGTGAGTTAAAAACAGAATAAAGTTATAAGAAAAAAAATTAAAATACTGGGAAAGACTGTTTTAGTATTACTGGATTCTCCAGTAGAAAAGCTCAAACTACAGGAAACATAATAAAAAAAGGCACCACCAAAGAGATTGAAACTAAAACCACATTTTACAACAACGATGCATGAAAAGAAATCATGAAGAGGTGAGGGTCTGAATAAAACAATAAGCTGCAGACAGAAAACCTGCAAATCATACCAGCATATCTTCCCTGTAGTTAAATGCCTCAGTGAAATCATGAATGTTGAAGATGCTGGAGTGCATTTCTAAAGTCTGATCATCAGCATGGGTTTCTTATAAATCAGTTTTAAATGCTAGTTGTGTTGTTATTTTTGCAGGTTTGAACAAATATAAAACAAACAACTGCAAAACGATTTCAACAAACAAGAGCTGCCTGAACCTGGTTCAAATAAATACCGTATTTTCTGGACTATAGAGCGCACTGACAAATGTTTAAAAAAACAAAAAACAAAAACGAAAACGTACATATATAAACTGCACCGGATTATAAGCCGCTGGTATCTCCTCCGCTCTCGGTTTTCCATAAGGACGCAGCAAAGAGCTAGATTTATTAAGGACCCAGCTCTCCGTTTCCAACGCCGAACCATGGATTCGTTCACACCGAGTTTACGTACAGCGACTATCGATCTGTACTGCCAGATCGATAACCTTCAACTTAGAAGCTGCATCATATGAACTTCTTTGTGTTGTTTCTATGATGAGGGGCTGAGTTTGAAGAAATTTCTCCGTCGTGCCTGCTGCTAGCATGTGCTAGTTCTCAATGAAAAGCAGCACTTTCTTCTTTGATTTCCAATTTTGACTTCCAATGAGTCACTTCCTGCTTCAGAGCCCCCTGGTGGTTGAAGAAAAATCCACAGAAAAGCCGCACCGGACTACAAGGCGCATGGTTCAAAGCTTAGGAAAAAAGTTCAAATAAATAATCCGAAAAATCCTGTACATATTTCATTAAATGTCACTGCCTTTCTTGCAGAATTGCCAAAGTTAATTTAAATTGGCTTGTTCCATTTTTGAGATGTTAAAGCAAATATTCAGTAAGATTGAAGAAGAGGTTTTTAACATCAAACTCATTTTGATGTGCAATTTAGTTTAATTTTACTTTTTGAACACCAAATTCTGTACAAACTTCAACCACATCTCCTTATTCTTTATTACACCCACTTTGCAAACATAGTACAAATATATAGCAAAAAAGACCTTTGGCATAATGCTGCCACTACCATGCTTGATAATTGGTGCTGGTTTAGAGTTTGACTCCTGAATCTATGCAACTTGTTAATGTTTTAAAACAGCTGAATCTTTCTCATCTGAGCATAAACTTTTCTCTGGAATATATTTTGCTCGTCCAACTGCAAACATTAGTTGAGCTTGCAAGGTTCCAGTTTTAGAATTGGGGTGTAAAGTCGGCCTCACCTAGGAAACAGACTCCGGTGTTGCAGCAATTTCTAATTCACGGCAGGTTTGAGGTGTGTTGTTTTGTTCACGTTCAAGATAAGTTCATATATATGACAAATCTGACTTTTGATGTTTTAACCACTCAAAATTGGTTAAGATTTACTAAAATCACCTCAAAACCTGAACTGTTTTGCAGTGTGTGACCTAATTTCAGTTTGCCACGCTGGGGCCGATGTTTACTTTGGCGTTATCATAACCCGCTGATGCTTCTTCTGCACACCATCAACGTCTTATCAGGGCCTCAGCAGCTCTCCTTCGCTCTCACAACCACACAAACACACTCAGCCGTACTTGGGCACAAACTTACACAACTACAGCGCTTCCCCCTTCTCCTCCTCTCCCACTGTGTGTATCCTCTTCAAGCTTCCAGCTTCCTTGCTGAGGAAAAAGAGGACTAGATTGACAGGAAGAGAGGAGACAGTGGGGATGTGACACAACAATGGCAGGAAGTAACTTCAGATTGATGCAGATGAATGAAAAACACCATCGACAATGCAGAAACGACTTAACAAACATCCCATGCAGAGGTAAACACGTAACACAAACAGTGCCAAGGGACTTTTACAAGCCGCGTGTCTCATTATGGACTAAAACAACAAAACATTTGGCAACTTAAGCCACCAAACAGGGAGAATCCAGTTCCAGAGGTTCCACCAGTTTTACTTTGCCTGACCTTAATCGACCTGGTGCAAACTTTTGAATTGTGATGTGCAATTGCATTTTGTGGCAGTAAGTTTTTTTTATTTCTTTTTTCTTTAACAACTGATTCCAGATTCTTTACCCCTAAAGCATTTACAGTCCAACAGTGTAACAGAATGGCTTTATTTGGAATTAGCTGCTTCATAATGTGATAAAATAATAAACAGTCATTTATTTTCATTTATGCAAAGAAAATAAATGAAAAAAACAAAAATAATCAAAAGATTAACAGTGGTAAAATATATTTACATGTTCAAAGGAGAGGATATAAACTTATTTTTACACCCAATAAATTACGATTCATGTTAACTTGGTTTTAACATTCTTTCTTAGTTTGTTATATTCACATCGATAACTAGACAGCAGCATTTTTGTCAAAATGATGTTTGCTAATAAGTCTTGATTTTAAAAATACTCCACAAAATTTTTGATGAGGTTAACCCTTAATGTCGACTATCTTTGGTCCGTTCCTAAACTAATTGTGATGTGTGTTTGAGGCAGTTGTTTAATTTGAAAATCCAGTTGTGCACAAATTGTACCAGATTTCCTTTTCTCTAAATTACACCCTCTTTGCACAGACTGAAACAAACCCATGACATGATGCTGCCACCACCACAGGTTTAGGTCTGAACGCCTCCAGACATATTAACTATCCACTTGGATTCTTTTTGGACAATTCAAATCTCTTTTAATATGAAAAGACAAATATTTCCTTATTTTTACCTCATGTTTTATTAGCTTATTTAATAACTGAGTCAAATTTCTAAATTACTTGTTTTGGTGCTGTGTTTGTAATTTGGCTTGTTTTATCTAATCGGGTCTCTTTTTGTAAATTAAATCTCATTGGATCTCAATGAGACAACCTGCATAAATAAAGGTCTAAGAAAAATACAGAATATTGAATGCTGAATACCTCACCTTGACTTCTCCAAACATACTTCAGTGTCATAAAACACGTCACGTTTTGCAATATTTCATTGAGCCTGAACATGCAGATTTTGGATCGCTTTCTTGCTTGACCCTCTATGCACTCAGTCATAAAAAACATCCATATCCTTGTGTAAATGGAAAATGCTCACTTTTTTATGATCAAGAGCACATATTTGGATTTTGAACATTATTACTAGCTCTAATATTCCAAAATTCATGACCCTGATACATTTTTGGCTCCTGAAAAAACTACCAATAATAAAAAATAATAAATAAAAAATCTTGAGTAACAGATTTTCAGCTTTTGAAATTCAAGGAAATCTCCGCAAAGCATTTTAGTTGGCAGGATGCAGATAATTTTATTTTCAGGAGTTGGCAAAAAATGTGGTTGAAATAAAATCAACAGATGGAAACAATTCCTTAATGATTGGGAAAGGGTTGGATTTTGTCCTTTGATATGCACTGCTTGTCCCTGAGGGGACAAAGCAGGCACTGAAAGTTAAAGCAAGGAAAGGAAGGAGTGAAATGTAAACAAAAAGCTCTATCTGTGTAGGCTTCCTCTTGATAGTATGGCCAGGCACGTACAATAACAAGCAGAGCTCATTCTCTGCAGAACCAAGCCCTTTCACTTGGCTGAGTTTTTATTCCTTCATTATGGCAGCAGCATCTAAACTTTCCATCTCAAGCTGTAGGTTTGTTTATCCTCCTTTATTATTCGTAGATTCTTTCTGTTTTGCACCTCTAATCAGGCGTTTCTTGGAAGAGCAGTGCTGGACATCTGATTCAGGAGGAGCAGGTTTTACTCTCATAAGAAACCCCACGACCTTTCAGAGCCTTAAAACTGCAGCAGTTTTTATGTTTATTGGCTTCAGCTTTAATTTGTATTCAAAGAAACACAACAGCCTGACCTTCTGTCTAATGAGCTTAGGGCTGTAAGAGAAGGCACGGCTTATTTTTTTCTTTACAGGATTGCATGTTTTATAGCCTCAACATCCCACTTAATGATTTCCCTCATGTTTAGCCTTTTATTGTAATGTTATGATGTTTATTTCTCTTTATTGTTTTAATGTGATGTAATGCTCATGTTTTAAAGTAAGTTTTTGGTGGTTTTTCTTCTAAACAAATTGTGTTCACACCAACTCTTGTTTTAAGACGACAGCAGCGAGCTTTAGACATCAGCTCTAGGCTTCGAGTCCAACTAGTCAGGTCTTATATTAAATAAAAACTCAAAAATAGTTATCTGCTGCAGGTAACCTGAGAAATTCTGGACTCAATTTAATTGATTTTAATATATTTATGTCTCCATACTGAGGTAATCATGGTTTGAGAATTAAAATGCATGTCTCAGTTTTCATCTCCAGAAAAGAGAATAAAAAAAAAAAACTTTATCACTCTACTTCCACAATTATGATTCGGTTTTTGTGCAGCAGTTTGAATCATAACTAAAACTAGAACATTTGCATTTCTTGCAAAAATGCAGTTTGATTTCGGTAAGATGAATCTTTTTTTCCGAAATATTTAAAGTGAAGTGCAAAAAACTTACTTGAATGCAGGAGCATCAGGAAAAAAAGGCAAAACGGTGCAAATTTTCTTACAAAGCAAACTTCAGGTTAAAATTTATGACAAGAGTGTAAAATTGGAGCAGAACCAATGCTTTTAATGCCAAATTGTGATTGCGTATTATGCTGAAGAATCTAAAGCTGAACTGGCACTTTGTCTCAGCCGTTGTTGTTTCTAAAGTGCTTCATAAATAAGTAAAAGTTGTAGAAGTAATGAGATGTAATGGAAGAGAGCAAAACTCAAGTCCAGGATGGAGCAGAAGGGAAGACTAAAGGAGGAGAAAGGGAGGATGTGATGTGATATGAAGATCTAATCTATTAAAATGTGAGATACAATAGCATATACAGAATAATAAAGAAGAACAGGAACACCTTCGACCTATTAAATCACACTTGGCATAATTTGTCCAGCTGGGAGTAGACGTACAAAAAGATCCGGGGGATCCCCAGCTGGAACCAAACCAGCGGTTCACTATCATTTCCTGCTACAATTTAAAACCCAGAGTCCAAAAATCTGACGGATGTGAGCTCATTAGGACCGCAGCTACCGTCAACCTGAGAAGGACCAAGAAAGAGCGCACAAACTTCCTGCCCACCGTCCACAAAGAAAGCATCTGTCTGACCTTTGACACCTTCCGCTCCGCTTCCTGTCCCACACGTGCAGCCGATGCCACTTCAAACTTTTCACCGCAGCTTCTGTCCCCAAAACACGTGGAAGGTCACAAACAGGAATGCCTGCAAGGTTTGAGCTCTCAGTTACTCTGAGTAAATGTCTGTGAGGATTTAAGAAAATGTTTTCCTGTCTGAAAAACATGGAAAATCTTTCAATGATAAGGATTTCAGTTTGAGGTAGTTGCTCTTTTCAAGATAACCTCTCAGTTATACGACACTTAAGAGTTTTTTTTTTTCTCTAAATTGTTAGTAATCCTACTTTCATGCTCTACTTTTATTTTCTCTAAAATTTCAACGGCTTCCATTCCTCTTTGTAACCATGTAACCTTAATTGCTCAGAAGAAAATCCCATAAAGTTTACTCACGGTGGGTTTTTAGTTTCAAAACCCCCTGACCTTTGGCCCCTCTAATCGGGCTGGGGGCACGATGGGGGGCGGCAGGTGGGGATAAAGCTGCAGACCTTCAGTCCTTGTTACCGAAAAGCTTCAAAGGAGCTTTACCGCTCACGATGCCAGACTGTAATCTCCCAGACGCTTCACACATATGGCATCATGAGATCATCCACCTCGATGTGTTCACCACACCCCCAAAAACAGCAACAGAGAATAAACAGAACTCACATGCAGGGTGTACTCTTACTTACAGTTTATTTGTGTATGCCGTGATAATTATGGACCAACATTAATAGATACTTTTTAAAATCTGGTGGTAACGGACATTATGTGTAACTCAAGAAGAGGAGAGTTTTTTTTTCTTTAGAGTTCTCTATGTTTTCTGCACCTGGAAAGAAGAGAATAATCAAACAAGGCAGTTTTATTTATAGTGACCTTATATTATAAGTAGACTGTTTGAATTAGGTCTTCATGCTTCTGGTATACTGACATGATGCAAAGATAGAGAAGGCTTCAGCGTTTTTATATAACCTTAAAGAAGTTAAAAAAAGACAAAGTTTAAAATATAATTAATGGGACCTGGAGAAAATGAAGAGCCTGCTGCACTGAACCCCATTGAAAATCTCCTGGCTATTCCACCAAATATTGATTTCTGAACCCGAGTTAAAACATTAGTATTGTTGTTTCTAAGTGAATATGAACTTGTTTTCTTTGCATTATTAAAAAAGCTCTGCATCTTTTTGTTATTTTGACCATTTCTCGTTTTCTGCAAATAAATACTAAGTTGTTGCTTGGAGTTTCAGAGACATGTCAGCAGTTCATAGAATAAAAGAACAATGTTCATTTTACTCAAACTTATACCCATAAAGACTAAAATCAGAGAAACTGAAGATTTTGCAGTGGTCTCTCAAAAAAGTGATCAACAGGAAATTAAGCAAAGAAAAACAAAACAAAACAAAAAAATACACAGCTTATCACAGCTGATAGAGTGATTTTAATAGTTCATATACATTCAACAGCCCGGATCTCAATCCTATAAACAGGTTGTGGGTCGATCTATAAAGACGAGTGAGACACTTGCCACCAGTTCTCTAAGGAGGAACTGACCAAACAAGCTATTGTGAAAAAGGTGTGGAAGATTTGACCCAGGTCAAATGTTTAAAAGACAATTATTCCTGATACTGAGCAAATATGTGTAAACTTTTCAAATAAAAAAATGTTCTCTGACATTTAGCAAATAGAAATAATTTTGCTGATGCTAATTAACCTAAAACAAGCAATAATAGCGATACAAATATGCGCATGTGTCCTTTCATGTAGTGCATGTAAACTTGTGAATTATTGCACCTTTTTATTTGTTTTCCATTTGTTTTGCATTAAAAATATTTTACAATGTTTTAAAAACTGGTATTTTTAGAGGAGCGTGTTTGCTTTTGGGTGCCACTGTGTTTTGAACTTTACTAAAGTTAACTTTTAACCCCAGTGAAGTATTTCTGCTTTCGCTGACTTCAAAAGCTTATTCATGATCCAGATCTCTATATCTGGACATTGTGGATCATATTTTGCTGCACCAACAAATCTAGCAGCAACACGTTGCCTCAAATATGACATCCTAGTTTGGCTGTTTATGTGTTATTAAGATAACACATATCATATGTCGCATGCATTTCTCCAGTAAATGTGCTGAATACATATGAAGATGGCAATTTAACATTGATTTCCTCGACTTTGGTTAGTACTGTCTTGCTTAAATAAGCAAAATATTTCCTAAACAAGACTCCAAAATGACTCCAAAACCTGTGTATGCAAGTTTGGTACACTAGAAATTAACTCTTTCATGCATGAATTATGATCCTTTGTGTCAGGATTTTTTTTTTCCAACATTTTTTTTTGTATTATTTTCTTTAAAAAAGGTAGGAATTTTTTTTTTATAAAAAAGGTTTTTATTTTATTCTATTTTTTGATGATCAATTATAATTTTCTCCAAATAAAAAGTTGTTATTTGAAAAATACATCAGTAGTATTGTTCTTTAGGGGTTATCTGAGGTCACAATATTTTTTTTGGAAGGAGGGACCAGGTGAGTTGGCATGCTTGTTTGTCTGTCGGCCATATTGGATTTAACAAAAATAATTTCTTGCATTTGCAGGTGACGGCCAGTAGTTGATGGTGTATTTTATTATGGATTAGTGTCCACTTCAGTGGTCTGTGTGCATTTATAACATAGAAATCCACAAGAAGCACAAGAGAATGACTTTTAGATAGCTGTCCACTGTGGTGACCACTATGCATGAAAGCGCTAAAAAAAAAATGTTTTCAATTTGACCTTTTGGAACTAATATTGGAAAAAGCAAGAGCTACGAGGAAAGCAACTCCACAGCTCCGTTCAGTTTGTTTCTGAATGTGGTTTTGGGGGTAATGTCTGGGTCACGTCTCCACCCCCATCTCTGCAGATTAGCCATAAAGACTGCCTCCCATTCAACCCCCCTCCCAGGGTTTTGGGTCTAGCCAGAGATGTTGAGCACTGCAAAAGTTGAAAACAGACAGGTGGGGGTCGAGAATGGGTTTGATTAAGGGTGTGGTAGGGACAAGAGAGGTTTAAGACAGTTTGTATTGTTTGCATAAGCAAAATGCAGAGAAGTGAAGATGATGAGAGGAGATGAACAAGGATGCCACATTGACAAGCATCCTTTAGCAATATGTGTGTAAAATTCTTTACAGGAATTTAAAAAAAGGCAACAAAGAAGTTTTGAAGGAGGAATTTCACAGAAGGAAGCATGGAAGACATTTATAATCACTTCCGGTTGTTGGGTGTGTCAACATAAAATCTTGTTTTTAATATTGTTCGATTCGCACGTCACCAAATGTCTCGAGAGAAACTGCATGAAAACACTGGGAGAAACCTTCAAGCATTTAAACGACAGGAGTAATCCAGTAAATCCAGATAAACTCAGCGGTGCTGGAATGTCGCTGATGGGAGGGAAACTTAAAATGTTGGCTGTCGCGTTGCTGGACCACAGCTGAGGTTTGTTGGTGGACCGGGCAGAATAAGAAGGCCTGTATGTGCGCGGAGGACTCCATTCAGGGACCAAAGGCTGATGGCTGCGTGACGAGCTTCAGACGGCGCTGTGGGAATTTAGCCTATTTGAGATGCAAATGCCTCAAAGAGCTGAAAGAGAGGGAGGAACAGGTGTCCGAGGAAGTGTGCTGCTGCAGCACTGGTGAGGGAGGGAGGGCGCTGAATGATAACACAGAAGCCATTCAACTGCTGGCTCCTGTCTTTACTTGACTTTTACCCCTTGTCTTAATTTCTTTTTTTTTTTTTTTATCAGCAATGCATGAAAAGAGATGGATGTGGGGTGAGCTGTCATAACAACTTAAATACCAGTCAGTGGAGAAAAGATGAGTTGTAAATTGTAAAAAAAATAAATAAATAAAAAACATGATGTTTTCACAATGGAAAATCTCTTTAATGGGACAATATATAAGATTAAGGGGGAACTGTGTGAAAAGCTGCAGAATGTGAGAATATGTCTTATTCCAGGTTGTGGGACAAACTAAAAGATGCAATCAGTATTTTATCTGTCTGTTCGTGGCCAAAATGTAAAAATGGTGTAAGACAGCAGCTGGCCTTTAAATGAATAAACAGCAAAATTCTTGCAAAGCATCATCTTTAAATGCACAAACAAGTTTCAGATGATAATGCTTCAATGCTGTTTTTCTAACTCCACTTCACCCAGAACTACAACTTC
Organism: Poecilia formosa; assembly: GCF_000485575.1. Taxonomy (NCBI): domain Eukaryota; kingdom Metazoa; phylum Chordata; class Actinopteri; order Cyprinodontiformes; family Poeciliidae; genus Poecilia; species Poecilia formosa. The sequence goes on from NW_006799945.1 coordinate 3,005,005, forward strand.
AGCACATTAAAAATCAGAATGTGCTTTTTGCAGGTTCTTGAAGTTGGTAAATTATACATTCTCCAGTAGGCAAGCTGGAGCACAAGAGTTTTGAAAATGCATAAAGTGTACGTGCTGAGAACGTGATGGCAACTTATCCAAGTTTGGTACAAGCCAGACTCCCTGTTGATTGGAGAAGCGCACACGTCTCCAAATTGCAAACACAGGAAATAGGCAAAAGCACAAGACAATACTGAAAAGTCATATATTCAATTAAACCTAATTCTTATGTTTGTGGTGTAACTAAAAATTAAATAAATCAGTGTAAAACGAAGTTGATTGGATAAAATAAAATAAAATTTTTGATTAAGAGAATAAAGTCTGCATATAAATTTTTTTTTACTATTCTGTTTTCTTTTCCCATACAAATCAAAACCTTGGTAAATATTAATACAAAGTAGCATTTCACTACAGAAACTATACTTTTTCCTGTAATGCTGCTGGCATTTAGACCTCTTTAAATATTCCTTGGTACGGAACCATATTATGTCGATTTGAATCATATTTTCTATGAATAATTCTCAGATGATCAGTAAATACCACATAAATGTTAAAATGGAGCTGGAAGCTTTATGCTTTGTCCAGCAGATAAACATTTGGCAAAATGTAATTGATGCTCTGCACATGAATAAAAACACCAAATGCTTTAAATTTAAACAAAAACCTTCACTTTTTCTTGGAGAAAAGAACCACAAAACCACACAAATGCACTTTTTAAATTTGTTTAAAATTAACAGATAACCTTAGTGGCTTGTACAATAAAATTTCAGACATAAGACAATGGATATTTTGGTACATCAACTTACATCCATTAAAACAGCTTGTTGGACTGGCAAATGCTGCTTGCATAAAACTTCATTTGAAACTTCGTTCCTCATTTGACACCATATTATAACAACAATAATGATAATGAGGTACAACACTAACATCTATCTGATTATCAAAGGTTTATGGCTCACCAGATCAATAGTGACTTTGCTGTTGCAGATTACAAATAACAGCTTTTTATCAGTTCTTGCTTTTAAATACAACTTTTTAAAAATATATAATTTTAAACTGAAGGAACTGCAAACTTTAAAGAAGCTCTACATTCTCATACATTTGTCCCCTTTTAACAAATTAATGTTAACACTTTGAGAAAACCAAAACCCTCTTCTCAAATATTTAAAACATATAAACAACAAATCTTTGGCATACTGACACAAAACGCCGCTGGTGATGAACCTCGTTCCTCCGTCTGAATGTGAAGTTTTACCCCAAGAGCGGCTCACTGCTTTGGCTAAAAAAAACAGCGTCAGGTCGCCCCCGTGTGGACAAGAAGAGCAATTACTGATTCATAGAACCAGCACATGAAAATGGGCCAAGCAGACAAGCTGGCAAGTGTTTGTCTGTGAGTTAGTGTGAATTGCTGAGAGATTGGAAACGTAGTGACTCGTCAGGGCAAAACCGAGGAAGAAAAGGTCATTAATTAATGAGGGCCAGCTTTAGTCCTCAAGGGCCACACCTGCCTGTTTTAGAGGAGTCTCTACCCCAACATAGCTGATTCAAATGGTCCAATTACCTCAAAGTATGGTAGAGGTACTCCTAATGAACTATTATTTGATTTATGTTTGTTGAACCAGAGAAATAACTGAAATATGCAGGATGACCCTTACGAACTGACTTCGGACATGTAGAATGAATGAATACCTCTTCCCATGAATTGCTCATTACTGATGTGCATTTCAAAATGATTACTTCTACAATTTAAAACCTTGCCCCCTATGCTTACATAGGCAGCAATATTTTAGCATAAAATACATTTAAATACCTGCAAAATCCAAAGAAACCACTAAAATTTAAGCTACTTAAAACCAGAAGTTTCCTGGACGCTATTTGGTCTAGTGAAATGTCTTAGCCCAACACCTGAGAAGTCTGTGTTGTGTCTATAAAGAGTAAAAAGCATTTTCCACTGCTTCTGCAGGGATTTAATGTTTATCCTGTCACTAAAACTGTGAAGTGGTTCATGCTGAAACAGAGTGTCGTGGAATGATTCATGCTATGAACTGGTGTAAACCTGGTCTGGTTAAAGGTACGTGTCGTGCTCGGCGCTGCTCAGACTCTCTTTGGACCCCTGGGTGGTCGTGTGATGAAGGGTTGAGGACGGATCACTGAGATTAACGATCCCGTCTGGTGGCAGGACGGTCGTCGTGTGCCCGTTTGCCTTTGCGGCCTTTTTACTTCCCTTCACTTCGTCTCCTGGCACCGCTTCTGTTTCCGCCGCCAAAGGAGACTCAACGATGATGGTAGGTCTCTGTCTCAGCTCCTGCCGGCTCGGAGGCTCGGCAGACATTATGGCCTTGGCGCCGTGCATCCTCGGAGGGGACTTGCAACTTAGATCTCCGCGACTCTCCTTCCAACGTCGCAGCTGAGCTTGGTGTTCCTTCTCAATGTTCTTCTCAGACACCGGTAGATCGATGATCTGAAACACACGGGTAGCGGCGACGTCTCAGATTCAGGAAGACGGGCGATCGAACGAGTAAAGGTTACAACAGAGCAGCCCTACCTCCTGCACCAGGAAGCCTTCACGTGTGTACTGAGGCTGAATCTTTTTCAACAGCTCCATCGTCTCGTATAAACCTTGGCAGGTCTTGACTTTCTCTTGGGTTCCTAACATGCATTTCAGGAGAACCAGGCCCACTCTGAAGAGGATCTTCACTCCTGAGAGCAGAAACACCAATCAGAACACAACACGTAATTACATCTGCAAATGTAGATTGGATAAAACAAAAACTCTTACAAAGTATGTTTGGTCTAGTTTCTAGAGCAAATATCTTGGTACTCTTGAAATAAGACAAAAGTAACTTTTCAGCAAGATATAGGAGTTTATACTACTTAAAATTAACTCCTATATCTTGCTGAAAAGTTACTTGTCGGTTAGTTTTGTCTTACTTCAAGTGCTTTAAGATATTTCCATATCAGAAACTAGAGCAAAAATATCCAAACAGTGTTTCCATGTTTAAAATGACACAGTCCAGAACTTCAGTATAAATTTTGGTTCAAACGATTATTTTATTCCGAGATGATTGTAAAAGCCACAAGATGTTTAAATCAACTCTGTTTTTTTTTTGTTTGTTTGTTTTTTTGGCTCTTCTCAAATTTAAATCTCAAAACTGTTTTAAATAATTTTTTTTCAGTGAACATTTCAGTCCAGATTTGACCACAGCTTAAACAGCGTTTGCCTGTGACCACAAGGGGGAGCTCTCTTTCTATAGGATTGACATGCGAGTAGGCACTAGAAATAAAATATCTTCCTCTCATTAGGTATTATTGCCAACCCGAGAGTAAAATGGCACCCTGGGTGGTGAGCCGTATCAACCCCAAAAGGATCTCTGATGTCCTCATGCAGCTGGACTCATGGAATCGCACTTTAAAATCTGAGTTGTTTCACTCAAATTCATGAAATTTCTAATTCTGCAAAAATCTTCTAATCACAACTGAATCAATGTTACACAGTTTAATCTTAAATGTAAAGTATTGTTTTCACTAAGACTTTGTTAAAGACGCTAATAAAGGTTTTTGAGTTGAATGCAAATAATTAATTTGGGTAATTTTTTTTTTACTACAAATGTACAACCCTTTAAAGTCTTGGGTGTTTTACTTTAAACTGAGGTTGTTTTTCCTGCATCTATTCAGGAATGTAAAGAAGAATTTTCCATTTCGGTGAAACAACAATTGGGTGTGGATGACTGACGCTAAATACAGTGACATTTACATACTGCTTTTGAATATTTCTGCATTTCTAAAAGTCTGAAACACAAAAGAAAAACATTTCCTGGAAAACTAGACAGATTACCTGAAAACTGAAAACTACGTTAAAGTCAAGACAAAATATGCTGAACTTTAGTAAACAATAAAAGCCCTTGTTAAACATTACATCAGTGTGTTTGCTTGCTCGCTCGCTCACTCGTCATTTATTACTAAGACACTAAAAATGCTCTGAGGGCGTGGCAGCAAATTCATCTGTGACTGTTTTCACACAAACAGCCAAAACGTTTTCACTCCAAGTGTGATATCATTACTGCTACCTAAAGGAAAACAAAGCGTTACGTTTCTTTAACTTTTTTCTCCCGGGGGGCCTCACCCTCACAGAGGAACATGTCCCAGACCCGCAGCACAGAGGACCAGGGCAGGGTCCGGGAGAAGGCGCACATAAACCACTCCGTCATGTACAGGATCGGCTCCAGCTTGTGTTTCTTTAAGTGGCGGTGAGCCACGGGAGACACCCCCCGCAGCAGAGCGTACAGGATCTCCCCGTCGAGCTGGATCGCCTCCTGTGGAGGAGACGGGGGAACAGCAGTGAGCAGGCGGGGACAACAGATTCCTCTGTCTCCGCCTAATCTGATTGTCTGCTTATCCCTGTCCTTGGCTCAGTCACCACCTTGTGTTATTAGCTTGTTAGCTTATCAGTATCCAGTGAGAGAAAGAGTCGCCTGACAAGTCTGACGGCTTCTATGGCCGCACATACCGTAGCATAGCAGCATAGCAAAAATGTTCTGAAGCTGGTGTTTGTTTCACTGGAAAACTCTGACTGCAACTTAAAAACATGTAAAATGACAAACTCATGTCTTTGACGGCAAAATGTAATGTTTCAGTTGTTGACTGTGTGTTCTACGACTTTGTATTTTGGGGTTTTTATGACGTGCAGCACTTTGAAATGAAAATTTGATTTAATTTTTATTTCTGACCTACATGCGTATTCTGTGTATTTCTAGTAATAAGCGATCATCTCTTTGTCAAATCGCAAATTTCCGGTACAATGCAAAAAAACACAAAATCGCACCAAATACTTAATGACTTGTTTGAAGTCAATAATTCCTTAATATTGACTAAAAACTACTTGTTATAAGTGAAATAATCTGCCAGTGGAACAACACATTTTTACTTATATTAACATAGGACAAGTGTCTCATCAATATTAAGGACTTATTGACTTTAAAATGAACTCCTATACTGTACTGAAAAGTTACTTGTGAGTTAGTTTAGTTTTATTTCATTTGTACTAAGATATCTGCACTGGAAACTAGACCAAAAATACTTGATAAGATCTTGAGTTTTTGCATAACGATGGACATGCTTTCAGGTAACGCCCCGCTGTTCCTCAGGTAGCTCTGTGACATACCAGCCCCGTGCTGTAGTATCCAGGAAGGTATTTTTCACAGATCTGCACAAGAACCCAGAAGGCATCCTAAAACAGAATAGTGACATCAGTGTCAAATATGAAAACCAAATATGGGGGGGGAAAAACACACACACTTTAAATAGATTGCTTGTAGATACTTTTGAAAGAGAAAAAAAAAGGGATCTTGAAACATTAGAGGATGTTCACCTCAGCTGGCATGTGCATCAAGAGGACGGCAGCAACGGGAGCCTGAGCCTGACAGTAACCTTCGTCAGGTCGGTGGAGAGTGTAAGCTTTCAGGACGCGAAACAGATCCTGCTGCCTGCAGGAAAAAAACATGGACGATATCATCTTTGCAAGCATATCCGCTCAATTTTCCACATTTCTTCATGTTACAACCACATGTTTGGTGCTTTTTATTTTTTGTTGCGGTAAAAGTCACGTAGTATAAAACCATCTGGTCAGATCAGACCATAAATGAGCTTCTTAGCTTACAAGTGTGGCAGAAAACTGACAGCACACCACCTGCACAGTGAAACACGGTGGTGGCAGCATGATGCTCTGGGAAGGTTTTCCCACAGTGGAGAGGGACTGGATGGGAGTATGGACAAAATTAAATCCAACTCCCAACAGTTTGATAAGCCGAAATAAACACCTAGAGCTACAATGGGGAGGCTCTGGTCCAGTCAAAGTAAAGACAAGGCAAGACTTGAAGGTTTCTATTCACAGAATCTTTCCATCCAGCCTGATTGAAAGATTTGCAGCTGAAAATACAGCAGAAAAAGCTAAACAAATCCAAGACACACTTTTCAGATTCATATATAGTCAATCGTATAAAACCTCATAAAAAATGCGCAGCATTAACACCAATTCATACAGTAAAACAGGCAACTGACCCATGACCTCCTCTGGCTGCGAACATTTCATGAAAAGGAAACTGGCGATGAAGATCCCTCTCGATGACATCGACCCATTTAGGATCTCCTGGCTGAATGTCCAGCTCCTGAAACGCATCGGTTCGTGACATGTTACAACTTTAAACAACCTTTAATGTTCTTGTAATCTGAAACAAACAAAAAAAAATGGAAATGAAGGATCATAATCTCATAACTGCAGCAGATCTAGTCAAATGCAGACATTAAGTTTATACACGAGTTCCTGCAAAAGTTCCTCATCGTAATGTTGATTTTTCCCGTGCAGAATAATAAAAAAAATGACGTTGCATGGCATAAAACGATGTTCTTCCAGCTGGGTTGATTAATACATGTCATAAAAAGGCAAGCATGAATCGTGCACCGACCTCAAACCGGCCCTTGTTTTGCTCCCGTTTTACTTTGGCCCCAGTGAGGTAGAGCCAGGCTCGGCCCCGTAAGGAGGGAGGGATCCCCTTCTGACAGCGCTCTTTCACCTTTTATCCAACAAAAACACATCCAATCACTCAAAACTCACGCATGAAGTCATGAGAAACCCTTTTCTAAAACAAACAGAACTAGATTTTCTCATAATCTCTTAGCGGATTCGGTGTGCGCATCGGACCTTGTTGTGTTTTTTGGCCATCCACTTGTCCCAGCTGTTCAGCATCTCCAGCCATTTAGCTTCGCGTTGCCTCAGCACCGCAATGGGGACTTCTTCCGCTCTGAGGAGACACAATCCGTACAAAACAGCGTTCAGACAAGCTGGCTGCGGCTCCTCTGTCCTCTGCTGTTGCTATATCAGGAGAATCCCGGTCTTCCTCGCACATGCAGGAAACTTTCCTCAGGAATCTGAGCGAGGTGGAGGGAAAACAGGAAGCTGAGGGGAACCTTTCCCCCAATTCAGCTCATCGCAGTTTCATGCACAAAGATATCTTCCCTTTGGAGCGGTGCAAGTGAAAACCAGCGTCATCCAGATACACACTTACAGCTCTAATCAGAGGTTTACATACACTTACAATGAGCATGGATGCTATAAGGCTCTTAATGATTTACCTTATCTTTTCTTTTGCCAGCTTGTTAAAGAACATTTAACCAAATATCACGTATTGAGTTCATTTATCAGATTCAGCTCTTCATTGTCCCACATGGGGACATTTATTGCACAATTCAAGGACGGGTAGGACATAATCAACACAATTATCACACTAAATAACAAGGATCATTGTAAAATGTTCCAAGCTCGGTTCCAAGTTGATTAAAAGGTTTAACTATGTTTGGGACAAACATCATTTTGATCCTGTTTGGGTCCATAATGAATATAAACTAGTGTTGATAAACAAAACATCTAAGATGCTTGCTCCATAGTCATACTGAATGTTAAGAGACTACAAAAAGATGAAATGCATGAAAATAACTGGTGTATGTAAAGTTCCAAATCATCTAGACGGTATTACATTCTATCATTAATAATAATAAAAAAAACAAATAAAAAATGCAGAATACTGTGTTGCCTATGACAGACCAGACTGCCAAGTCTGATTTATTATTGATCGTTCAGGTCTATATTCAGTTTAAAAGCACATTTTTAAGCTATATTTGTATTTTCGGTGAAGCCTCCAAATGTCAACTTTTCAAGAGAAGACTGTTTCATTTCAAACTGAAAAGCTTCTAATTATTATTGCTCTTGTGACTTTAAAAAGAGGGATGTCTGACATGAAGCAGTCAAAAGGTTTCAGAATAAGAGGACTCGTGTAGAAAACAGACGCCTGAAAGCTTTGCAGCTCACGTTAGTTTGCCTTCACACTGAGGGAGAGAGCTTGAACAATGCATAGATGAACAATAACCAAGTGAAAGGGAAATACACCACCCTGAGCTGCACTACAATTATCCTCTATTGTTTGCATGAACATGCAGAGGGAGGATCTGCCACAATGTTCAGCCTACAGATATAATCTGATTTCCTGTCCTTCCTTAGGCCATTATGATACATCTTCCATTTGCTATCCAGAAACACAGGAGTAATGAATTAGTTTAAACATGATGTTTTTGATTTTTCTCGTCCTATAATTCATTTAAAAATATATACATATTGAAGAAACAAAACTTGTCCAGGAAATAAATGGGGAAATGCTATATTTTGGAGTTCTTAAGCCAAACTTTGGAAGATAATCGCAAATGTAAAAAATCCATTCAATATCAGAACAGAAATCCAGAATGCTTCTACAAACATTAATGAACTCTACTGTTGGGTCACGACAGGCGCATTAGGACATTTTCTTTACATTAAGCATGCAACGGTCAACTCTTAGTGATATTATTGTAGTGGAACCGTTTAGGAATCTGCTGTAAGTTAGCCATTAGCACTCAGACCATCAGTGTTTCACAACCCTGGTCCTCGAGGCTCATGTTACCCCTAACCTGCGTGTTTTAGATGTTTTCTTGCTTCAACACACCTGATTTCAGTTGACAACTGATTAACAGGCTTTTCGCTGAACTGCATTCATCTGAATCAGGTGTGTGAAAGCAGGGAAACATCTTAAACATGCAGGGCAGTGCGCCTGGAGGAGCAGAGCTGAAAACGCTACATGACCAGATGTAATGAAAAGTCCAGCGTGTCTAAAAGCATTCTTGGCAATCTAAGTTTGGTGCAAAAAGTAGAGGCTGTCTTTCAGGAACTGAATAAAAAAATCAAATCCTAAAGCATACGATGACATTTTGGACAATAACTTCTTCCACTGTTGCAAAAAATATTTGGTGATACCTCATTTCTGTTCCAACATGTCTGTGCACTAATGTGCACAGAATGGTCAATAAAAACATGGATGACTGAGCTTAGACAGGAAGAACCTGACTCATATACACAGAGTCTAGACCTAAACCATGATGAAACACCTCAAGAATTAATCAAGAGTGAAGCCTGGCCTTGTCCAGCATCAGTCTGACCTAACAAATATACTTCTGAAAGAATGTAGTAAACAATTTCTCATAAATAGTCTCCTAAACTACATGGAAATTTATTATAGCACAAATAGGAGGACAGACATCATATTAACCCAGATGTATTAAGAATTTTTGGACTCTAGTTGTTGTAGCCAAAATATATATAATCTTTTAAAACACGAAATTAAGATAGGCTACATATCAGTTTAAAATACACAAACAATAACCGTTGTCTTTTTCGAAGAATTATATTCCCACAAGGGGAAATGATCTTTTTTAGCTTCCTCATTCAATAACCTAACTGAAAGTTGGCTGACAGTCGTGCTGAAATGTTACTCACAGTTCTCCGGCGGACTGCTGAGCTCCTCCAGTGAACCCGTACTTGTCCACCTGCGTCTCTTCGGGGATGGAGCCGTTCACCTCTGGCTCCAGTCCATTCGAGCTGCTCTTCCCGTTACTGTCCGTCAGCTTCTCTGTGTTGCCCTGAAGTTCCAGTCCATTTCTCTGCTCCGTTTTTGCCATTTAGACGGCATTTACCTCAGTAAAAGCAGGCGGTCTAGAGAGTGATCTCAAAACTTCAGCATGTAAGTTTAAAGCTCTCCATGCAGACGCCCGCTGGGTTAGCTAACTGCTACAGGACAAAGCTAGCTCGAAGACTAGCTGGTCAACACCTAAACAAACTATTGAGAGGTTATTTTCTTTGCTAAATCTCCGTTTTTGAATCCAAAATGAACGTTACAGGTACACAAACCGATTTCCACCATGTGGTTAAATCCCCAGAGCCTAAATCCAACGACCAGCTCCAAAAACAGAGGTTAAATTAGCTCGATTATTTGTAATACTATCGCCGAAGGTAACATGCTATTATCATAGTGCTGTCAGCTGACCTTTTCTTCTGAGTCTCACTGCTGTCAGCAAGATTGTAGGTTAGCTTTAGGCTACAAGGAAGAGAAACTGGCTGCCTGGAGCAAGTTAGTAAACAAAACATGCACGGCATCCAGTTGCTCTCGCCTTCCACCTACTGGTGAAGCACGAATATTACAACACAGTAATTGTCTGTCCTTTTACACTACAGATATCACGTCTAAAAATGAAATTGTAATTTCTTTCATAATATTATACTATTTATATTTTCTCCCAGTATGAATATATATATTTTTACAGTAAACTGTGCAAGTTGGCAGCTAGTAGTACTATGGTAACAGTAAAGACATAATTATAGTAAGTTTAAATTCTAGTAGTTTATATACAGTGAACTATTATCACAAACCATAAGCTGCAAGTTCTCAAAATCTTATTACAAAACGTTACAGGAAAAGACCAGTAGGGTTCAGGTCAGTAACTTGTAAATCCAAGATGTACTATCTAAACTCCTGAAAGTTTCTTCAAAGTAACCTATAAAGCCCAGGTAATTACCCCTTGACTTCCAGACAAATCAGTGGAAGTACCATATATGTCCTATGAAGTTCTTTGCAAGTTCCCGAAAGTTATGAAGAAATTTTTATAAAAGTAACTACTGAGCCCAAAAAGAGTTCCTGTAGATTTATGAAAGTAAATCTTGAGTTTGACATTATTGAATGTAGTGAAATAAAAGACTAAATAGTTATATAAAAACAAAAAATACATTTAAAACAAAAGTAAACTAAAAATCTTCATCTGATTACCTGATTTGAGTGACGCATCTTTTTCAAGCTGTCATTTTGAAAACATTTTTAAATGGGTGTTAAATTATATTTTTTATTTATTCTACCCAATAATAAGAAAATGTAAATAAAACATAAAACTGTTCATTATTCTGGCATTTAGCAAACAAGGATAATATTGGTAATCCTGATAATAGAAATAATTTTGTCTGATCCATTACCGGTGAGAAAAATAGCTATGCTTCAATAGTGCATGTCAATATCTCCTAATCTCTGTACTGTACTTAAATAATGTACGGAATATGTTCAAAGAATCTCATACACCTTTAGAAAAACAGCACAATTTTAGTATAAATACTAGATTCTTTATTTAAATATTGTACATATTTTAAAACATACCAGTATTTACATAAATTAGACCAGCAATATTACACTGTAGACCTCTAGGCGTATCGGTCACACTCAGGCTAGAAAGAAGACAATCATACCATCAGACTGCAGAAGCACCTTGAGAACGGCTTAACATGAGATAAACACGAGAGGCAGGAGGGGAGGGAGGGGACACTTCATTTACATCAAACACCAGGGGAAAAAAATAGACACCAGCAGACGCAAAACAAGCTCGCAATGACAGGAAAGGCCTCTTGATTTACAGGTCTGGCTTTTAAGGCTGAAACTGTGATCATCCTTATTTATGTGAAAAGAGTAAAATGGTGCTGGCAGCAGAAGAAATACAAACCGAACCGGGCAGGCAGCAGGAAAGTGATATTCAGATAACCTGTTTTGTCTTGACAAAAGAGGATCGGTTAGATCCAGACGATGAAATTTGATCATGCATGACACAAACATTTTTAATTGTTCTACTGCTCCCTTAACAAATAGCACAATCTGATTAAAGTTTAATGCATAGCACACAAAAGAATCAGCTGGGACTGTACCGGCAGAGTACCAATATTATGATCCCTGGTTCTTACAGTGCGTCTTATCGGGCAAAATGGCTTTCCTTTTTTGGTTGCTTGTGTTGTGCTTACAGCTATCCGGTCACTTCAAAACACGCCAACCTAAAGCCTGCGACGAATGTGAGACAACGGTAACATACTAAACGTCACTACCAACGCCGCTGCTCGCTGCACATGGATAACTTACAGTACTGCTTTTTGAACAAAGCACTGATAATATACATAAAGAAAGTGGGTCTTTGGTGCACATGCTTTAAAACTGACCACTAAAGATTTTGTCGAGGAGTTTGGATGAGGCTTTAGACTAAAGGAGAAACTTGAATGGATAGTGCAATCTGTTTTGTTTTTATAAGTCCAGTGTATGCATTTACTCCCATGCATGTGCCCTGTGTTGCATTAATGTGAAAACTGCAGAGTGAGACAAGAGTAAAATATCCTATCCTATTATTATAAGAAAAGTATTGAGTGTTTTACTGCTTTTGAGTAGTGATTTGACTCAATGATGAAGCCAATTAATTGCATGTATGTAAATGTAGATATGAGCTAAAAATGTAGTTAAGACAAATGACAAAATCAGACCAAATACAAAAACAAAAAAGCAAACATATTGAAACATGTATTTGTATGCTTTAAATATTTTTCAGACAAAATAATGCTAAAAAAAGTATTTTTTTCTTTCAATGTACTCCTGACCCATCATTGCAACTACAAGCATTCCCAGCTGCTCTGAGATAAATATCAACATTCAAGACTTCTCACACATACCACACTCGTATTTTAACGTCACTCCAACCACTCAGCGGATGAAAAGACACGGCAAGCCGTTTCTGTATATATCAAAATATCATTGATATGCAGCATTAGGTCTACTATTTATTTCTTTTGCGTTGCTAGTTCAGCATTTGGCTGTTTTTTTGTTTTTTTTTTTAAGTTTCCTGTCTTACCAGTACGACAGATTTTGCCACCAGCTGGCAAAAATAGTTAATAGTATTACATTTTCCTGAACTACTGCTGTAAATTAACCCAGTGTGAGGAAATTAAGATTGCTCTCAAGCGTATTAGATGAAATACACAAACTGCTTGCCGTACTGATAATCCTTGCAAATATTTTGTTCGTTTCAGCAAGTGTGGAAGTGATTAAATTAAATACAAGATTATCACGTAGGCAAAGAAATGTGTTCATGAATGACTTTATATCCTACATGAGTTACCACAAGTTTATCATTCAACTGACAACAAAAATATAATCCTAAAAAATAACCAAAACAAAATATTTACAACCCACCACGATGTGCGCATCAGCAGCTTCCTCGGCTAAGTGACAACACCAGCTTAACCTTACCGCAACATTTTAACAAGCGTTACACTTTCGCTTTCACAGGTTTCTCGGACATTCCCAACCCCGAGGCATCAAAAAGCAACTCCCAAATCGTCCTTCTCAACAACACTCATTTCCCACACAAGCATCCTCAAGCTAATATATGTGCTTACTTTAACAGAACATGGGAGCAAAATAACAATGTAATAAAAGATTGACAGGGAGGTTCAATGACCTTCTCACAATATATCTGAATGCATGGCTTACTCCTTAATAATGTCACATTTATTGAAGCATAAGGGCCGCTGTTAAGAAAAAACAACCCCCTGTCTGTTCTGCTTCAGTCCCCTACAGTTTGTCCGATGACAACGTGTGAGACACGGGGAGTGATCTCAGCTCCTGCTGCATCATGATCAACATGAACATACTTTAGCTGCCTGCTGCCCGTACGCCACTCAAGCACCAAATTAAAACAGCGGAAGAAAAGAAAAAGAAGCAAACGTGGAGTTCGGCCACACTGTAAGGAGTGCGAGTTGTGTGGGTGGGCCTCCCCCCACCCCCACCCGTCAGCCTGCGGGGCATGATGGGAGGGCTGCAGGTGGAAGACTCAGGCAGGCGGCAAAGAAGGATCAGTCCCAGAGTAGCACATGTTCAGTCTGTATACTCAGCCACTATAGACAACAGCACCGTTATATCATCTGGTTTTCCTCCTGCAAAAAAGTGAAAAGTTTTCAGTTCAGAGAGTCCTTTAAAACCCTGTTAGTTTCGTTTTACAGTCTTTATTAACTTGTGCACTGTACGTGCTGCAAATTAATGTCCTCACCTCTTACATTCAGACCATTGTCACAGGCAAACTGTGCAAAAGGAGACATGTAATTTGGATCGTAAGCTAGGTCGTGAGCTTGCTTAGCGATACTTTGTGCAGTCTGCAGTACGCTGTCGTAGTTTGAAGTCTGAAAACGAGAAATGTAGAATCATTAAAATGTGCAAAGGGTTTTACTGTGTGTCAAAAAAAATAAATAAATAATGTCTTCCAGAAGTGACACCTTGAGTTTTTTTAGCTCCTGAAGAATCATGTAGTCTGGCATGTTGTCAAAGAGGCCGTCTGTGGCTGTCAAGATGATGTCACCGAGCTGCACGTCGAAAGATGAGCTGTCGGCTGCTTCAGGACTGGAACACAACAAGAAAAGGGAAAAATATGTAAAGAGGCAATATTGATAAACTGATAACAGAGCATTTGGAGTTACTCTAAACAGGAAGTACCCTGTCCTGAGTGTCTATGCAAGAAGTAGTGAGACTTCTGCTCACTCACACCATAAAAAGGGGTCATGTTTTATATCCTAACAACACAAGGTACATGGAAGCTATCTAAAGAGTCAGGTAATGACACGCTGCAGCTATAAATCTACATTAAAATATGTTTAAAACCATTAAGAACAATACCTTGCAAAAGTATTCATTCACCATTTTAGGGGACATTCCTACACGTTATGTTACAACCACAATCTTCTGCAAATTTTTGGAGTATTTAATGTGACAAACAGCACAGTTGTGCAAAGTTTGCACAAATAAGTTCTGAAAAGTGACAAGTGCATTGCAGACCAAAACTGTGTACAGCAAACTTTGAGTGTGTCCCTAAAAGCTTTGTACATATGTTCATTCTTCTTTGCATAATAGCTCAAACTATCAGATTGGGAGAAAATCCTGTCCCAAATCCTTCATCCGCCCAGACTTTGACTGAGCTATTGCAAGGCATCAATTTGCTCTCGAGTCCGCTTCACGCTGGAATGTGAACCTCGTCTCCTCCTCTAACTAATACTCATCCGACCTGTCGGCTGAGATGGACGGCCGTCTCTGAGAAGTTTTCCTGTTGTACTGCAGTCTTTCCATTGTTTTGCGAGAGCTTGAACAATGCTCTTTAAGATGCACAAAGTCTGGGGTACTGTTTCACAGTCCAACACCAGTTTGACCTTTTCACCTTTTAAGGGTGCAGACAAACATGTGGAATGTTGCACTGCATCGAGATTCTTGGTAGTTAGTAATTTAGGATTTTTTTTGTTATAATGGCACTCTGTTACATTTCACCTACTACTGAACTTAAAGAGGCAAACTAAAATATGCTTTGTATGAGTCTTTTAATGTAAAACTACCAACCTGTCACTGAGCACAACTCCCTCTGCTCCCGGGGGAGCGATGGACAGCTGGAAAGGCGTGTTAAAATAGTGCTGCTGCTCATCTGAACGATGGACCACCTCTCCTCCACGCACCACAAGGAAGCCCGAGTCTCCAAGGTTACACGTGTGAAGCTGGTGACTCCGTCGATCCAGAACAACAATGCAGGCTGTACTGCTTCCTACAAACACAGGAATAAGACAATCATAAGGTTAGAAGTGTGCAAATAGAGGAAGCTGTTGTAAATGAACATTAGATAAAAAAAATATATATATTCAAATCAACTGTGAGTCAAATCAAACTGGATTCTTCTATTAGTTACTGCAATTGTGTTGAATATTACTATTATTATTGGGTAAAATGGAGACAAAAACAAGGGCACAGACTGTGCTTGCCTCTCCCAGATCACACTAACCTTGATGAAAGAGGGTCGAGTACTAACCTTGTCACAGGTTCCTAAAATATAATTAGAGTCTTTGACAAATGTCACAGCAGTCATTGGACGCTCACACTGGCCCAAAATACTGAGCCTCAAAAGAAATGTGACCTTGGTCACATGTTTGACTTGACCCTGCATTTCAAATCTTTACAACCACTCAGCCTTATCAATTACAGATGGATATGTGACCTATTTAGACCTCCGCAAGTGGAAACTTTATAAACTTTGCAATTTCAGTCCCCCACGCACCACAGAGGGTCAAAAAAATAGCCATTTAAATTATTTAAATGTAGGCATAAAACAAGAAACAAAATGACACAAAAAGAACACAAGCTATGAAATTCATCTAGAAAATATCTGTGAAAAACACTGAAGCACCTATAAAACCTGTGTAATCTGCTAAAAGTTAGTATTGCTATTCCTCCAACTTTTAGAGGAATATAGCGAGATAAATTCAACTGTTTAATGTAAAATGCTATGCAGGCCTCTCAGCAGCACTGCTACGGTCTGACTCATACTGCAGCTATTTAAGTATAGCTTCAGCGCAGCTCACTCCACAGATTACTGCACAACTCCCTGGTGTACCGACTGTTCAGGCGATTCTGAATGCGAGTACTCACCCAGCAGTGGGACCTTGTTCTGTAGCAGCTCATAATAGCCAGAGGTGAGAATCCCCACTGGGTTAGAGGGAGTGAAGCGTCCCTCCTTCACCAATCGCTCACACGTTCTCATCAAGGTGGCAGAGAATTGAGACGGGTCAACACCGTAATCACGCCAACCGCCTACGCCATCAGCGACACCTATAAGACAGAGAAAAAAAAGAAGAGAATTACAAAAATCTGATCTTTTATACTGGAAATTAAGTCAGAAAATATGCCTTTACAAGGCTTTCTTATATTCATGTTCCCTTAACTGGCTGACATCTGGTTATTTTACAACCACAAATTTATTTATTTTTTTATTTGGATTTTAGGGCTAGACCAAGTCAAACTTGTGTATTACTGTAAGATTAAAGAAAATGAGACATAGTTTTAAAAAATATCTAACAAGAATCTACTTCTCTGAATCAGAGCTGTGCAGAACAACCTTTTTGCAAGTTGCTTAGATTATGTCTCTAAAGTCTTAACAAGTCCAGAGGTGGAACGTTTTATCCACTCCTTTGCAAAACAGCTTCAGCTCGTTAGATGAGATGGGGAGTGTCTGAACAGCAACTTTTATGAACTACAAACTAAATGGCTTCATTGTCGCTCTGGGAGTAAGTAGATGTTTTTCTGCTAAAAAGTCAAACACCACAACAGTCTCTTCTGTCTAGAAATTATATAGTTGTCCTATATTTAGCTCCATCCATCCAGAAATCAACTCGGAGAACAGCTGTATTCATACTGAGATTAAAATAGCACAAGTGGGCTCTAACCAATTAGGTGAAAAGGTCCCCCCTTATTGGGGTTCTACATGTGTATAATTGTTTACATTGAGACATTTGAAGGAAAACGCACCATGTGAAACTGAAATCCTTCAGGCACAATTCTACTTGACACACTATAGACCGACTTTTGTAAAACTGCCAATCCAAAAGTACCTTTCATTCTCCTTGGTGCTGACTGGATGTACCACAATGAGTCAAAATTAGGAAGACTGTGGATATTAGCTTCTGTGGTAATTCAAGGATGGATTCCACTGTGCATTAATGCCTATTAAAGTATATTTATGTTCAAACTATTAAAATAGGCTGTTAGACGCAATTTTAGAAAGGGTTTCAAGTATTCAGTGAAATTGGTCATTCGAAGGAGGTTGTGGTATCGTGCTTCACTTTACTGGATTTTATTTTGTAGTGTCACAGTAAAAGCAGCTGGGGAAAAAAAGCACATCACACTTGTCATATTCTTACTGGAAAATACATTTTACAATTTTCTTAATCTTTACAATTATACCCTACTTTCTGTTGGCCCGTTGTTACACCACACCTTCAAAAAACAAAACAAAACAAAAAAAAAATAGATGGAACATATTTCCTCTACTTTATCTTGCACAAGTATTAGCAACTGTTTTATGAAAGCAAAACTAAGCTAGAACGTGGGTTTCCTCTAAAATTCACTCACTGTTAGCGAGAACAGAAAACAAAGCTCCAACAGCAAAACAACTCACATTACCCACCTCTAGTTTTGCGCATAATCTGATTAGCTTTTTTTGCACTACTACAGAAGTCCATAATTACATGACTGCACATAGAGGTGGGGAGAGTAATCAAAAACTGTACCTCAAGTAAAAGTAGCACATAAGTAAAATGTAGCCATTAAAAAAAATAACTCAAAAGTAAAAAAGTATTTTTCGAACTTTACTCAATTGTAGCAATACTTCATAATAATATTTCTCAAGTAGAACCAAAACGTTTGCTGTAAAAATACTCCTAGAAGTATTTTTTTTTTCTAAAAAGTTACTGAAGTAAATGTAACTTTACAAATGTAAATACACTGCTCAAAAAAATAAAGGGAACACTCAAATAACACATCCTAGATCTGAATGAATGAAATATTCTCATTGAATACTTTGTTCTGTACAAAGTTGAATGTGCTGACAACAAAATCACACAAAAATCATCAATGGAAATCAAATTTATTAACCAATGGAGGCCTGGATGTGGAGCCAGACACAAAATTAAAGTGAAATGTTCCCTTTATTTTTTGAGCAGTATAGTTCCTGCCCATCCCTGGCTGCACATTGCTTTAAACCACGTGGTCTGTGCAGTATTCGGCTCGTGTTTACCCTCGTGCCGGTGAGGACAAAACGCATTGAGGTAGCAAGCTGCTGCTAGCAATATGGCTGCCTCCACGCTCAACCATTCTGACCTCTGCAAGACATTGTAGTGCTCAGTCCGATGGTTCTTTAATTGAGCACTTTGCAGTCATATTTAGGCGTAACACAGTTTATTTAAATCCCCTGATATTATGTATTCAATTCTCAGCTTTATCGCTGTGTAGCCATGGTGGAGCTAATCTAGGTGAAAGGTCATATGGTGTTTTGAAGATAAAAGATACACACAATTAGAACATAACTGGACTCCGGTTTATTTTTTCTATATATGACATCAGGTGATTAGTGCATGCCAATATGCTACATTCTGCTAGCTGGACACGAGATGAATTTGTCAAGTTCCTATAAAAGCTGCAGGGGGCAGATAGAGTGGGGGCTGTTTTGTTTTCATCCGAGTGGTCTGCACACGTGCGGGCTGGACCACTGAAGGTCACCCGATCACAGTCGTGAGCCGACACCTATTTGACAGAGCTTTCCATGCCCGTGACCTTACCCAAAACATCGGCGGTCCTGTGTCGCGCTATGAAGCATGCGTCATCCCCGTAGCACATCCCTTTTTTCAGGATCCCTTTACGAAAGTCTTTACCAAAGCCATAACTGGCGGTGATCAGGCTGTAGTCCCGACCGTCTGTCTGAGAGAGTCCGCCCAGGACAGCCCTGGCTACCAGTCTGCCATAAGACAATACAGATAACATCCCCCAGCAAGGAGAATCTCTGTCCTGATTAGAGGCCGAACACGCTGTTCCTTTCTTTCTCTCTCCAACCAGCCCGACCACCTGCCTGCAAGTCCTCTGATCACCGGCTGTCCGTCCTTATCCGTCCATTAGCCTCCAACAGGCCCCACCACAGTGAAAATAAAGTAACCGCGGCTGATTCTCTGAACCGTCACCCTTCGACCTGGCTGCTTAGCGTGCTGTTTATGTCTCCGGTGTGCCGTTCTCGCTCACTGCAGTTCCTCCACTGGGCTCTCTCCTCACCGACATGTTGCTACCGGACACAAAGCTACGAGAACATACGGGTTTCTGACCGTTTACAACCGCTGCGGCGTGCGTCACAGCTGCGTGCCTACGGTTGGCTCCTCCCAATACGCATGCGCCGCAGAGGAGAGGAAAGGAGCAAAGAGCAAAGGTCAAGGACAGAGGAAGAAAAGAAGCACGAAATTATATTTCGTGAATACTCCAAAATTCAACTTATTTCTGATAGGAAATGAGGCATTTTATTTACATGCAAGTTGTTTTTTGTTGTTGTTGACTTTATTTTTTTTGTTGACTTTACAGGGTCAACAAAAAAAATTCTTCCTTCTCACATTTTGCTACAGCTTCAACTCAGGACTCAGACCTCTAAATGCTGATATGACTTCCAGTTAGAAAAAAAACAACTTATTAGGTACCCATGGATATGCACTTCAAAAAGGATGATGATGATGTTCAAAATAAAGTATCCAACTTAAAACCTCTGTTCTGAAGTGTATTGACTTAGTTTTTGCTACATTTCTCCTTTTCTTCCCTCTCAACTTTCTGTCATTGTCACAAGAAAAGGCTTAGACTACGGTAGTTTAGGTAATTTCTCACTGGTCACTGGAGAACTAACTGATAACTTGTTCTCTTTATTTTTCTACTACATCATTTATTTCAACTTAACTTTTGTTTTCTGTTGTTTTTCTTTCTATAGAAGCTACACCTGGTCTGGTGTTATGATTGGCTTGGATTCATTCCTGGAGGAGGGCATTGGCTGATGATGCTGACATCATTTTACCAGTCTGCCTCTCCTGCTGTTAAACGTTTTCTTTTCATAAACAGAAATGTGTGGTTATAATAGACATATTTGTCAATAGATTAATTTTTACCTTTTGAATCCAACATAAACATTTTCAATTCAAGAAACCAACAAACTGTTTATTTCTAAATCCATTGTCTCCCTCTAGTGGACTATGGTTTCTTGCTGGTTAGTTGTATAATTGAGTTTTGAGTGATCTTGTTCTAGCTGTGGCTTCCCTATTTCTCACATGTACAATTTTTAATACTGGGAATGTAAATACATGGGAGTAAAAAACACCTGGTAGCAGGCCAGCCAGTTGTGGAAAACAAAAGGTCCAGAACAAAAGCTGGAAATCACCAAAGTGCACAAAGACAGATGTTTGAATGGATCTTAAAAGTGCACACACTCCTTGCAAAATGTTCAGGACAAGAACAAAATGAGATTAACTTAAACCTTTTCCACAGATGTTATGACAAAACAAATCAGTTTGTTTTATTATAAAACAAACTGCTAAAATATAAATGTAAAGAATAAAAAAATGTGCACAGTCCCAGTTGTCCAAGTGTGTACATAACTAGAAGAAGCTTCTTTAGATGTTATAGCACTCTATCAGCATTACCCATCCTGACTTTGCAATTTTTGCAAATTTACCACATCCTGGAGATTGTGATGATATCTCTTGTCCAAAGTCTTCTTCAGATTTTTTGTCAGTTCCAGTTCTGGACTCCCATTCCAAAACTCTAACTTTTTATTCCTGCAGATTTTTATCTGGGATGTTTGAAAATCCTCAAAATACTTTTGGAAACAATTTAAAAACTGGTCTGCATATAAGGTTGTGAAATTCCAATACAGATTTTACACTGATTAATGAAAATAATAAATGTTTGTGTTTTTTTATTTTTATTTTTTTTTTTACATATACCATTTTTTATTAAGATGTAAATAAAACATATGGATGGTTTGAGAGATGTCAGTGTAATTTTCTACCAGAAATAAATTTCTTGGTTGGATGAATTTTATTTGTAAATAATTTGGCTGTGTGACCAGATTTTCACATGTCGTCACTGCTATTCTGACGACGTATCTCTGAGGATGAGCTGCAAGTTTGTTTGTTTTGTTATAAACAAATCACGACATAAATGACTTCACCGGTGTTGTGTTCTTGCTTGTAATACAGTAAACTGTGAGAGAATGGGCAATAACCGGAAGTACGTCCGTTCTGCGTAACGGAACATAACGGTTGTCAGGATGACCAAGTTCTAACACAGTTTTCTCAATGGTATCGCCTTCAGACCGTAATAACACTTGTCAGTATTTCATATATTTTTGTAATATAGCTCTGTAGAAATGAACTATGTCGAAAATATTCATTAATGTTATATATTAATACTGATTGAACGTTTGAATGTTGACAGAGGTTGACCAGAGATGCTGCTGAGCATACATATTCTGATCTCTGTTGGCATCATAATTCAAACGTTAAACACTTAGTTCAAAAATATTTCTAAAACTCAGCATATGTGGCTTTTTGATGGCTTTATTTCATCGAAGTTACTACAACTTATTCCCGCCTTCTCCCTATTTTCCCCAAATGGTGCGCCCCGTGACAGAAAACAAGCGCACCCGGAGAACATAAACCCACCCAGATCAGAAGCAGCGGCTACAGGCGGAGAACAACAAACGCAGTGTTATTGAATTACGAAAGAAGGGCAACCACCAGCCATCAATTTACCGTAAGTAAATCTAAGATGTGTTACCCTAATCGTGCTATGTTTGTTTTCATGATTTGCCCCTAATGAGGAAATAAATCGATGCTGTCAGTTTTGTTATGATAAGGACATAATACATTATGCAGTGGTGGTTACTCAGTGGTACGTCCTTAGCAGTTATTATATGCTGTATTTACCAAACACAGATCTTTCTGTTTGTACTCAGCCAAAGCGTAAAAAAGCAACGAGATTGATCTGCTTCGAGGTAGCCTACTTAAAACTCAGTTATCACATTAAGGCCATGTATCAAATTAGGCCTACACTTTCTATGGAGTCCAGTTATTCAGGGTGGCTTAAATATAAAAACATCCCTTCATATTGTTCAAAATGTTATAAAAAAAATAGAGCGAGCTATATTTGTTTTGTAATTTCTAATTGCTTTTTTTTACTTCTCTCCTTAAGGCTGTGATGGGGTGGTTATTAAAAATTGGACTTCTGTCCCTGATTATTATGTTTCTGCTGAATTTTGAATCAACTTGTGCTAAAAGAGGCGGTGGTAGCAGCAGCAGCAGCAGCAGCAGCAGCAGTGGAAAGAAATCCACAACGTCCAACCGAGGAAGTGGAACCCAATCAAAGCCATCAAACTCTCAGCCCGGAAACTACCCTGGACAGCAGAGCCCCAATCGCAACACCAATCCATATCCTTCTGGAGGGAGTTACCCGTACCCTGGAAGTAAGAATACTAATCCAGGTGGGCATAACAGGCAAAATCCACCAAGTTATCCAGGAGCAGGGAGCAACCCAAATCAGTATCCAGGAGGGAATCCTGCAGGAGGTTACCCTGCAGGAGGTTACCCTGCAGGAGGTTACCCTGCAGGAGGATACCCTAATCAACCAGGAAGAGGAAATTATCCAAATCAAAACCCAGCAGGAGGCTACCCTGCAGGCGGATACCCTGCAGGCGGATACCCTAATCAACCAGGAAGAGGAAATTATCCAAATCAGAACCCAGCTGCTGGCGGCTACCCAGCTGGTGGATACCCCAACCAAGGCAGAGGAGGGTATCCTAACCAGTACCCTGCTGGAGGGAATTATCCCAATCAGTACCCAGGTGGTTACGGCGGTGGATACGGTGGTGGTTACGGCGGTGGATATGGTGGTGGATACGGTGGAGGAGCAATTGGCGGTTACCCTAACTGGAACCCAAATAATAAAATCCTCAGCCCAAGGTTCGGTGGCGGAGGTTATGGATATGGTGGCTATGGCATGGGAGGATCTCCTTTCTCTCGTTCTGTGCAGGGCATGGGAATTCAGCCCAAATCAACAAGCTTTGCCAAAAAAGCCATGGTAGCAGCAGGTGTCGGTGCATTAGCTGGAATGGCCGTTGGTTATGGGCTAGGGCGCTTCCCTCGACCACATTTTGCCTTCCGTAACCCCGAAGAAGAATACTATTACAACAACTACATGTACCGTCGTTATGGGACCAAGTCAACGGATGAGAAAGACTATGGGCGGGACTATGTCTACAAGCCTCCTCCACGGGCCAAGACCTACGAGAACTACATGAATGAGTGCATGAATCGCACTGACCTCCTCAAAGACCAAGGCTCATCCAACAGTGGAGCAACTGATGAGGATAACGACACCGTGAGCATTGAGGAAATTGGGTACCCATCCCTGATCAACCAAGTCAAGTCCCGCCGCTGCGTGGAGGAGTACATGAAGTACTCTGCACAGTTCATGGAGGAACGAAAGTTTGAACAACAGCAACAGCCAAGAGGTAGCGCTCCTATGAGCAATGGGGTGGTGCAGCTTTTCACATCTGGCTTCGTGCTTCTGTCAAGCATGCTGCTACTGCAGTGAGGAAGAAGAAAAGGATTCCTTTCAGCCACATCCCAAATAGATTTCCCCTGCTTCCATTATAGCTGTAACAGTAACAGCCTGTGTATCGAATCTTTACAGTCGAAACGATAGCTTCTAGATTGTTACAGTCAATTTTTCTGCCAAAGTAAAGTAATCTGGATTAAGTTTTAAATACACTGCTTTTCAGAATATATTTAATTTACTGCATTTTTGTTTTTAATCCTTAATGCTTGGTAAAGAGCAAAGCAACTGATGGAATTGATGGTATGAATTATTAATATTGAAAATAGATATGCTGTATTGTTTGTCAAAATCTGTTTGAGTAAATTCATTTGTGGAGTGATTTCTAAATTATGTAATTAGTGTAATGTACATCTTTAAGAGGAATCCTTTTTGACAGAATATATTCACATTTTAGTTGTTGAGATTTCCCTTTTCTCCTCTCTTGCAAGACTTTGCTCTTACATAAGTTTGTGTATGGAAGAAAAATGGAGGTCACAGCTGTGAGGAAATGGTCCAAATAAACCAACTCTTTGGACTGGAAACACTTGACTGCCCTCCTGATCCCACTAAAGCCAAATCAACACTCAAGGGAATAAAAAAAAAGCAATTTTTGCCGAGAGGAGTGTTATAAAGAAAGAATACATACATATTCAATGTATGTATGCATAACAGTGTGAGACGCACTGAGAAATTAGAAAATGCAGGTTTCAATATATAATTAGCCCTGATGATTTTCTGATCAGTGAATGCAGCAAATCTAAATACCTGGTCAAGCATTCTTTTATGTGCAACTTGATTTTGTGGGAGGAAGTTGGATGTATTGAACAGTTTTTGTTTTCTTTGGAAGCCTATGATGTTCATTCCAGCAGCAAAAGAGAGATTGAATGGTTGTACTGGTCATTCACCATGTTCTACCTTTTTTTCCTTCTGCTCAGATGAATATAAAAAACACAAATTGGACATTTTGACACAGTAAATGGGTAAATTGACTTGAAACAAGCAAATACCCGAGTTATAAGGCTGCGAGGTTTTACAGCAAAGTGTCTCTCATGAAAGATGCCGGATGTAGAAATGCTTTCAAGTCTTTACTCAACTTCCAAATTAGGTTCACATTCGCAATAGAGTAAACACAGTTAGCATTTACCAGAGCTAATGGCTAATATTAAATACTAAAGATGATTTGAAAAGTCAACTCCACAGTCATTTTGTCTTTATTTTAAAATACGGAAATCTTGTTTTACAGCATGTCTTTGCTTCTAAATCTAGAGAAAAATCAGCTAAATTGGTATCAGTAGATCAAGGTTTTGCAAAAACTGGAAAGCGGAAATAAATTTGTAATCTGCACGTCTTTATAAATTAGCTACAAATTCAGAACATATAGCCTAGAATTATGAGATGTTTCCCCTATGAATGTATGTGTGAACTGTGTGGAAACTGTGTCAACTCTCATTACAAGTAGTAGTTGATTTCAAACCCCCTGCACTGCAAAGGTCTGAAGACTTTCTGTAAAAATGACTTTCTTTCTCAGCTTTATCCATCTCAGACATCTTGTTTGACTTCTGCCAGCTTGCTGTAACTTCCTGTTCTTCATCTTTTAAGTTTTTGATAAAAAAATAAAAAAAGGAGAGATCAGTTTGCAATGTCACTATGCTTCCTGCAGCTATCGTGAATGCTTTGTGCGCTGTTCGGTAATAATGTTGGATGCTTTTAATCTGCACATTTAGAACATTTCTAGCTTCATAGTTGCCCCAGGTAATCCCTGAATATTGTGTATCTTCAGAGAGAAAGTGGAGGCAATGTTGCTGAGAAAGTTGTATAATATACCCAGCATGAGTCGTTAGTTTTATAGCATTATTGTCCCTGTGCACATGGATATATTTATCCCGGTCTACCTTATTGTTGGAAACCTAAGTCATCGGCTGTTTGGTCTTGATTTTGTACAAATATATTCCTGAATGCATCTGGATTTTTCCACACAGTGACAGTCATTTTTCAGGCCTTGCTGACTTTGTAAATTTATTTGTTTTTACTCTAACTTCTATTGTCACAGTTTAAGTACAGAATCTCATTAGAATATATCTCAGTAGGCGTTTCTGTCCTCAAGATGAGTTGAACAATGTTGTTAAATGATTCCATTTTTACTTTCTAAAAACCAATTGTTCTCTGTTTCCATAACTGTCTCTATCCCTGTGTATGATTGTTTTTTTTTCTATTCATCATCTTTTTACATTTAATAAATAAATTCTCTGCTTGACTTTGACCAGTTTTGGTGAGTAAAATCTATCTGAATAAAACTTTGTCTTCAGAGCATGTAGATTTCTTCTGCTGAATATCTGTAAAGTGCACTTATTTCCCCTCTGGATATTCTTTTGTTGGGTTATCACATTTAAATGTCAAATGGCAATTGTTTGTCATCATTTTGACTCACAGGTGTAAACATTTTATCATAGCTTGTCATGGATGTTTATGTCTTAAATAAATTCACTTCAAAAATTATTCCTGTCTTAGTATACAGTCAGATCTGACTTAATGTCTTTTATATCTCATTACAAAAGGGTTATGAGCACTGAAAGAAAACACATTTACATGAACCAAAACGTTACTTATTTTAATATCTATTGATTTGACTTTTTTCTATTTTTATTTATTTATTTTACTATAGATTAAAGAATCGTTATTTACCATCCGTAGTTCAGTTCAGATTTTGCAAATAATTATAATTTAAAAAAAAAAAACAGAGTACATCTACATATATTTAAAGCCAAATATGAGTTGAAATGAACAGCAGAAAAAAAATTTGAAATAGAAAATTTGTAAGAATTCTATACAGTGTCAAAGGAAATGGGCCTTTAGTTGCATGGATTGATGGAACGACAAAGCAAAAAAAAAAAAAAAATCTCTCTTGCACTATTTGTTTGACTGAACAATTAGTTGTGACAGGGATGTTCATTATTTGGGGACTAAAGTGTGGAACTTTCTATTTACTTGATGTTATTCCCAGAAAACCATTTACTTTTATGAAGCTGGTCATTGTTTTAAATGCAATCACTGAAATACTGGGGGACTTATGTTTGTAGAATGTACACAAGAATATACAGTGATCATAGAAAATCTGACTGTTGTATCAGTCCGGAAAAAAACTTATGCAGCCATTTTCTTGCGTACGTAAAACAATCAGACCACACAATGCAAGAAACAGCAGGAAGGATTCTTTATTGAAAGCTTTAC
Source organism: Poecilia formosa (assembly GCF_000485575.1). NCBI lineage: Eukaryota > Metazoa > Chordata > Actinopteri > Cyprinodontiformes > Poeciliidae > Poecilia > Poecilia formosa. Next base: position 3,031,962 of record NW_006799945.1, read on the forward strand.
TTGCTTATTTCACTTCAGATCAGGGCTCACAATAAGCGGTGATTAGATTAAATGTCTCTGATCCAGCTTACTGTAAGAAAAGGCACCAAAAGTCCTAGTCTGAAAAAAAAATGTGTCCCTGTAGCAGGAGCAGATCCTCTAACAAAGACTCTCCAGAGAGACTGGTTGTTGTATCTTTGGGTTTCCTGGTAATGAGGCTGTTGATGTTGTTCTGTCTTGTGGTTGTGGTGGTTTCCAGTCCCGTGCTTTGGTTTGCCGAGGAAGCCCAGCCCGTACCCTGTTCCCGTTCCTCCCAGCATGCCTGCTGCTGCCGCTCCTGCCCACTTCAGGCCCTTCTTGGAGAGGCCTCGGCCCTGGGAGGGGGACGCTTTGTCACCATCGCCTTTACCGTGACCTCGGGAGCTGCCTCCTCGCTTGCTGAGCGAACCGGGGCACAAAGCAGCTGCGAGCAGCATCACTACCCAGAATGAGAGAAGCTTCAGCCGAACAGCCATCACTGGAAAGCTGCAAAAAAAAAGTGTCACAGTTTGAACAAACTTGAAGGATGTAGCCTTAAAATTCAAAACTACTTTAGTTAGGTTGGTACTGAACTCTTTATTTGTTTCTGTGGATGACAGAGGGGACATAAGTCTGTTGGCAGGTGTTCAAACTGGCTTTTGATTTATTGTTACTACACAAACAAAGTCATACGCTCCCCTCTGCTAACACAGCAGAGATCCAGAACCGTCCACCACATGCTCTGTCAACACTGGGATTAGCTGAGGGTTCTGTGATGCAGATTTCTCCTTTTCATATTGGAGTTGTCTTCTTCTTATCAGCAATTAAATATTATATCACATATAGTGCATGTAATATAAGAATAGAATAGTTATGAAATTTAAAAAAGTGAATAGAAGAAGCTGTTTACAGCCGTCTGTAAACAGCTGTAAACATTCAGACCTCAGACGTGGTGCTGCTTTAAAACTGAAAACTTGAAAAAGGAAATTTTTACCATTTTCTAATAACTTTAAAATAGAAACATCTTGAGAAATTAGAAGTGCTCTTATTTCCCATATTTGTAGTTTGATTCTATTGGATTTAGCCTTTGTGATGACAGGATGAGTGTAATAATTGTTTTTTTTTTTTGTTTTTTTCATTTAATGGGGAAAAAAAAAAAAGATACCTTACCTTTCTGTCTTGTTCCACAGATTGGTTCTGATGCTGAAGCTGTGGACTCTTATCAAGCAACACTTACAGTGCAGCAGAGCAGCACTTTGGCTTTCATTATCACCTCCATACCATCACCCAGCATCCAGTTAAGCCCCGCCCCCCAAAACAAACTCATATGTTCAACAACGGGCCTACAGGACAGCCTCAATGCTTCTGCTGATGCAGGTGTTATCCACCACCCCATTATAGGATAAATGAAAAGCTGCTCCATGATGTGGGCTGAAATATATAAAACCATTTAGTAAAATAAATAATTATTTGAAATAAGTTAATATCTTTAAGGCCAGATTTACATGACAGCTTGTGAGAAGCGATTAAAACACATAACTTCCATCAAGTCGCCTCATTGAGGGCGAGTATATCAGACAGCAAAATGGACTTTAGACCCAAGTTTAGCGAGTCAATCAGCAGCAAATACTATTGCCCTGATCTGAAGTGTTTTTATTTTTTTATTTTTTATTTTTTTATTTTTTTAAATCTTACAGAACAAGATGGACAACTGCTGTCTGGAGGAGTCAGGAATTTAAATATTTTTCAAGCCTGGATGAGTATTGGAAAAAATAACATGGTGTAAAACAATATTTGTATTTCAAAAACTGACTTCCTCTCTTTTCCATCCATCTAGGAAATTAGTTGCACATGAGAAGCATGTGTGCAAATTTCCTCCCAAAAACACAGTTTAGAAATAAAACAGGCAGATATGCTTCCCAGTTTAAACATAAAAAAAATCCAGGCAGGACACCACAGCAAAGTTTAATCACCACAGTGTTATTTCATAATAAAGTATTCTTACGCACTTACATTTTAAAGAACATTAAAAAAAACAACAAAAAAAAAACAAAAAACAACAACAAATCCTTTGTTTGCATCCAAAGCGTTTTTATCACATGCTTTTACATTCATGTGCATCTTGAAATGAGGGCGCTTTTACATAGAAATAAACATTCTCATGCAAAGAAACAGCTTTTAAAGTGATGTGGTGGATACTGCACAGTTCTTTGCATGTTCACATTTTACAGGAATGGTTGCCTAGTTTATTTAAACATGTGCCCAAAGTGTTTTCTTGCCAAAAATCATCTCCGTTAGAATACAATTGGCATTACTTCAGCGTAAGAGCTTGAAGGAGGAAGCATCAAAAGGTCCAGTTTTCTTTACAGAAACTAAATGACGTTCTCAAAGAGCTGCATGGAAGCCATTATATTTTCATCCTGTTGAGAGAAAGAAAAACAACATGGATTTAGACGATTATTACCGAGTCAATTTTGTCAGTCTGTTGATCACTTTACCTTTTGGCAGGTTTCTATGAATTCATCTATTGTCACCACTCCATCCCTGTTTCGATCCATTTTCTAACAAGTCAAAAAAGAGATTTGTTCACTCAAGAAATGGAATAAAAGTGGGCATTAGAAAAGCATTTTGATGTTAAGCTAATTTTGAGGGAAATCAAAACTCCTCTGACCAGAAATAGATGTAAAATTTGGATGCAATGATAAAAGAAAAACATGTTGTTTTAGTTCACCTGGAAGAACTTCTCCACATGCTCAAACGGAGAATCATCTCGTACGCTGGGTAAGGTATACCTGCCCATCATGTCATATATGGAGGTCATTATCGCTAACATTTCCTGCAGGAGAAAAATGAAACAACAGATGAGCAACAAACTACAGTGTATCTAGTTTGGGAACTTTTTTGCAACTGTTACCTCCTTTGTAATGTAGCCATCTTTGTTGATATCATAAAGATTAAAAGCCCAGCGAAGTTTCTCTGTAACAGAGCCTCGAAGCAAAACAGACAGACCTAACACAAAGTCCTGTGAAGGAGATTGAAATGTTTTTCCTTAGTTGTCTATAAGCAACAAGGCCCTGCAAAAGAATTCATCACTCTTGGACCTTTCCACCTTTTGTCAAATTACAACTCTGTACTTTGATGCATTTTAGTGGGATCTTATACAATGGACCAACACAAAATATTTCTTAACTTAAATCACTTCTAAATTGTGATTTAAGTATTTTATGCATGAAAGTCTTAAAAGTGTGGCAGATGTATGTGTGCAGACCTGCCTCAGAAGGAGTGGCCATCTGCTGCATCCGACTGCTTAGAGGCAGCAGACTTTAGACTGAGGTAAAAATTTACTTGCAGCATGACAAAGACAATAAACATACTGTACCTCCACAGAGACAATGAAAGGATACAGCTGCAAACACACCTGAATAAAATGGCTGAATTATCATGAATTTACTAGTTGATAAAATTGTTTTGAAGCAGATCCATATCCAAAATCCTGACATTTGAGACTTTTGGTTTAGATTAAAGCGTAATCATGTTTAATTAAGAGTGGCCTAGTCCAATCCAGGCCTTAATCCAAATCAGAATGTGTGGAAATAATTTAAAGCTCTCAAAAGTTCTCTATTCAATCAGACTGAGCTTGAGCTATTTCAAAGAAGACGGAGGGCAAAAATGTTTTATATGTTCCAAGTCTGTGCAAAACTAGTGGAACCTACAGATCATACGACTCTCTGCCACACAATTTGCAATTATTTACTGCTTTGTGTTGGTGAAGCATATGCAGTTTCTCTAAAACATGTTGAATGTAACAAATGCTTGCTTTAATACTTTTGCAACATCCTGGATCACTACTTAAATAGCTGTGAATTTAATCAAAGCTGCAGCCGCTGACACACTCACCACAAATCGAATGGAACCATTTCTGTCTATGTCGAATGCGTTGAACAAAAAATGAGCATATCTGGTTGCGTCTGAAAGAAAATACGATATTAAAATTCAAAAACTAATGCCCTGGTTTGACAAAAAGTTATGTACAGTATATTCTCATGGTACGGAAAACAAAACTGTTATGCTACACTGTTGGGTTAGGAAAGGAAATGAAGGAAAAATTACCATATGAAATGCACCTTTGGAATAATTATTTTAGTGTTTACATTTTGCATTTTAAAATTCAGATTATATATGGTTACCTCCTTGAGGGAAGAATTGTGAGTAGATGGTTTTGAATGTTTCTTCGTCTACTAACCCGCTGGGACATTCCTGTTGACAGGGAAACAAGTTTCTATAATGTGTTTAGTCAACAACAACAACAACAACAACAACAACAACAACAAAACACAACCCAAGAATTTAAAGAAGGTATGCATTATTATTATTATGTATATTTCACTTACTTGATTAATCATCACTGAATTATTTTTACTTTTGAACAGATTGACCCTGCCTCCTCTGGCAGAAATGTATAAAAAGTTTTCAAATAAATTGATCTGTTATTGAAGTGGCACAATCTCCCGATGAAATGTTTAGAAAACTCCTTACTGTGAGTTTGGCACCAAAATTCACACATTAAAAATTAATAATTAGAACCAAGAGAATTCATACAGAACAGATTTAACTTTTACATTAGTAACCCATAACTTCAAAATGAGGTGACTTCCCTTAGCCACTGTTCATAATAGGCAACACAAGAGAACATACAACATCAATCACATTAGGCAGATAGAGGTTTATTTTCACAACTCATAAAGTGTTAAGACAGCTAAAATAAATGCTGAAACCACTAACTTTAAGGGTGCTAGATATATTTTAATCTTAAAGTTTTTTGTTGTTTTTTGTGCAGATTTTTGTTCAAAGGTGTCAAAAATTGTGTGGAATCTGGTAAAAAAAAAATAAAAATACATTTTAAAAGTTCCCCACTCAAAAAAACAAAACAAACTGAAATGTAATTACACACAAATATCTAAAACCATTTGCCCTACATTTTTGAAGCCTCTGTAGAGCGACTGCAGCTCCTTCCTGGTGAACTGCGTCTGGGCTTGGAGCTGGTCGAGGCCCTCTGGCTGGTGCCGCACCATGGAGAGCTCAAGGTCACTGTCGCTGGTGTCTGCCGGACAGAATCAGACAAAACAGGGGGAGGACAGGAGAAAGAAAAGAGGGAGGAAACAGCGGTAAGACCAGAAAGAAAGAAGAAAGAAAAAGAAAGGAAGGAAAGAAAGACTCGGGAAGAAGGCAAAACACTGGAAAACCAAAACGAGAAAAAGCACCCACCATCTTTTAGGAAACATAACAGGAAGTTGAGAACGATGGCGGAGAGAGAAGAAAAGAGGGATGAGAAAATGGATGAGAGACAGAGTGGCATCAGACAATGAACAGTTTGAGACGAGAGCAATAAAATGAGATTAAATAATTTCTTGAGTTTGAAAGAGTGGGGCAAAATTAGGGGAGCATGTAAAAAAAAATTATGCTGATATGAATGAAAATAATTTATGAGTGCATAAACACAGCGAACCTCCTCATTGTGGACACCTGGCAGTCACACACTGATACTCTGGCCTAGGTCTTTATTTTGGATTAGACTTTCTTTGCATTATGAAGGACAAAAAGTGTCACAATTACATAAACGAATAGGGTGGAAATGCCACTTGCTCCTGTTATTAATATGATTGGCAACTTGTGACTTGCCACACAGTTTAATCAATCATTCACTCCATTTGAGAAACTGCAATGCAGGACAGCAAATATTTAGTGCCAAAGTATCACAATAAAATAGATAAATAAGTCAAAATGATTTGCACAAAATAAATAATGAATTTGCAACTTAAATCTTGAAATTTAAATAATTAAAGCATCAATCACTCTGAATTACTTAACTGAAAGTCCTATTTTACAGCACTAAGCCATAAATTTAATTTATTTGGACAAGGTGAACATCTTAAAGAAAGTGTTTCGTCTGCAGGGTAACCACTCAAATGTTAAAGACTACTTTATGAACAACAGTGACATAAGGAAATATGAAATAATAATATTTTCAGTTGATCTTCACATTTTATATTCAGTTTTTCCATTTAATTATCTATGACTTTTTACAATTTATTAAAAATATACATACTTTATATAATTTTACTTAAAACACTACATATATAATGTATTTATTTGACATTATTTATGAACCACGGCGATTTGAGTAAAAACTATGCATATACAATCAATAAAAGTATTTATACTTCATAGATACTGCAAGTTTCAATTAATAAGTTTTACATTTAGATATTTCTACATTTATTGTTTGGCACATTGAAATAATTCTGACTTTATACACCTATAATTTATGGAACTGATTCATGTCCTGTTTTGATTACAATATATCTAAAACATTTCATGACATTTCTTTCACATCTGTGACCTTGTATCACTTTTGGCACATGATGTTTGCTAGGTGACAAGTAGATGTCCACAATGTAAAAAAGGTCCAGTCACACTAATACAAACTAGAGTGAAGTTTAGGTGGATTACACTAATCAACGGGAGGAAATTAATCTGATGATGATGATGGAGCTACTCACCGTCTTTACAATGATTTCACACATGAATAGACAAAGAAGAGGTGAGGAAGATGGTGAAGGAATGAGAGGGAAAGAAAAGAAATATGAGACAAAAATGCAACTTTTACCAGGCGTGCACATTAAACATGTGCAAATAAACAAATGTTTATAATTAAGAAAACATTCAAAATGTAGAAATACAAAGATACATTCTGCAGGAGACTTAAGTGGAAATGTTTTATTAACAAAACATTTGGTTTAAATCAGAAAAACTCTATAAATGTAATAAGGTTGTATCGTTACATTGCAACTCAGTTAAGAAAGACTCAAAATTTACCCTAACCCTCTTACCTTCCAGTGACAAAGGCTCCCAAATCCCAAACTGTTTGAGAACAACAAAAAAAAGTCCAACAACAACAGCAATGGCAATGACTCCCATTCCTTCTAAACCCATTATTCACAAATATTAGATGTCAGCTCTGAAAATGCTGCTGGAATAAAAAAATGTAAGCATAAAAAATAAATATATTAAAAGTAGTGTCTCTTTTTCTGAACTGACAAATCTATTGATCCACCTTTTTGTTAGAAAAATATCACCTGCTGCCTACCATCTCCTTCATCCATCTAGCTCCATCAGTTCATCAGAGACATTGCACCAGCATCAGCAGATACGAACTGATTCACGCCACTGACCAGCCGACAAAAAGGATAACGCATGAATGAGGAACATCCTACTGCCCAAGTTTGACAAGTTTGACCGGGGCGCCTCAGTAAAAATAAAAGTCAGAAACTCCGATCACCAAAAAAAAAAAAGTCCAAAGTTGTCCTAATTTGCAGAAACATCCATCTGAGCCTCATTTCCAGGTTTAGCTCCAGTTGTCTGCTGTGAAGCAGGTGTGTACATGTGGTGCCACTGAGCATAGGAAGTTCTTTACTAATGGCCTGTGACTTTATGAGCCCCGTCATTTCAGTGATGCAAACTGTAAAACCAGGCATTGATCCACATCTGCTGATGGCTGGGATTTGAGTAGCACTTAGTGCAAATGAGCCTGTGTAATGCTGCCCGTATCTCCACACTTGGTCAGTGATAGACTCAGTAAGTAAAGTGGTTTTAATCACATGCAAGCAAATACCAGACGTTTTTGACTGGGTGTTTTTCTAATGTGATTAAACTGGATGGTGGAATATCCAAGTTGTGAAGGTTTACTTCGGAAAAGTGAATACAGTGCTGCATTTATTACCAGAGGTTGAATGGTTGTATAAATAAAGTATTTTAAACACTTGCACAGACGTTTTGATCAGGTAGGTTGGCAACACAGTGCAAGTGAAGAAGAATAGTTCGCAACTGATGAGTCTGCAAAACTTAATGGACTCAGTTTAAGCATCGGAGAGTGCTAATCAATCGATGGGAGATGAAATATTGGTCAGAGAAAGTGTACAGCATATGCATTTTGACGCAGGATTTATGTAACTTTGAAGTTTCACCAGTATTGGTCAGCTAACTTGTGAATCATCCAGTAAAAAGTATGCTAAACTAAAAAAAACCCTGCCAAAATCCCAAAGTATATAATATTTTTATAGCATTTTAGTTGCACAGATGCAAAAGATCTCAATCTCAGTTTTGCTACATTTATACAGAATTTTGAAGATAGTGCCACGTCTTAGCTGTCACATCTAACCACAGCTATTGCTTTGTCGAATGTTCTCACCATCCTGTTCTTCTTCCACCTAAGTTTTCCATATTATCTTTACCAGCTTTATTTATAAAGTATTACTAAAGCAAAGTGCTGCACATAACTGCCTGCATTAAAAGGAAAAACATAAAAAATATGACACGAATGATAAAAGATTAAACACAATAAAACTAATTGAAATGAACAAGGCCAAACTAAGTCTTTACTGGTTCTCAATACTGTTGAGTTTAGCTGCTTTGTCTTTCAGCCACCTCAAAAGAGAGATACAGTAACTGTTAAATATACAGGATCTGAACTTATATATGTAAAAAATAAAGCAACAACGTGTTGTTTAATGTACCTTAAGTGCTGACCCACCTGTTCTTCTATTAAATACAAATGGAGAGCCGTGAATTAAACATGCAAAGATACAGGCAGAGCAGTCTGCGGCCTCATCACCAGGATTTAATGACTGCAGAGAAAGCAGCATTAAGGCTAATCTAGTTTATCAAGCAGTCGCTTCTCATCTCATAATAAACTTTCCTTTTGCTGAACTTTTGGGTTTCTGGTTTTATTTTATTTTCACAACACTGCCTTCCACAAAAAAAAAAAACTCAAGAATTCAACATTTCAGTTTCAAACAGATTTAATTAAACCTTAAACTGAAAAGGACAAAAAGCAAAATAATGATTTGTTTCCTCTATTTTCAAACGGACAAAACAAACCTCTAGGGCTTCCAAAACTTTAGCCTTTTGGTTTTTACTAGCATGCTTTTCTTCCTATATCTGGTTCTGGACTGGTTCTTTTACTCTGTTTCAGTCCAAAAGATATGGTTTTCTTTCTGTTGTCTTCCAGTCAATTGGCCTTGAAGATGGAGAGTGAATTAATAGATGCTCTTAAGTTTACAAACCAGTAGATGGCGACAAAGTAATTATAATGTGAAGGAACGTTGTCACGCAAAAATAAAACTTTACATTAATTTTGTGCAGTTCAAGTTCCAGATTTGTAAATCTACTTGTAGTTATATAGTTTTTAGTTTTTGAAGACACTTTAGAGGCTAAACTGTTAGCCGATTAGCAGCCCTGCGTTGTTTTCTTGAATGTATAATTTCTCGCTGCTTTTAAGAGTCTTGTAAAAGTATTTATGATCCTTTAACTTGATCACATTTTGTCCTGTTACAACCACAAAGTTTCACACTTTTTATCGGGATTTTACGTGACAGACCACACTATAAGTGAAGTGGAAGGAAAATGTCGTAGTTTCCAGTTTTTTCACAAATGACAAAAACTGAATCAATGCGCAATATAATTCCCTTTAGTGGCAATTACAACCCATATTTGTTGGTAATGTCTTCACCAGTTTTGACCAGTAGGACACATGCAGAACAAAGCCTAGTTTGCAGATGTAACGTGACAAAGTGTGGAAAAGTTCAGGGCGTAGAAACACTTTTGCCAACCTCTATAAGTACTGAAGATGCTGCTAAGTAAAATTACATGGAAATAGCAAATCAAGGCAAATGTGATATTTATGAGACAAGGGGAGACAAGTCTGTGTCATCATGTCTGCAGAGAAGCATGGTGTCAATAATTTAAATCAACCAAATGGGAGTGGCTTGGTAAGGACACATTCAAATAAAAATGAGGAGCATACCTTTATTTTTTTTTTGCTTAAAAGGAAAGAATAAAAATGAACTAACAGCAGTGAGTTAAGAATGTAAACTGAAGTTTGTTTGCTTTTAATTCAGGAACTCTGCAATTCATTTCCTGACAGAAATAAGTTATAACTTAGAAAAGGTTGGATTAGATACCAGAAAATATTTTTCAAAGCCCTTAATACTGAAAGTGAAGGAGGATGGTGAGCAATGTTGAATTTAAAATAACATCTGAAGCAGATCCTGCGACATTGATGCATTGTGTATGAAGGTGTGCACCGCTACTGTAATATTCCTGCTCTGCAGTCTGGCCTGTGATGTTTTATCATTCAGGGCATCAGTCTGCTCTTATGTCCTCCCTTGTGTCTCTACCTGGCCCTTGCTGCTTGGTGCTGGCGATTATCCACTTGACGAGGCAGCACTTCATCAGCGATTTGCGTGAAAGTCGGGGTCTCTGCCACTTTGAGCCCTCTGTTTGTCCCCCCGGGCTGGGATCTTTGCCGTTGGCGTCAGGGAGCAAATCGCCGTCCACAGTCTTCTTCTCTGCCTGCAGAAGAGAACCAAACTAATCTCCTGATTTGGTGTGACTCTGCATTAGCACATTAATTGACTATTATTTAATTAAAGGTTGCTTTGATGTGATATTACAGAAAGTTGCCGAGGAACCCTGGTGATAACAGCTTCTCCATTATCTTTCTTACAATTAGCAGCAGATAATATTCTGATGGTTCTGGCTCTGAAATGCATAACCGCTCCCGTTCTGCAGAAAATCTCTCAGTACTGTCTTCAGCTACCCTCATTGCACTTTTACAGAAACTAAACTAACGCATGTTGAAAACAGCTCTTTATCACACCGCAGTGAATGATTTAGTGAACAGAGGGAAGAGATATTTAAGAATAAATTAAAATTCCCATTAATGACATGTGCAATTCAATAATTTATCTTCCTTTACAGAGACTGAAGCAACTGAACTCAGTTTCTTTATATGGTTCTAGGTCTGTCATGACAACACATTTTACTGGACAATAAGTTGTCCCAAAAGTTATTGCGATAAGCAATACAATTGTTGTTTTGAGTCCGTTCTCATGTAATAACGCAAGAGCAAATTCTCAAAGGTCAATAAACTTTAAATTCTAGTGAACATTTAACACTGGAACAGAAAAAAAACATTTTAAATATCCAAAATAAATGAACAAAACAACAGAAACAACAAATACAATCAATTATGAAGTTTCTGCAAACATAGCTGCCCTTCAAAGAAATGGTCAATTTGAGACGAATACACCAGACTGAAGATTTTGTTTAAATTTATCACGCTATATTGGTTTAGTGCTTACAGGTCTACATGGTCCAGAATCAGAACAAATCTCAAAGCACTTTGGGAGAGTCAGTGCAAAGCTTCGGCTACTACAGCCACATCATTACACACAAAATCTGGGTGTAACGATGGACTCAGTGTCATGAAGTGGAGTGTTTAGTGGTGAGGAGAAACGCGATTGGCCCCAGGTTGAAGTGCAAAGATGACGGTTTAATGGAGATCAGACAGGACACAAAAAATCCAGGCAGCACAGGTGAGCAGCGGCAACAGCTCTGACTCTGTCAGCAACTGGCACATGCATTCGACAACTGAAGTAAAACTTCTGATAAAAGACGAGGACCCAACAGGGAACAAGAGACACAGGTGGGTATAAATACACAGGGACAGTAATCAGGGGAAACAAGGGACAGTTGGGAATAATCAAGGGGTAGATGAGACACAGGAAAAATCCTCACACTCTGACCTGAACCTTCAGAGACACATAGGAACAATTACGAAGTCAGCCTTGTGTCATTTAAAAAAAACATTCTGGTATTAAAGGACAAATACCCCAATAAGATCTTGGGAAACTCATCCATGAGTTTATTTTAGTCACATTGATTACTGCCACAGTGTCTTCTCAGATGTGCCTAAAAGAAAAATCAATGAGACAGCTGCAGCTGATTCAGAACACTGCTGCTTATGTTCTCACCAAACCAGTCCTCACGCTGGCTCCCTATAGCTCAAAGAATAGACTTTTATTAGTTTATAAATCACTGAATAGCTTAGCACCAAAATACAGTATGACTCTGTTGCTATTGCATTAATCTTCCAGATCTCTCAGGACTTCTGGTTCAAGTCTACTCTGCGTCCTCAGAACAACATACGGAGCCGCAGCATTCGGTTTTTATGCTCCTCTGATCTGGAAAAAGCTTCCAAAAAAGCATCAAAACGACTGAAACAAATCTTCAAATCAAAGCTAGAACTCCACTTGTTTAGAGTTGCTTTGGATTGATGTTAATCATTTTTATCTGGATTCTAATTGTTCATTATGTTCCCATATTATTCCACTGCAAAATAATGTATTTTTCTTTGATTGTCGCTTTATGTTTTTATCATATAAAGCACTTTGAATGTCCTTGTTGCTAAAAATGTGCTGTATGAATGAGATTGCCTTGTCTTGATTTAAAATAATAAAGCTAATGTTATGATAAAAGACAAAACTGCTGTTTGAGCGTCTTGGTCCCTTTTTTCACCCTGTCTGAATACAGAGACAGTGCAGCATCCAGTGTGGTGCTCAATAATTTACACACCTTTAATCTGCATCAATAAAAGATCAAAGTTACAGCTGCTGTGTTGAGGTGTGTGACGACTCCGGCTTTGTGAGCGACGAGTAAAAGCGATGCTTGATGAACCCTCCAAATCTTCATGAAAGGTAACCATCATGCACCTGTGCAGACGTGCATTCATGCCACCCACACGATTACTCTTAAAAATGCATGAAGAGCAAAGTGAAGTCTCATGCATTTATGCAGCGCAGATCCATGTGAATAGTCTGAAAAGCATCTAAATGCCTTAAGTTTTGCAATCAAAATTTATTTTCACGTCAGCAACATGTTTTGATGTCATGATAATGTTTGTGCTTAAATGTAGAAAGTTACATTCTATGTGCTACAGAAGAAATCTATATTTTTCTGCAGCTGCTTTCCAGGAAGCTTTAGTTTAAAATAGAGAAAGGTTTATCATCAACAGACGTGTTGCACTGTGACATTCTCCAGGAAACCATCTGCAGGGTTATGAACTCAGTGGGAAATGGACCACTGCTGATCTTCACATATGGTGCAGCATGGTTTTGCCCACATGGAGTTTCTGTCACGATCTCTGTCGCCATATGCAGACTTTCAGTTTCTCATTACATTTCTTTTTTATTATTATTTTTGCCTCTGCATTCTGACATGTTTTCACTTCACTAATCACGAATTGGCATTTTAGTCTTGTTTTCAGATACTTTTGAACAAAACATCTGCCCTTGAATGAAATCTCGAATGCAACACTTTTCTTCTTGCAACTTTAAATTCGAGCACATCCACAATAGGTTTACACTTACAATGTTTTCTAACTTTTTATCGTGAAAAATGCACCACTTTAGGTTGTATACAAATAAGTTTGCGCCTTTATTTTGAAGTGATAAATCCCAAACCAACACAGGGCTCTCATAAATAACTAAAACACCCATTCACATGCTGCTTGAATCTCAATCGGTAACACGTAAAAAAAAAAAAGTGATAAATTCCTCCTGTACCTGCATTGCGTCTGGATTTCAGATGCTCCTTTGAAGAAAAGTCGCTTACAGCAGCCCTCCTCCTCCTGACGACCCTCACTGAACTGCAGCAGCAGCTTCAGCTTCATCAGACAGACAGCGGATATTTAAAGGAGGAGCAGAGCCGCTCACACGCCGGAAAGCTGTGACAGTCATATGGTGAAGCGCCAGAACGGGACAGGAGGAAGGGAGGCGTGGATCAGGTGTTTACATCATGACAGATGTTATTAAAAGAGCCAGATTACAAGCTGTGTGGGAGATGTGGGTGTAGACTCAGACAGTGTGAGACTCTCTGAGGAAATTAAAAAAAAGGAATTGCTGTAATCTTGTCTACATTAAATAAGACAATTCTCATTGCTCCGACAGTTTGCTAAGATTGACAGCTTTTTGTTTTGTTTTGCTTAGCCTTGTTTATGTGCTTTTGTTTTTAGTTTAAGTTGAAGTCGGGAATATTAAAGTACTCATATAAGAATATTGGAGCATTTCATGCTTTTCTAGACTGCAAAAGCAACAATTTTTCTCTTTTTTTGTCTTATTTTTTGTGGTGTTAAATCTCTAACATAACCATTTTATTTTATGCACAATTTCTGAAAAGATAATTGATGTGAAATATTATTTTTTAAGGTTTCTATTATGTGGATTTTCAGTACTTTATCATAATTTCATAACTTCTGTTCCTGTTTTTTTATTGTTACATTAGTGAGCATTGGAAAGTGTTTAAACCTCAGATCGCAACACTTTAAAACAGAGTCTTCGTGTGACTTCCGACAAAAAACCCACCAAGCACACTTCCCTTCATTTTAACTTTGAAAGGAGAAATTGAATCTGAATCGGGGAACATTCTGTGCATACAGTCAGGGTTTCATGTTATCTGGAAGAGTAAATTAATCAGAGTACAGGAAGCTTCCAAAAATACTCTGAAACTTTATCTCGAACTGTGAAAGTGGAGGATATTTTCTGCAGTCTGTCTATAACAAGATGAGGACTGTGAGCTTTGGTAACAAGCTGCAGGAAGAACATTATGCAGCCATATTTGACTTTGTGAGCATAAGTTAAAAACGTAGGGGTAAAACTAGATGTGTCCTTCAGTTTCAATAGAAATGTTAATCAGTAAAGTTTCCTCAATGTCTAGGATTAACCTTTTCCTTGTATGCATGACTTGAAAACAGTGATCCACACATTAAATGTTAGAAACGTCATTGATTAACACTTGAAACTTAATTTTGTGATGGTTGTAAAATAATCAGAAGGCAGTAAAAATTTTATTAAAAGTTATTAAATTTAACTTAAGGATTCCAGTATGACAACTAGGACCGACTCTATCACTCAAGCAGTGATTAAACAACCAGATAATGGAGGCGCCAACAGGTGTTGTATGAGGTAAGAAAGTAATATTTTTATTTGACATTTTTACAAAATGTCTGATAGATTATAGCTACATTTCTGAAATGCAGCTCAACCCTCACAAGGACAACATGACTGATTATTTGGAGAAAAGTAAGACTTGAAGAGCTTCACTAAAAATAAAGTATTTTAGTTCCATGTGCCTGTACACATTGGAGTAAAAACGCTGGCCCAGAGAAAAAGATATTAAGGGTTGTCTGAATTACAGCTATAGCCATAAATTGGATTTCTCCACTGTGGCAAATTTGAGATTGTTGTGATCGGTAGTTTTCTGTGTCTATTTTTGGGTTTTTTCTGTGTTTATTGTGATCCTGTTCCCTGTCAGTCTCTGTGATGTCCTGTCCTCCCTGTCTTGCTTGATCCCAGCTGTGTCTCTCCTGTGATTACCCTCCCAGTGTATTTAAGTCCACCTGTTGTCTCTGTCTCTTGTCGGGTCCTCGTCTTTGTTAGCGTCTAATGTCGCATGTTGATGCTCTCCAGTCGTACTGATAAGTCCTGGTTTGCTTAGCTCTTGTTTTTCAGTCTTAAGTTATCAGTTGCTACCGGTATTTAGCTGTTGGCTAAACTCTCTGCCGTGCCGCCTGTTCTGGACTGTTTGAGCTTCTATCGTTAAATTCATCATCATCTTCATCACAACCTGGGTTCTCTGCGTCTCTCCTCACCACCTCTCAACCACCACGCATGACAGAGATGAACTGGGATCCTTAAATCCCTTGACAAAGTGCCGGTTTGTTAGGTTCCCATGCTACTGCTCTCAGACATTGGAAATAAATCACCATATAAACTTCACTTCTTTAACTCAGAGTAGAGACTTTGCCATTACAACTTCTGCAAATCTAATGCCAGATTTCAGTATTTCATCTTCGTCAGTCCAGCAGCTTTCAGCTTTCTTCTTGTCTGCTTTGCACTGCTGTTGTTTTTTCCATTCATACTTTTTTTTACACTTTCTCAATTTCAGTGTCTTGTTATTGGATTTTATTAGGTTGTGACTGTGAAAGAGGAAAACAAGTGTTTTGTTTTCACTGCTGTTAACCCAATCTGTAGATATTTGTATGCAAAACAAGCATTTATCACAGCCAGTAAACCCATTTTGGTTATCAGTTTTAAAACACTGATAACCAAAGTTATTAGAGGTAGAGGGCTGCTGTGAGATTTACTGCTCAACATATACATTTAATGTTTGGCTCCAAATGTTTTCTTTTTCTATTTATAGTCAAGAAAACAATGTAAGGCTGTGTAATGACATCTCTAGCACCATTCTCCACAGCGAGGGACGTGTTCAAACTCAATAACGTCGAGATGTGCGTCCTCCTACAGTTTCCTCTCTTTCTGCAGACAGCAAGGTTATTTTTAGCCTCCAGTTTCCCAGGTGCCATCCACACCAGCTCTGGGTTTAATTCAGGGTTTGTGTTGTGCAGAACAGATGTGCTCTGGGAACGTATCCGAGTGTGTCTAAAGAAGATTTTGTTTTATTTCCTCTCTTCTCATAAATGTTGGGCTTTTCTCTGAACCGACATGCATGACTGCATCTGCACATATGGCTGCTCATTGTTTTTTTTTTTGGTTGTTTTTTTTTTATCAGAAAGTACTTATCTCATGAGATTAAAACACTCAGATGTAACTGTATGTGTTGATATTTTTGCTATTCATCCAGGTTGATTAAAATGTAGATTAAAATAAGGATATTGATTAATTGAACTGGAGATAAACTGCAGACTTTTTTCACTTTTAAGTCATTTTCACTGCTGCCATAAATAGATGTGCAGCATTGCAACACTTATCCAGTGAAAACTGAAGACAACAATGTTTTTTTTTGTTTTTTTTATTTTGCTCATTGTCTGGTTGATAAAATCTTTTTAGCTTTGTCTTTATTGAATTTTATAATTCAACCCAAAAGACAGACCTCTCCACTTGCCTTTGTTGGCCCACTCTTGGATTTTTTTTTCCCCAGGAGGATGATAGAAACTATAATACAGGAGCACTTTGATTCCTTAATTAACTTCCCAGCTCTAATCCCCTCCCTATTTTCATTACGTTCACAAATGTTGTGCTAATCATTAGCGTTAGGCAGCACTGAAGGTCACAGGTTAATCAAAGTACGTGCTGTTATTTCGTTCCCCTTCCTGCAAATCCACAGCGCACGTGCGGTGGAGCAGATAAAACTTTTATATCTTACTGCCTGTCTCTTCTTTCCAGTCACTGCACATCATAACTAATGCAACACACACTGCATGTGCGACCTGATTTTCTGAAAAGCTTCTGCAATCTATGCATCAGGTTGGAATAAAGAGACAGAATGAGCATGTTTGGCTGTTTTTAAAAGCATGAAGCGTCAAGATGATTTACGCTGGATTTTGTTTTAACTTTGTAGATATTGTGCATAACGAATGTTGCATCTGGATTGCGTCTGTGGTAAATGGATGAAATACTTTATTCCAATGAGTTTAGGAGAGAAAAGGTCATCCCAAGATCAGTTGCCTCTTTATCTGAATGCCCCCTTAAAACTTTCTGATTGTATTCCTGCCTCAGTGCAACGCAAAGAAATAAGAGAAACTATAAAACAAAGTAACAGAACAGCTGTTCTTTATGTTGCAACTCAAAAATTCAGGACAGTGTAAAAAAAAAAATCCTACCTCTGATTTTTCTGAGCCACTTAAACCTGAAAGTTTTCCGTCTCTTCGTTTAAAAATGTGCAACAATTGTTGGATACAAATGATTGTTTTATATTCTACCTGTGTGAGAATGATTACAATTGGAATATCTAAACTAATACAGAATTAACTTTCTCTGATCTCCTTCAAAAAGGAGTTGATACTTTAAGTTACATTTATGTCCCTTATGTAAACAGACTCAAAATCTGTGAAAAGTCAGTTTCGAAATCAGTTACCTATCTCAGATGATGACTTATGCTACATTTAAAGAATCAAGGAGGATGATTATGAATAAAGATATTTATTTTATCAAATTAAACATGCAGTATGAGAGATATTTAGTTCAAATCACTATTAAATAAATTACAAATCCTATTGTAGTTCTCAGTTTTAACACCAGAGGGCGCCACTGAGCATGCCATCCTTTCATAGGGGCTGTAGTGAGCCAGCGAAGGGGTTGTCCTGCAAAGTGTACACTTAAAGGAACTTCCTCTTGGACAGACGTGCGTGAGGAAAAATAATAAACACAAAGCACTTTCTGAAAGTTTCTAGGATGTGAAACAATGTGAAACCTGAACCAAAACACACACCTTTGAAAAGAGATGGCTTACAGTTTTATGGTTCCCTGTGGTTGTTTCAGGAACAATATTTCTGTTGATAATGTCTCCACCATGAACAGAACTCAGTCCAGATATGGCTGAATCTGAGAGAGAGGGACAAGTTGTTTTAGATGTCCACAAATCACAGATAATTGATCATTATTGGCAGAGATGTGCTTTGGAACATTGCTATTTGATCAATCAAAAGATCAAAATTTAAAGCTTATAAATTAACATTTATTATTATTATAAACAGCACACCAGAAAACATACAGATGATGTTTTGCAGGATTAATCAAAAATCTGCCTAATCAGCTTAACAAGTATTCAGCAAAACAAAGCCTTATTGGTGTAGTCTCAAGTTAGCTGACAAAATCTGATTCTGAGTTTACTTCCCAGAAATATGTTTACAATAAACAAACACTGACCGACTGAATTAATTTACAGAGCCTGATGTAACATCTTGCAATTCTGGTAATTCTGCCGGGTTTTTTTTTTAGCTTGTTTCAGAACAAACTTTATTTAACTGAACCAACGCGATCGAAGCCTCAGATTGTGTAAACCTCACGCAATGTCGTGCAAAAATATTAATACAGGAAGTTGACATTATGTAGCATTATATCCACAAACTTCTCTAAAGTTTATTGGGATAAACCAGCAAGTGGCATGCTAGTAAAATAGAAGAAATTGTTTTCCAAGACTTTTTACAGAAAAAAAAAAAAAAAATCTAAAAAGTGCGGTGTGCATTTGTACTTATCACCCTGAGTCGATACTTTGCAGAGCTGTCTGGCTGGTCTGGTTTTTATTTATTTAGATTTATCAGAGAAACAGAGTTGGACTTTTCTTAGATTTATATTTATGAAACAAACCATGCATTGTGTTCCTTTCACTTCACAATTCATTTACCTCATAAAACCCTGAAAAAAAACCCCCAACAAAACACACAGACATTTTCAGTTATATCATGATAAAATGCTACAAGTTTCCAGGGGAATAAATATTTTCGCAAAACTCTACATACGTTAAAGTTCTGCAAAATTGACTTGTATAACTATGAAGTGTTTTGTCATTTCTATGTACAATAACATCCACACAGGAAACTATGATTTCATGCAGGATGTCTCTTTTTTTCCCCTGTGAACTTCACTTCCTGCAGTCCCCCCATGTCATTGTTTGACTGTTTTAATGATATTGTTTAGTCTTGGTTGAGGGTGGAGAGGGCTGTAATAAAAAGATTCAGGAAACCTGACATCCAACATCACACAGAGCTATTTCTGCTCTGTTAGTGGGACTAATACAAATGCACACACAGACACGCATGTCGCACAGTGAGTGGATTTACTTTTTTGTGGGTTATAGAGTTCAGAGAAACGGGAATTTCTGCACAGACTTCAGGGATCAAACAGGCCAAGAAAAGAATATCTCTGGCCCGCCTCAGTTTCCTGACTATGTGACGTCTGAGAGGGGAAGAGGGGGGCGAATGAGATCCCCTTTGCTATCTGTTCCTGAGACTGAGCCTGCTTCTGCGCCTCCCACTTCATTTTCCCAGTAGTCAACAGGAAGACTGGAGGCCAGAGAGAGTGGTCGCAGTCTGCAGGAGAGGAACGTCCAGGGTCCAGCTGTAGTGAGAACAAAGGCAAAGGAATGAGCAACAGCCAGAAAGAAGTGAAGAAAGTCCAGTCAGTTTATCTGCAAAACTTGGAGAGACTTAACAAAGGGACAAAGTCTGAGAAAAAGAGTTGGAACCCCAAAGAAGGAGATTTTTCTGTGAAAGCAGCAATGGAAAAGCTGCGACCTTCTCCCATAGCTGGCCAAGTTGCCAAAAGCTCAGCAAACAGAATCAGCAGAGATCTGACCTGCTCCATATGCTTGGATCTTTTCAAGCAGCCAGTTTCCCTGCCTTGCGATCACACTTTCTGCCAGGGCTGCATCGAGGGCTACTGGACGGGGCCGCGGGGTCCCGGCCAGGGGGGCACGGGCTCCTGCCCTCAGTGCAGGAAGGTGTACCCCGGGAAGAGCTACCGACCCAACCGCATCGTTGCCAACATTGTGGAGAGCTACTGTCACGGTTTGGAGGAGAGCGGGAGCACGGGATGCCTGGCAGATGCGGGGTGTGCGGAGAGGGCTCCTGCTCCTGTCCCACACTGCAGCAGGCACAGGGAGGAGCTGAAGCTGTACTGCGAGGAGGACCAGGAGCTGGTGTGTTTGGTGTGCGGCGTGTCCCAGGAGCACAGGAACCACACCATGATGTGTGTCCAGGAGGCTGAGCAGAAATACAGGGTGAGTTCCTCTATGATCGCGTCTTCAGGTTGCTATTATTCAAGTTTATCTGGAATAGTGGGGTCCAGGTTTGCATGCAATACATCTGGTGGCAGATACTTTCTAGGCACCAGTGCAGTAGATCAAGTGAAACATGTATTTTCTTTTCCTGTCAGGTTTGCAGTTTGTTGATTTCTCTGATGCCCCCCTCCACCCCACAAAAGCCAGTGAAAGTTGTGCCATTGTGTTTGCAGTGAGTCACAGTTGTTTTGCTGCGTTTCTCCTGCAGGGATTTCTCAACAGCTCCATGGATTCCTTAAAAGTGGAGCTCAACACGGCGCTGCAGTGTGACAGGGAGGCTGAAGATGAAGTTAAAAAGCTCAAGGTGGGATCAAACACAAACGAAAACAAAATCTTATTTCCAATCACCGATGTTCCCTCATTTCTAAGTCTTTCAATACTCAGAGGATCATAAATTTTGAGGCTCTGCATCCAATCCAAAATTGCTTTAAGGTATTCAAATAATGAAGGCTATAAACACAGAATAAAGCTTTCTTAAGTCATCTCACACTGCCTTTGCAAGTGTTATGAGTTAGCTCCTAAAATTGCTCACTTTTTTGTCTTTTCACAAATAAAAGTCTCAAATCTGAAACTGAGACTCAAAGCACATTTACTGAGTCTAAGTGTTTTCCATTTGAACTAAAGATGACCAAATGTAGTCCAGTTTTGTAAGAAAACTTTGAAACTGGCTGTTAGTTTTGCACCAGTAGCCTGCACGGCAGATGCTAACGTTAGCATAGTTAGCAGCTAATGGTTGCCAACGGTTAAAAAAAAACATTTTCCCTGTGAGAAACAAAATATTTCAAAGTGCCAGAGGCTTATTTTATGCTTATACAATATTTCTGACGCACACATAATTTGCATAAAGCCTTTCTCAGTTGAGTCCCTTGCTAAAGTCTGCCATCGTCCGTTCCCAGGACCACACGGCCGATCTGAAGCAGCGCATCGAGGCCCAGTTCAGCGACCTGCACCAGTTCCTGTACCAGGAGGAAAAACTCCTCCAGGTGAAGCTGAAGACGGAGGAGCGCAGGGAGCTGATCCGCCTGGACGAGCACAAGGCCCTGCTGTGCGTGGAGATCTCCCGCCTGCAGAGGGCCGTCCACGAGATAGAGGACAAACTCAAAGAACAGGACCCGTTCATCTTGCTCCGGGTGAGTTCAGCCGTATGAAATTCATGCACAGTGGAGAACAACTCATCTGGAAGTTATTACCAGCATGATGAGTCAGCCGCGGGGCCGCTTAGCGTGGAAAAAAATGCTGAGCTCTTGGTTTCAATAAAGTTTTTTTTTTTTTTTTTCTAAATCTGTTTTTATATGAGGTGGACAAAGGTCTCATTTTTGCCAAAACATACACTTCTGCGAATCATTTTAAACGCCTCAGACATTCCAGATTTGATTGAGCAGAGTTTGCGTTTCATGTTTGTTAGAGGCCTTACACACGCTTGACCATATCAGATGAATATCAGCAACCACTTAAAAACAAAAGACTCTAGGGCTCAGAGAGTTCAGACAGGACGCAGGCCAGTAATCTCACCCTCTCATCTGGAGAATAAGGGACTTTAGCTCAGGCACGTTGCCACTCTATCTCTGGCTTCAGCTGCGGGACTTTCCCCAGGCCACAAAGATCCCGCAGGGTGGGACTGCATGAGCTCAGACGTTGATGTAATGTGGAAAGAAAGATTTCTCTACTTTAAAATAAAAAAAAACTAATTACCGGTCTCTCTCGCTCTCTGTGTGTGTGTCTTCCTGTGCTTCTTGCTGCTCCTTGTGTTAGAGCATCAAAGCCCTTCCCCAGAGGTGAGTGTGAGAAACTTTTGGATGTGTTTTCCTTGGAAAGATGTGACTTTATTCCCTCCTTTCATTGCTTGATGTTGTTGGCAGGCCTTCTCTCAAGTTTGAGAAACCGACTTTTACACCACCAAGTCTGTGTGAGGGCCGCTTTGCGGGGCCTCTGCAGTACAGAGTTTGGAAGTCTATGAGGGGAAGCCTTTATCCAGGTAATGCATGCAACACATGGGCTCCTAAACTACTCACCTGCACAGATATTCATCTTGAGAAGCTGAACTTACAGTGTCACACCTGCTTAAGGTTTTCTTTATGTGTTGCAACAGCAAAGACATGTTTTATTGGGACATTATATAAAGAATTAGCTCAGAGTAACACATACTTGTGAAGTGGAAGGAAAATAATTCATAAAATCCACATTTCTTTTGCAAATAATAATCTTGAAAGTGCAGCCTTTTGTTGTATTTAGATTTTTGTTTTTTTTTAGCAGAGCCGGATTTACAAGAATGTGGGCCCTGGGCAGGAGCTAGTTTTGGTGCCCTAGTCAGTTCAGAAAGATTCTTCTTCGAATACAAATTACAATACACTAAAAGATAGTCCTATACATAAATTGATGCATGATTGGTTTTACATGNGAAACCTGAACCAAAACACACACCTTTGAAAAGAGATGGCTTACAGTTTTATGGTTCCCTGTGGTTGTTTCAGGAACAATATTTCTGTTGATAACGTCTCCACCATGAACAGAGCGCAGTCCAGATATGGCTGAATCTGAGAGAGAGGGACAAGTTGTTTTAGATGTCCACAAATCACAGATAATTGATCATTATTGGCAGAGATGTGCTTTGGAACATTGCTATTTGATCAATCAAAAGATCAAAATTTAAAGCTTATAAATTAACATTTATTATTATTATTATAAACAGCACACCAGAAAACATACAGATGATGTTTTGCAGGATTAATCAAAAATCTGCCTAATCAGCTTAACAAGTATTCAGCAAAACAAAGCCTTATTGGTGTAGTCTCAAGTTAGCTGACAAAATCTGATTCTGAGTTTACTTCCCAGAAATATGTTTACAATAAACAAACACTGACCGACTGAATTAATTTACAGAGCCTGATGTAACATCTTGCAATTCTGGTAATTCTGCCGGGTTTTTTTTTTAGCTTGTTTCAGAACAAACTTTATTTAACTGAACCAACGCGATCGAAGCCTCAGATTGTGTAAACCTCACGCAATGTCGTGCAAAAATATTAATACAGGAAGTTGACATTATGTAGCATTATATCCACAAACTTCTCTAAAGTTTATTGGGATAAACCAGCAAGTGGCATGCTAGTAAAATAGAAGAAATTGTTTTCCAAGACTTTTTACAGAAAAAAAAAAAAAAAATCTAAAAAGTGCGGTGTGCATTTGTACTTATCACCCTGAGTCGATACTTTGCAGAGCTGTCTGGCTGGTCTGGTTTTTATTTATTTAGATTTATCAGAGAAACAGAGTTGGACTTTTCTTAGATTTATATTTATGAAACAAACCATGCATTGTGTTCCTTTCACTTCACAATTCATTTACCTCATAAAACCCTGAAAAAAAACCCCCAACAAAACACACAGACATTTTCAGTTATATCATGATAAAATGCTACAAGTTTCCAGGGGAATAAATATTTTCGCAAAACTCTACATACGTTAAAGTTCTGCAAAATTGACTTGTATAACTATGAAGTGTTTTGTCATTTCTATGTACAATAACATCCACACAGGAAACTATGATTTCATGCAGGATGTCTCTTTTTTTCCCCTGTGAACTTCACTTCCTGCAGTCCCCCCATGTCATTGTTTGACTGTTTTAATGATATTGTTTAGTCTTGGTTGAGGGTGGAGAGGGCTGTAATAAAAAGATTCAGGAAACCTGACATCCAACATCACACAGAGCTATTTCTGCTCTGTTAGTGGGACTAATACAAATGCACACACAGACACGCATGTCGCACAGTGAGTGGATTTACTTTTTTGTGGGTTACAGAGTTCAGAGAAACGGGAATTTCTGCACAGACTTCAGGGATCAAACAGGCCAAGAAAAGAATATCTCTGGCCCGCCTCAGTTTCCTGACTATGTGACGTCTGAGAGGGGAAGAGGGGGGCGAATGAGATCCCCTTTGCTATCTGTTCCTGAGACTGAGCCTGCTTCTGCGCCTCCCACTTCATTTTCCCAGTAGTCAACAGGAAGACTGGAGGCCAGAGAGAGTGGTCGCAGTCTGCAGGAGAGGAACGTCCAGGGTCCAGCTGTAGTGAGAACAAAGGCAAAGGAATGAGCAACAGCCAGAAAGAAGTGAAGAAAGTCCAGTCAGTTTATCTGCAAAACTTGGAGAGACTTAACAAAGGGACAAAGTCTGAGAAAAAGAGTTGGAACCCCAAAGAAGGAGATTTTTCTGTGAAAGCAGCAATGGAAAAGCTGCGACCTTCTCCCATAGCTGGCCAAGTTGCCAAAAGCTCAGCAAACAGAATCAGCAGAGATCTGACCTGCTCCATATGCTTGGATCTTTTCAAGCAGCCAGTTTCCCTGCCTTGCGATCACACTTTCTGCCAGGGCTGCATCGAGGGCTACTGGACGGGGCCGCGGGGTCCCGGCCAGGGGGGCACGGGCTCCTGCCCTCAGTGCAGGAAGGTGTACCCCGGGAAGAGCTACCGACCCAACCGCATCGTTGCCAACATTGTGGAGAGCTACTGTCACGGTTTGGAGGAGAGCGGGAGCACGGGATGCCTGGCAGATGCGGGGTGTGCGGAGAGGGCTCCTGCTCCTGTCCCACACTGCAGCAGGCACAGGGAGGAGCTGAAGCTGTACTGCGAGGAGGACCAGGAGCTGGTGTGTTTGGTGTGCGGCGTGTCCCAGGAGCACAGGAACCACACCATGATGTGTGTCCAGGAGGCTGAGCAGAAATACAGGGTGAGTTCCTCTATGATCGCGTCTTCAGGTTGCTATTATTCAAGTTTATCTGGAATAGTGGGGTCCAGGTTTGCATGCAATAAATCTGGTGGCAGATACTTTCTAGGTACCAGTGCAGTAGATCAAGTGAAACATGTATTTTCTTTTCTTGTCAGTTTGTTGATTTCTCTGATGCCCCCCTCCACCCCACAAAAGCCAGTGAAAGTTGTGCCATTGTGTTTGCAGTGAGTCACAGTTGTTTTGCTGCGTTTCTCCTGCAGGGATTTCTCAACAGCTCCATGGATTCCTTAAAAGTGGAGCTCAACACGGCGCTGCAGTGTGACAGGGAGGCTGAAGATGAAGTTAAAAAGCTCAAGGTGGGATCAAACACAAACGAAAACAAAATCTTATTTCCAATCACCGATGTTCCCTCATTTCTAAGTCTTTCAATACTCAGAGGATCATAAATTTTGAGGCTCTGCATCCAATCCAAAATTGCTTTAAGGTATTCAAATAATGAAGGCTATAAACACAGAATAAAGCTTTCTTAAGTCATCTCACACTGCCTTTGCAAGTGTTATGAGTTAGCTCCTAAAATTGCTCACTTTTTTGTCTTTTCACAAATAAAAGTCTCAAATCTGAAACTGAGACTCAAAGCACATTTACTGAGTCTAAGTGTTTTACATTTGAACTAAAGATGACAAAATGTAGTCCAGTTTTGTTAGAAAACTTTGAAACTGGCTGTTAGTTTTGCACCAGTAGCCTGCACGGCAGATGCTAACGTTAGCATAGTTAGCAGCTAATGGTTGCCAACGGTTAAAAAAAAACATTTTCCCTGTGAGAAACAAAATATTTCAAAGTGCCAGAGGCTTATTTTATGCTTATACAATATTTCTGACGCACATATAATTTGCATAAAGCCTTTCTCAGTTGAGTCCCTTGCTAAAGTCTGCCATCGTCCGTTCCCAGGACCACACGGCCGATCTGAAGCAGCGCATCGAGGCCCAGTTCAGCGACCTGCACCAGTTCCTGTACCAGGAGGAAAAACTCCTCCAGGTGAAGCTGAAGACGGAGGAGCGCAGGGAGCTGATCCGCCTGGACGAGCACAAGGCCCTGCTGTGCGTGGAGATCTCCCGCCTGCAGAGGGCCGTCCACGAGATAGAGGACAAACTCAAAGAACAGGACCCGTTCATCTTGCTCCGGGTGAGTTCAGCCGTATGAAATTCATGCACAGTGGAGAACAACTCATCTGGAAGTTATTACCAGCATGATGAGTCAGCCGCGGGGCCGCTTAGCGTGGAAAAAAATGCTGAGCTCTTGGTTTCAATAAAGTTTTTTTTTTTTTTTTTCTAAATCTGTTTTTATATGAGGTGGACAAAGGTCTCATTTTTGCCAAAACATACACTTCTGCGAATCATTTTAAACGCCTCAGACATTCCAGATTTGATTGAGCAGAGTTTGCGTTTCATGTTTGTTAGAGGCCTTACACACGCTTGACCATATCAGATGAATATCAGCAACCACTTAAAAACAAAAGACTCTAGGGCTCAGAGAGTTCAGACAGGACGCAGGCCAGTAATCTCACCCTCTCATCTGGAGAATAAGGGACTTTAGCTCAGGCACGTTGCCACTCTATCTCTGGCTTCAGCTGCGGGACTTTCCCCAGGCCACAAAGATCCCGCAGGGTGGGACTGCATGAGCTCAGACGTTGATGTAATGTGGAAAGAAAGATTTCTCTACTTTAAAATAAAAAAAAACTAATTACCGGTCTCTCTCGCTCTCTGTGTGTGTGTCTTCCTGTGCTTCTTGCTGCTCCTTGTGTTAGAGCATCAAAGCCCTTCCCCAGAGGTGAGTGTGAGAAACTTTAGGATGTGTTTTCCTTGGAAAGATGTGACTTTATTCCCTCCTTTCATTGCTTGATGTTGTTGGCAGGCCTTCTCTCAAGTTTGAGAAACCGACTTTTACACCACCAAGTCTGTGTGAGGGCCGCTTTGCGGGGCCTCTGCAGTACAGAGTTTGGAAGTCTATGAGGGGAAGCCTTTATCCAGGTAATGCATGCAACACATGGGCTCCTAAACTACTCACCTGCACAGATATTCATCTTGAGAAGCTGAACTTACAGTGTCACACCTGCTTAAGGTTTTCTTTATGTGTTGCAACAGCAAAGACATGTTTTATTGGGACATTATATAAAGAATTAGCTCAGAGTAACACATACTTGTGAAGTGGAAGGAAAATAATTCATAAAATCCACATTTCTTTTGCAAATAATAATCTTGAAAGTGCAGCCTTTTGTTGTATTTAGATTTTTGTTTTTTTTTAGCAGAGCCGGATTTACAAGAATGTGGGCCCTGGGCAGGAGCTAGTTTTGGTGCCCTAGTCAGTTCAGAAAGATTCTTCTTCGAATACAAATTACAATACACTAAAAGATAGTCCTATACATAAATTGATGCATGATTGGTTTTACATGCTCCCCAAAAATTACGATATCTTAATTTTCAAATACTTGAGCGTGGCTTATATTCATTAAAATCCCAAAATATTAATACAATTAATTTGATATAGGCCTATGAATTTTATCTAAAGTGCAATGCAAAACAACCATTCATTTAAAAAACAAACAAAAAAAAGTCTTTGGTCTGACAAAAACAAAAAAGTGGCTGTAGACTCCTGCAAGCCCTTAAAATCTGGCCCAGTTTCTGAGTTTTCCAACTAGAAAAATCAGAGTTTTCAAATGTATCTTTTTTTTCTTTTATTTCTAAATTATGCACTAATATGTAAATTTCTTTAAAATAAAGTTTGACGTCGCAACGTGACACAATGTGAGAAAAGTTGGCGGATACAAATACCTTTGCAAGGCGCTGTGTCATATCAAAAAAACGTCCCTCTGCTTAGTTCCAGCAGCCATTACGTTTAACTCCAGTACCGCCAACCCGTGGCTCAGCCTGAGCTCCTCCCTCACCTGCGTCCGCTACCAGACCTTCAACCACACCGTGGAGGACAACCCCAACAGGTTCAACGCCGCCCTGTCGCTGCTCGCAAGTCAGGGCTTCACTCATGGCCGACACTACTGGGAGATCGAAGTCTACAGCAGCACGGTGTGGACGGTGGGGGTCGCCAGGGAGTCGGTTCCCAGAAAAGGAGTCATCAAGGCCCTCCCAGCCAACGGCTTCTGGACTCTCACCCTCTCTTATGGTGTTAGATACATGGCCGGCACATCCCCGCCGACCGTCCTGTCCCTGGAGGAGCCGCTGGCCCGGATTGGGGTGTACCTGGACTACAAGCGGGGCCTGGTGTCTTTTTACAACGCAGAGAGCATGACCCACCTCTACACCTTCAGGGAGACCTTCACTGAGACGCTGTACCCTTACTTCAACCTCGGCTTCCTGGATAAAGTGCACGAAAATGAGCCTCTCAAGGTTTTCTTACCAAAGATTTAATAGCAGGAGTAAGAGAGAGCAAGTGAACATGCCTGAAGTTAAAAATGAGGAAACTAATTGTTGCTATGAACTGACAATAATGTGCAAAAGTCATGAGTTACACATGACCGATTTATATTTTTCTTGCAGTAGGCAAGACTTTCTTGTAAACTTTTTAAGCAGTCTCTACGAAACCTGTAAGATATATCCAAAAAAATAACAAAATCTAAATTATAAAATAGAATTTCAGCAACAAAAATCTGATTTTATAGGAGATATTTGCTAAAACTCCATCATACAGTGGATGGTAAACTGAAGGGTGATGGACCTCTTTCAGAGTTTGAACTTTTTCCTCGTTGAAAAACTTTGGATTCTGTCAATCAGCAGCTGATAATTGTTTCGTTCTACGCTTTTCTTATCATTTCTTAAACATTAGCCAATTAGCAAAATGTGGCCAAAGTTATAGAGAATTAACTGACAATCAACAGCATTTCAAAAGATAACAAGAAAGTCTGACTCTTTGGAAAGAAAATGTGATGAAATCGTTTGGTTTCAAACTTTTATGCAGTATTATATATGCAATAAACATTTGTAAAATATCGTCGATTAATTATTTTCTTTATGTATCCTAAACAATCTGACTTTAACACTACTCTGTATTATGAGTAGCATTTTCTGAAACACACGGTTGAGTTTGTAGGAAGTTTTCCCGCTCCGTGTTTTATTTTTGAGAAGCTGTGCTTCAGACTGTGTATAATCACCTGACTGAGAATGGATGAAATAATCTCTCTCCTGCTCATCTGTACATGTGTATTTTAATTTTGAAGAATTATAAGTGAAAATGTAAAACCTTTGTTTCTAAAAACACGATTGGCTCGATGGTTTGAATCTATGCACTGTGAAGCAGTTCCACTTTTAATTGGTGCCGTCAGAATAAATTGAAAGGAATAAACACCGCATGAATGTCAGATGGAAGTAAATGAAGAAAGAATATACAAAACTTTTAAATAGCTGTAGTTTTTTTTCCCTCTCTGCCTGTAAAAGTAACTCAGGTTTTAAATCTGATTATATCTATATTTAATAATCTGATTCAAAAACTGATTCATGCAAAGCTCGATTTAGTCCACCTGCAGTGAGATCCACGTTTCTCAGCACGCTTGGTAAAAAAAAAAATAAATAAGACGGCTTTAAATAAATTAATCTTTTATGTCAGTAGCATGATCTATATCTGAAATTTTTAGAGAAATAAATAATTTAACATATGTATTTAGCAGATGCATTCAATGTGAGGGCAAATTCCACACTGCAAAAAAATATTTTTAACAACATTTCAGATTTCACATTTGCGTTCCCAACAAATCCTATGCAAATAAAGGTAATTGAAACCCAGTAGAGTGTTAAAAATGGGCCTAATCTTTGACTTCCTGTTTCCATTTGGTGTTGGGACAAATTTCTCTCAGCCACTCTTCAAAATGGGAAAGAAAGTAAGGAATACAATTGTTGATTTTCATAAATCAGGAATTAGCTACAGGTAAAAGTCCAGCAGTTACATATGCACAGTCAGAGAAACATTTATATGGAAAACAGTTTGAGGTCCTAAAAACTCTGCAGCTTATTTTCAAAGCTTTCTGTTCACATCGTTAAGAGTGCAGCAAATGACTGCGGAGGCTGCTATAATTATTCACTGAAAGCATGTTGCTAAACATTAATTACAGACGTCAGACTGTATCATTTTCAGCAATTGCATTTATTTATTTTTTTTTACTGCACAATCCATAAAGCTTTTTTTTTTCTTTCTCACAATTTGCAACTTGTGTTCCCTTCAGCAGCTTCATATTTTCTTTGTATTTGCAGCAGATGATGTCAAGAGATAAAAAACAAAAAACAAAAGGAGATTGGAACTTTTGAGTAAATAAAATCTCTAAATGTCTTTGATTATAAATATCAGTAACGTATGTTTCAGTCAACAAAGCTGACTCAGGCATCTGAGTCGCACTGCATCCATTCACGTTAAAATGAACAAAAACAAAAGAAAATCCAGAAGATGATTTAATTCTCCCTTCAGTGTTCGCAAATGCTTAAAATTACATGATATTCGTAAAAGTTGAAGTCTCCTTCGGATGGTTTTATAAGTCTAGACTCACAGCAAACTATATTTCAATATATACATTTTATATCTCAATCCAGTGTGTGTCTGTAACCAGTTTCTAAAAAGTGAGGCGGCCGCTATAAATCCGTAACTTCCTCTGAAACTAAACAGCTCTGAATGCAAAGACGGATTTCTCCGTATGGTTTCAATTAGTCTTACAGATGTAAAGTATGCAGGGTGGTGTTTGTGGTATCAAGCCGAGCGTTTACCCGTCGCCTGAAAACGGGTGTGACCGTCCGAACGTTGGGAGATGGGAGTCTGCGATTGGGGCCTAGCTGCTGGTGTGTAGCGTGTCCTGGAACTTCGTGCTGGTGTAGCGTGCATGGAAGCCTTTTTTACTGATGCTGTCGTCTGAGTGGAACTTTAAAACGATGGCGTCTCCGGCTGAGTAGACGTCCTCTGGGGCCTGAGGGAACAGAAAACACACACGTGTGCCGTTTTTAAACCCGCTTAGGCATCGAGAACGGGATCAAGAAGATTATTAGAGATCCTACCCCTGATCCACAGTATCGGCCCAGTCTGGGGGACTTGATGTCGGCGCCGTCGTACAGCTCCAAATAATCGTAGCTGCAGTCCGCCTCGTCCTCGGTCTCAAACACTTTGAAGATGATCTCCACGCCGTAGCCCTTCTCGGCGGTGAGCACCCACAGACAGTCGGAGCCGCCGGGGTAGTTGTTATCTCCAAACTGTGCATGAGAGTACAGGTCTTTTGTCTTGACCTCGGCTTTAAGGCTTCCTCCGCATTCTGGGAATCCACAGCCACAAAATTAAAGGGTCAAGACGAGAGGCTCGTAAAAGGGTGGAAAGAATGCAAGAAACACTTAAAATGTCACATTTCTGGCGACTCTTTTCCCCCAGCTGCAATTTACCATTTCAGGCTTTTTTTCAGTACCTTTTTAAGAGACCCTTGGCCGAGCATTTTCCCTCAAACAGCATCTTCTCAGCAGTGACGGTATATTTACAGTTTATTCTGCAGCCCTACATTAGGTCACCGCACTTACGTGTTTGTATCCATGGAGCTTTTATATTTTGTCGAACTCATTAATGTATTTTAGTGATCAAAATAAGGCAGAGCTTTCAAAAGCCTTTTAGAAATGTGTAGTGTGCAGAAATGATCCTGTTATTTTGGTCCTTTGAGTCAATCAACACTTTGTTGGTTCAAATAGTACTGCTGTCCTGCATGTTTTAGATCTTTTCTTTTGTTTTACACACCTGAATCAAAATAACAGCTACCTGGATGTCATCATGGTGGTAAGGTCCCAAAATATATCAGTTTGTGGTTGTAATATGAGAAGTTCAGCAGGTATTTTCCCCCCTCATCTTAATAATTTCACACAAATCTGTTGATAACTTCTTGATTTTCATGCTGCTATCTTTTTAACTAATTGCCAATAAGTGGATGTGAGTAAATTACTTTCCCCACCTGCTCTGTACGAAGCCTCAAATCCTCTCTTTTGCACCGAGTTGTCAGAGAAAAAATGCAGGAACATCTTGTTGCCGCTGGATGTAACCGGGTCGGGTGTTTTGGTGCCACAGAAGCGGCCCAGGGTCGGGGCGCGAACGTCTCTGCCGTCGAAGATCTCCAGGTGATCGTAAGCACACTCGAGATGAGCCTCCATGTCAACCTCGTTAAAAATCTGAGAGGGAGATTTTCAAACGGATTGTAAGTGGGTGTTTTCATTCGTACCGAATCACCGAGTCCGAGTCGCGACCTACGAGTTTGATCCGATGGCCCGGTGTGGTGGACAGAGACCAGGTGCAGGCCTTCTTGCTGGGATACTTATTGGGCCAGTTGGGGCTGCTGATTGTGCCGGACACGGTGTTTACGAAGTGATCGCAGCCAGCTAAACAAAAACGAAACAGCATGTCAGGGGAAAATACTGGATCGAGTAGTTTCTGATTGCAGAAACACCTTTCCCTAGGAGAGCTTAATTATCATGTGAAGTAATGGGAAAAACCAAGAACGCCTCATAATTAAACAGGTCATAAATGCTTCTTTATTCGTAATAACATGGAGTAGTTGTTTTCTGCATTTTGGGGCTCTCTTTAGTAGAAAACATTCCTCAGTTTACTGAGGTTTACCAGTATTTCTTTCTGCACAACTCACTTATTTATTCATCATTTATTTAGTTTTTGCTGTCAAACAAATATTAAATTAAGTGGAAATTGTTCTTTGAAAAGCAGCTCATGCAAAAGACAAAAATTCTGGTTTGATGTAAATTCGCAACATTAGGCAATTGAACTGATTTTCCAGTCTCCAGATAAAGAGGGCTTTGAAATTGAATTCTAACATACATTTCTGTACAATCCATATTTACAGTGTCTCAATCACAGCTCAACACTGAGAAAAAAAATCACACCAGAATGGAAATGTATGACGCAGCATCTGTTGCATGAAGACCAGAAGATGTTTAAAGCAATTTAGCAACAATAATCTAATAATTACAATCCAGTTGAGATCTGCACTGTGACTGTAAATGCTTCATTTTGTTTAACAAAAACAGTATAAATAGTCATCTTAGCATATCAAGTTGATCTGAACTTGCCTACCTTCCTTGCAGTCGTGCTTATTGTCGTGCACCATGAACCCACTGCGGCACTGACACCTGTAGCTCCCAAAGGTGTTCACACATTCGTGCTGGCATCCTCCGTTACCTTTGGAGCACTCGTCTATATCTGTGGAGATGTTCAAAGACTTTTGCTGGATTTTTTTTTTTTTTGTCTTCAGCACAGAAAAATATGTACAATCAGGCTTGGTGTAAACTTGAAGTGAATATGAAACAAAGCCCAGACAGTTTCTACCTAATGATAAGATGGGATTTGTTGTGTAGTGAGTTTATTATGAACCAGTATTGCGAATTCAAAAGGTCAGACTTGGTGACGTTTTGGAGTTTAATGGGGGAACAGAAGTGATGATTTGTTTCGATACTTTTACTATTCAGAAAGCTGAAGGTGTTCAGTTCGGTTTGGTGCTTTCTGACGTGAAAAACTTTTTTAATTAACTTCTTTTCTTCCATATAAAGTACAGGAATTGTGTTGGTGTTCAATTTTTATCTTTTATAGTATAAAACATATTAGTAAAAGTCTATAAAAACAAAAAAAGGAGTATGTTTATCTGATGAACAAAAGGAAAATGTGATAAATGGTACATGTTTTTAAAATAAATATATTTTCTTTCCTTTGTTTTATTTTATATAGTCTTGTAAAACCACAGCGTTTATTTTTTCCTCTTTTGAGAAAACTCATCCATAAAATGCAATATTCTCTAGACTAAATACTCATTTTCAAATAAAAGCAGTAAGGAAGTTTGAATCTGAAAACACTAAGTTGATCCCTTGCTAAATAGTGAATAATTATAAAATATCACACAAATCACAGGCAGAGTACCTGTGTAACGTTTCTGTGGTATTTTCTTGCATCAGGAATTTCTTACGTTGACTGGCTGCTCACCAGAGAAGAAGTGGGCCTTGAAGCCCCTCTTGGACACGGTGTTGTCCGACTTGAACTCAATCCTCATGTTGTTCTGAAGCGAGGTGATAACGTCGGGTTTCTCTGTGCCGCAGAACTTCCCGTGGATCTTGGAGTCGGCGCCCAGCCCACTGCGCACCTCAACGTAATCATACTTACACACCTGTTGCGAAACAACCACAATCACTCCGTCTGAGCGAGAAACGGCAGAATCAACAACACTTTACATGCTGATCTGAGCCGAACCCACGTCGTTTCCTTCCGTCTCAAAGCCGTCAAACACCAGGGTGATCCGGTACTGAACCGGCGCCACCAGTTGCCACACGCAGTTCTTGTTGTGGGGGTAGTCTCTGGGCCAGCCTGGGGTGCTGAGGGAGCCATTGAGGCTGGTGATGAAGCCGCCGCAGGCAGCTGCTGGAGGGAATGAAATGAGAAGAAAGGATTTCAGAGGAAGAACTCATGCATGACAAAGTGAAAACAGTCGCATACGCTTCAGCGATGGCGAGGTTAAAACTCCTGATAGAACTGATAAAAACATATCGATTAACTAGATGTTAAATGGGAAAGCTGGTACTCAGTGCATTTTACTGAGTACATTTTGATCAATATGGCTGTGTCTGTTTCTGTTAAACAGAATTTATGTAAATGAGAAAAAAAAAATTTTTGTCTTACATGTTCGAACTAACATAAACGGCTCATGTTTAAAACACTTCAAAATTCATTTTTCACTTTGAATATAATAATTAAAACCACATGCACACTTTTGAAATGTAGAAAATTAAATGAGATTTTAAAAAAACACTTTGAACCTAAACATGGGATAATTAAAATGTGTTTTAATCTGGTTAAAAAAAATATTGATTTAGTAAACCTTCTTGTCTGGAACAATTCTGTAAAAAAATGACGAGGTCAGCAGATTGTGACTTTATTTTTTTTTAATACCAAATTAATTAGAACATGTTTTCAAAACTAGATAAAGAAAACTGTACGTAAAATATCCTAAAATCAATTCCTTGTTTATTCCTTAAGCTAAAATCCAGTGAGGATCTTCGATTGAAGGAAATATTTAAGATTTACTGAAACAATAATAAACTTCACTGTAAGTGAAGAAATAAAAAAAGGAACTCATGTAAATAACCCTTTTTGTTTTAAGGTAATTAAAAAACAAATAAATGTACATGCTGAGTTTGCAGAAGGGATTTTTTTGTTGTTCGGATGAAGTATTGACTCTTGAGATACTGCAACAGGTCAATACTGCCCCCTTCTGGTAAAAATAGTAAAAGAGGAGAGTTTCATCAATCTTTTGGATTTTAAGACAGTGCACTACGTTGCTTTAATTAAAATATTAAATTCTTTGTTTAACTGTGGAACTACAATGGCTGACAGAATAATATAGCAGGCTACACTGACAATAATTTTGTCACTTTTTTGAAGTATTAAGTGGTAATAAGTATTCTTTGGGATTTTATGTTATTGCAAAACACAAAGTAATGCACATATGTGAAGTTAAAGTGTGATGTTTATTTTCATTCAAGTGATTGATTTTACTTTATCTTTTTGAAAGATAAATTAACATTTCAACACATGGGCCACTTTTGAAGACAATAATGTCTTCACTTTGATTTTGCTCTGACTGTAACGCCACTTTGAAAATAATACCGAAGCGAATAAAAGAAGAACAAAACTGTGCATTGCTTCATATTAGCTCATCAAAACCTTGTTTTGTTGAAACCTTTTCAGGGTTATGAATACTTTTGCAAGGTATTGAGAAAATTCCTCCAAATGAGACCTTATGTCCTGCTTTGTTAGTAAAGACGTGATCTGTCGCCTGCTCTCACCCTCACAGCTGCGTCTGTCTGCTGCCAGCTCAAATCCAGGGTCGCAGCCGCATCTGTAGCTGCCCAGCGTGTTCATGCAGCGCTGCTCGCAGTGCCCGTTGTCAGCTCTGGAGCACTCATCCATCTCTAATCAAAAACAACACTGGAGTCAGTGTCCATACGTCCTCCTCCGTAAAAATCGTGTGGACACTTTGTTGCTGGAAGGCAATCTCTGACCTTTTAAAAAGCTGGCAGCAAACCCTGCCTTGTTGACTGAGCCGTCGGAGACAAACTTCAGCCAGAGCTGGTTGGAGCTGCTCTGGAGGTTCTCCGGTTTGTCGTAGCCACAGAACCGGCCGAGGAGTGGACTGCTGTCCGAACCGCCATCCCTGACTTCCACGTAGTCGTAGGCGCAGGCGTCGTGTTTCTCAATCTGCAGTCAGGATACGAATGAACACCGCTGCTGTTCGGGTTGCTCACAGACAATGCAAGAAATATCTCTCGACTCCTTACGAAGCCTTCTTTGATTGTTTGAGATAAAATGTATTTAATAAGCTACTGCAAGTAGACATTTTTGAAATCTTAATGGAAATCGCATGTCTTGCAAATTCAAATCAGCACAATGTTTGTGATCTAAGTGTTTTTCACAGAGATATTCAACCTTTCTCGTATTGTTATCTGACTTGTACCTCAAATGACTGAAAGGTGAGGCCGACTTGAAATCCTTCTGCCACTGTGATCTTCCACACGCACATTTTGTTGGACTGGTAGTCATCAGGATAATTGGGGGACTGGATCTGGCCGCTATCTCGCGCCAACACCCCGCCACAGATGGCTGCAGAGAGGTCAGATCAAGGACCGAATCGGTTCAAAGATGTCAAAGATATTCAAATGCCAAAAGCGAAACTACAGGTAAATGGAGACAGAATCACCAGCACGATTAATGTACTGAAGAGCAAATTATGGTAATGATTTGTAGCAGGAAAATAATAAAGTTGAAATATGCTTAATAAATGTTTAATAACAGTGTAGATAAAAGCAGATAGAGAAAATGGTTAGACACTAGCATTCCAGCAGGGGGCAGTATAATGCCTGACAATTTTAGTTTGAACAACCATTCATTCATTGTTTATCCCTTCGATTGTAGATAATGTCCAGCTGTCATTTTACAGTAATGACGAGGATTCTCAATTCATATTTTTAAAACCATTTTAACAAATAAACATACTGTATGAAAAATGGGGCAAACATTTGCATCCCTTTAAGTTTGACATCCCTAAATAAAATTCCTTAAAAGTGTGGAAATATAAAAATGCATGATAGGCCATTTTTTATTTAGTTAGTCAAAAAACTGACGCATTGTTGGCTCTGTATTTAGTCTGGACTTCGTCTTGGTAAACTTTTGTTAAAATGGGTTTAAATATATATCGTTCTTGTGTTTTACCTTCATAAGAAGCAGAGAAGCCTTTGCCCACCCAGCTGCTGCTGCTTCTAAATTCGATCCAAAGACGACTGTCATTGGAGATGATCGGATCTGGAGTCGTGTCGCCACAAAAACGGCCTGAAGAGAACATTTCAAGTTAGTACAAAAAAGTCACAAAAAGCCTTAAACAGCCACTGAATATGGAGTTTATAAAACAGGAATCAATCAGACCTTTTAGGGGAGCTTTTCTCCAGAATCCGTCTCGAATTTCTACGTGGTCGTACCAGCAGAGATGACTCCTGAAGAGATCCATGGAAGTGAAATTAAGGACAATCTGGGACACAGAGGAGAGATGCTGAGCATAACAGCATGTAAATATATCAAATTAAAATGTATACATCATTTCTAAAACCCAAAAGAGTTAAAATGCTGACCCCAAATTTACACACCAAGGACGTATGAGACTCTGACCTAAATTAATCGCTTCAAACTGAGATTTCAAACTCCAGTTCTTTAGCATTTCTGCTTTATCACACATGAATCAAATAATTGGTTCAGTAGCAAGATCCTGAAGAACTCGACTGCATGATAAGGAGGTAATTTGATCATTTAATGTGTTGAAAAAGGGACATTCCTGAAACTTGCAGGATGCTGGACTTCGAGGATGAAGCATGACTGGTAAACATTAATTATTTTTACAGTAACAACTTAAATGTTTGGATATTCAGCGACTCCCACATTTATTTGGACCTTTTCTCATCTTTAAAAGTTGTAGAATAGACCAACACTTATGTTAGGAAAAATCTAACCTTTTCAGATTATTTATTTAGTTGAGTGAACACAGGTAAGACAGCATTTTTTGCAATTTTTTTGCATAGTATGGTAATGATAAATATTATATATTAGCTCATTAAATTCCATGATAATGATTGTCATGGATCATTTTTCTACTTCTAAAAAAAGATACTTTAATTAAGATATAAAATAAAAATTACAAAATGTAAATAAACTGTTAGAAATAGCTGCTACTGATATTGTGAGAACGATATGTCTACGTGTATATTTTGATTGTAAAAAAGTATAACTATGAGCTAAGCAATACTCAGACCTCGTGTTTGGTTTGGTGTTTACGGTTTGGCTGTTTATTCTGCTTCTTTTTATGTAGCATAGGTTTTGTGTATCCTGGATGTAAAGTTAAGTGGAAGGAAAAAGTGCAGAAGAAACTGGTTCACTTGCAGCAGTAAAAACTTGCACTGACTCTAAGAAAACGCAAACCACAACCACCTAAATCAGCAGAAATAAACTCCAAAGGTTCATCACTCTCAAGATGAGTTCCACCTATTCAAATGAATTACTGAAAAAAAATCTCATTTTGCTCATTTGTTAAGATGCACCTCATTGGTGCAACTGTAAAGGTCTCCATTACATCAGGTCTACCAACATGTTAATGCTGTTATTTGTATTTAATTTTCTTACCATTTATGTTTTTATAAGTAGGTCAAATTATACAATGATTGAAAGATATGGTTAGGTTTTTTTTACCAACGTGAAATAAATCAGGCATATTGTGTATCAAAGAGGTTGAATTATAAAATGCATGCACCCATTTTGCAGGGATAGGTGTAGGTTTACCTTTTCTCCTGGGGTGACAGAAATCCTCCACACACAGTGAGTGTATGCTGAGTATCCGTTTGGAAAACCAGGAGAAGAAAGGTTTCCAGCACTGTCCTGCAGACTTTCCCCACATTCTGCCAAAAAAAATAAATAAATAAAAAATAGAAAAAGGAAATAAAAAATTGTATAAAGATGACAAGTCACAGACAAAATTATGATTTATGGGACTTCATATCTTTATTTATGTCCTACTTGCACATTTGTAGAGTTTGCGGGCTTGAGCGACGTCTCCTTCGCTAAGCCTTGTCCTCTGTCCAATGGAGGGTCGAATACCGTTGACATCGTAACGAGGCAAGATGGTGTCCAAGAAGATGCTTCTGTTTCGCACAAAGTACAAATCTGTTCATACTTGCAGAGTTTTAATACACAAGAACCATGCAGAAGTTAATTATTGCCCAAAAAGCACAAAAACTACAACCCTTCAATAAACATACGGATAAGCTGGGTTGATGTTCAGCTTATAGAGGTTCTCCTCCATGGATACAAATTCCAGTATTTAAATAAATATTTTGTACTAAATCAGACTTTGTAGCTTTGTATTGTATTTTGTAAAGTTGTAAAATAGAACTGCTTTGTTTTCATTTCATTTTATTAAGGTTACAAAACTCTATTCACAAGCGCAAAAATATTTACGCCCGGAATTTGTCAACTACTTTGTCAGCACCGTGATACTTTTATTGGTTGTAATAATCCCTTGCTGGGTTTACAGCGCCTGCTGTTGCTCGGTTGCCGTGGTGATGAAACGATGAATGACAGGCATGTGTAAACAGAGCGCTCTGAATGGGGCCGCTGGCCGGTGCCAGCCGGCTCAGTGGAGCCCGCTCCTGAATGCCAGAGAGAAAAGCCACTCCAGCCCCAAATTGTTCAACAAAGCCTGAACTGGTTGGACTTTTATTTAAAGTGGCAAGCCGCCACGACCCAGAGCCCTGGCGCAGTGACGGGGGGTAAAACACCAAAGCAGAATCAGAGAGGAGCAACAGTATGCTTAAGAGAGAAAACATTTCTGTCACAACACGGCAGGTTCTTGATGAACTGACGGTGAAAAAGAGGGACAAACATCAGGTCTCATATATGACTTAATGTCTCGTTAACAGAGCCGTTTGCAAAACAATTTATCCACCTTGAACGTTTTCAGCTTCAAGTGAATGATTAGTTTAATTATTTCTATGTTACAGACAAAGAAAAACGTGAAGGAATTGTGAAGGAAAAGAATCGGGACAATCATGGCAAGCAAAGCACGAACGATGACAAGAGAAAATCAATTTGTCTACTTTGAATTTGTTTTCTGTATGATTTCAAGTGTTTCATTTGCTAAAATAAAACGTAGAACAACAAACTACTTTTCAAATTAATAAAGTTCCACAAACCCAGCTGTTCTCTGAAGGCCTCACAGGTTTAATAAAAGACATTAGTGAGCAGTCAGGATCATGAAGGCCAAGGAACCGAACAGAAAAGTCAGATATTGGGTTGTAAGGACAGAATAGCAAAGTTAGATTCTGAAACAACGCCGACTATCTTTTAGAACAACTGATAATTTCCTTGGCACAACTCAAAATCAACCAAGATATGTCTGTCTGACCTGACCGACAAAAATATTCATCACAGAACCAAAGAACTTAATGCTGAATAAGTTTGAAGAAGTGATCCAAAGCCCAGATGTCACAATCTAGTATGATGGTTAAGATTTAGGTCAAAACACTTCACTGTCAAATAAACTACTTTTGCACAACACTGCAACCATTAAACCGGCTCATCGCTGGAAAAACTGTTTTTCTTCTAATGTCAGGCAGGTGAAGGCGTTTATTGATGATTGACAGTGAGTCAGAGGCAGGATACAGAGGAACGAGTGAGACACCATTAAATCAATAAATTCCTCAGAGAGCTGGTTTTATGACTTGTTAATGTGAAATGTGTTAAAATGAAAAGAAAACGTATGCTCAGCAAAACCCAAATAACAGACAAGTGAAACATGAGGCGGTGGAGAAAAAGAAAGCAGAGGGAAAATTGGCAAACCCACCTGGAAAACGTGTTCCTTGCATAATGCATGATGCTGCCAAAGTCATAGCCCTCTCCCAGAGAGTCCACCTCTCCAGGTTCCATCTTCAGGAAGTTATAGTCTTGACCTTTCAGTGGGAGCAACAGAGCATCAGCAAGCTGCGTTTACAATTACAGAAACTCCTGTGCAGTGACACGGTTACTACC
Source organism: Poecilia formosa (assembly GCF_000485575.1). Classification (NCBI taxonomy): domain Eukaryota; kingdom Metazoa; phylum Chordata; class Actinopteri; order Cyprinodontiformes; family Poeciliidae; genus Poecilia; species Poecilia formosa. The sequence goes on from NW_006799945.1 coordinate 3,073,278, forward strand.
TTAGTACCTGGCTGGATGTTGTCTCTGACGATGCTTACGTGCTCGTCACGGTCAGGACGAGTGTGTTCGTGCCAGAAGCCGATCACGTGGCCGAGTTCGTGAACCACGATGCCGAACTTGTCGCAGTTCTTCCCAATGGAGATGGCCTGAGGCCCGCCGCCTCTCCTCCCCACGTAGGAGCAGCATCTGTTCGGCAGCAAAACGTCCACATCCATCCTTAATTGCTTCTGAATGTGAATATGTGATGAATTTCCAGAAGGGCATTGCTTTTTTGACATTTAACGAGAAGAATCTGTCAACCCTATGAGCGCAGTTTCACTAAAAAAAACCCCCCAAAAAAACAAACTTGAAACATCATTGGTAGCCCACATCCGAAACAGATATTATTGTCAGTAACCCCAGAAAAACCAGGGGAAAACATGTCGCTGGGAGAGAAAGTGAATCAAAATGACTTTAAATGTCTATATTTAGCATGGGAAGAGTTGTGCCCTCTTGTGGCTGGTGAAGGAAAAGCAACTTAACATTAAATAAGCACAACCAGCAAACCAAGAATATTAGAAGTATTATAAAAGATAACACATTAAACACTAAATTTTCTGTTTTACATGAAGGGTGTCCTTAGCGCTACAGCACAGTAAGCATTCGCAGTAAGTTAGCAAAGTAACATTTTGACATACAGAGATGTGGGAAAAGGACAGCCAGTCTTTTGTAAGATGTCTTGGACATGCCCGTGTTGCATGTCAACTTCAGTTTGTACAACACTAATAAAATCAAGAGACGTAAACAGCAAAATGCGAAGAAAACATATTATAAAATAGAATAAAATTTGTCAGATTTGGATGGAATGAATTAGAAAATCCCAACGGGATTTACATAGAATCAAAAACAGGTGTAAATGCTTATAATGTTGTTTTTTTTCTGGACGTTTGCTCTGTTCAAACCAAAGACATTTGGTCTATTGTGCTTCTGACTGCTGAAGAGAGAGTAAACACATGATGAAAGAAGGTAGACGTGCAGGAAATACCTCAAAAATTCAGAGCTGCGAATGTGGAGAGGATTGAAGAAGTTTCCTCCGAATCTGTGCTAGAGACCAAAGACTGCAAGAAGCATCTCACTGATGTTACTTCAACCGAATGGGTAACAATATCAATTAAAGTTTTGACTTATTTTAAGCTACGAAATACACCTTTGTTGAAAGATTTTGTTTATTAAGTGAAACCTTTTTTTGTATTTCCCTGTAGTTGAATATTTAATTTAATATTCAATAGATGGGGAAGTGAGTGTTGAATTCCCACATGTTCCATATTATACTTGGATATTGATTTATAAGTCAGCGGTTTATGATCTGTTTATTCAATTTTTTCCCTAAATATTGAGAATGTTTATTGTTTTTTTCTCTATTATTGCTCATTACATACAGCTCTGCTCCTCATAAAGTTTTAATTTTACAATCACTTTATTGCTTTGTCAGTAATTAGATTTTTGCTCACTAATAAATTATGTGAGCAAGTTTGGGTTTGAACAGTCAGACAGGTCTTTCTGTCTTCCCTGATTTATTCTAATAAATTTCAATAGCATCTCTGCACATGTATTTATATATTCTATTTCAAATGTAAAATAAACCGCTTTAAAAACACTCAAAAGTATTTATTTTATGAATACATAACAGCTATTTTTGTCTCCACTTGTTTAAATTAGAAACAACTCACCCACAAGGCCTGGAGGTAAAAATAATGTAGCTCTCTTCACTTGTTCTCTCTGTGAATATCACACATGTATGTTTCTCCCAGTGGCGCATCGCTTGACGAAATATGGCGCGCTGGCTGCCTGAGAGGAAAGTCTGTAATTAGGTTTTGACAGATTTAGGTTGGCCAAGGTGAACATTTGGAGGAGACGGAGGCTTTCCTCTGGACTCACCACTGAAATTCCCACTGATCACATACGGGATGATGCCGTCCGGCCAGACTCGCTCAGGTATGGAGGTGGCCGCTCGCTTCTGCCTCTGTGGACTCGGACTGCCTGCAGCTCCGTCATTGGAAGAGGAATTGCCAGCTGTGAAGAGCGTATGAAAATCTCATGTATCATCTTGAATAGTTTGATCAGAATTACCGTCTTCACAGACAAATGTGCTTTTTCTTCGTGTTGAGACGAACCTGAGTTTGTGTGGTTAACGTGTTGTTCTGTATCGACGTCCCGGCTGACTTTAAACATATGAAGATCTTCTTCGTCCAGAGCAATGTCTCCCAAAAAGGCAGCTGTGCAAATTTAAAACATAAGGAAACATTAAATAATTGGGCCCCAACTTGTTGCATCACAAAAACACACACTTTAATGTATCTGCCGTATTATCCGGACTATAGAGCGCACCTCGCTATAAGTCGCACCACAAAGGTTTTGGACGCAGTATTGCGTCTCCAACGCCGAACCATGGATTCGTTCACGCCAAGTTTACACAGTGACTATCGATCTGTACTGCCAGATCGACAGCCTTCAACTTAAAAGCTGCATCATATGGACTTCTTCCTGTTGTTTTCATGATGAGGGGTATGAGTGTGAAAACATTTCACTGCTGCTAGCATGTGCTTGTTCTAAAAGAAAATGAGCACTTTCTTCTTTGATTTCCAATTTTTACTTCCAATGATTCACTTCCTGCTAAAGAGCCCCCTGGCGGTTGAAGAAAAATGCACAGAAAAGCCGCACCGGGCTACAAGCCGCGTGGTTCAAAGCATAGGAAAAAAAGGTAGCGGCTTGTAGTCTGAAAAAAACTGTAAATGAGATTTTATGAGACAGACACAAATGATACAAGGTTTACAAAACCATAAATTATACTGGTGCAACAATAATCAAGTTTCAGCCGGTTTTCTCATTTTGAAAACACAAGCACAAATACATAAATATTCAATTAAATTCATCCTATAATGCCCATAATTAAATTTTGCTTTATCATGATTCACATTAGAACATAAATTAAAATTATTGTGGCTAGAAAGGAGGGAGGGAAGATAAACGTTGACCAAATACATGAAAGGATTGCTAAGTATGTTGTGCTGCTTCCTGCACTGGATCCATTAGGCAGACCCATCTGTGAAGAAGTTTTAACCTTCTTTAACTTTAATGCAAAAAACTGGTAAAGAAATACAGATTAATGATAAAAACAATCAAATATTGTTTTTACAATCTCAATTATACCTTTTCCACCCTTACATTCCTTTTTTTTTTCTACGGGAAATCAACAGTGTGGATGTTTACTCATATCTTCTGACAACTTCTTTAAATACAGTACATAGTCTATGGATAATCAGGGGTGATTCGAAAACACCTTTTTAAAGCCTGATCAGTCATTTATTTCCAAAGTGCTCCAGTTCGATTTTCAGGAAACTTTTTGCCACCTCATTCGCTTCAATTACTTCTTATGAGCGCCTCCTTCTGCTGTGCAAATAAGAGGATCTGGCCCGTCTTATGGATGCCTTTGAAGTCGACTCAGTCATGCAGAGGGTGACTGTAAATGACTGCCATGCCTCTCCTGCAGAGCCTGTGCTCCGTGTCCCGCGGCCAGGAGGGACTTCGCCGGCGTCCAGCCGAGGAACAGTGCTGGCATGGCCTCGGTGACCCACAGTCTCCAGGCAACTGTCTCAAAGCGGAGGAGCTGTGTGTTTTGAAGGTTCCCAAAGTCACAATGAAAAAAAAAAAAAAACGAGAGGAAGGAGAAAGGAAGCCAAACCTGCTGGAGGCCCTTGATTACTAGAGAACTGTTGGCCATGTTGGACGATGTAAACAAGTTGTTTTCTTGAATATCTTGACCTTTTGGCAAAGTTTTTTTTTATTGTTGTTTTTAAAACAATCATACCCCATCAGAATAGGAAAGTATGTGTCATTTTTTTAAATTATAAATTACATTGTATTAGTGAATTATGATATTAAAATATATTAATTCTCTTCTTAAGACAAAAAAAAAACAACCTTAAAGTCTTTTTTCTATTGTATCTGTTTACATCTCTAGTTAAGCCCAAAAGTACAGTAAATTTCTAATTTTACCAAGATGTTTCTTCTGACTGGAAGCAACATTAACATTTTGGATTAGAGTTGAATCTGATGGCAAAGAGGCTTTCCAATATGCTCTGTATTTATGCTCTCTACCAATAATAGATTATTGCTGGTCAGTGATTAAAAAAAGGCTTTGAATAATGTAATGTAATGATTATTGAGATATATTTTAAAAATGCAGACATACAGGTAAGTTGTTTGTAAAGATAAAAGCAATTTACCATTTTACTGCTTAAATAAAATCTAATTGCTTTATTTTGATAGATGTTTTTTTTTTTTTAGTTTTCAACCTCTATAGTTGTGTAAACTTTTGGTATACCATTGAAAATACACACATGTTGTTAATTTAATTGAACAATTTGAAAAAGAAAGTACGTTCTTTTGTGTTAAAGCAAACAAACCTGTATAAACAAACACAGAATAGCTCATATTACACAAAGAAAACAATGAATATCAGAATATCCTCACATTTTTGGAAAAAGTTTTAAATATTCTCATATCAGCTAAGTCTGCCAAGTCTGCCAGGTTCAATCAGTTTCTATATTTTATGTTGCACTGTAAATTAATCTCCTTTTCATAAGTTATACAAAGAAAGCTTGAATATTCAGAATCTGAATATTTTATATGTTGTAAATTTAAATATAACGTTTTATGACTTATTGCTTGTATACTTTGCAAACTCCTAAGTGAATCCATTTAAACCTAAATTTAAACCCATATGCTGCCATCACGGCAACGTGCAGGGAAGCTTCGTTTGCTGCTTCTGGTCTCAACAGCAGGGCTGCGCTTCAAACCGTCCAAAAACACCTTTTGTATATCAAATATAAACAATTTTAGAGTAAATCTCACGGTACCTGCTTTGCATGGATCCTTGTAATCGACCGCATCCTCTGGGTTGAAGAAAATCGCGCCCGCAGCTTCTCCATCAGCCGCCAGAGAGACGCTCAGACGGCACAGCAGGAGCAGCACGGCTGGTGCCGAGTCCATCATTACTTCGGACTAAAAGGAGAACGAGGCTGCTAATAGATGGATATGGCTGGAAGAGTAAAACAACAACAACAACAACAACAAAAAAAACAATTAAATAAATAAAAATAGAAATAAAAACTGAAAAAGAAAATGGAGTAAAACCTGGAGTTCCTCAGTGGGATTGATCCCTGCTGCCGCTGACATGCCGCTCCAGGAGTGAGTCTGGGCTCGGCGCGTCCAAGTAAATGTTAAACGTCACTTATTTTAGTCATAGTCCAGGAATGAGTGTAAATGGAAAACACACTTTCAATGCAGTCAAATCCAAAAAACAAAAAACACTACAAAACAATCCCCCCTCCCCTCCCAATCAATTAGCTAAACTCAAACATGAAATGCAAGTTCAAATCCTGTCGAGAGTCATGTAAGCAGAAAGGGTTTAACTACACCACCTGTAGGCTGCCAGGGGGCTGCGTTATTATAACATCTGGAAATACTGACGCAGCCATTACTGGGGCAGGCACATACAATGGCCTGTAAAACTGAATTGAACTTAGATGGAATAGTGTGGGTGCAGACAAGGGCGTGGATAATTGTGCCATTTGTGTATCCCTCTTCCTGCTTTTAAGAACTGCAATGTTTCTCCAGGATGGTTTTTGTTGTTAAACAGCTAAATTTTAGTCAGATTAGGCGAGAGAACATCTGTGAACAAAACTTCCAAGTCGGGATTCTGAATAGGATTTAGTTTCTTGTGTGAATGTAGCTCTGCTGCCACCACTGTGCTTCACAGAGTGTTTGCATCCTCCCCATGTCCCTTGTGGCAAACTCTAAACAATATTTCTATTGGCTTTCTTTCAACAAAACCTTCATTCTTGTCCGTCTCCCACAATTCAACATTTTCAGAGTGCGTGTCAAACTTTTATCCTGTTAAAAATAGTTTCCCTCCTGAGCTCCGGATCTCTGTAGCTCCCCCAGAGCGACTGTAGACATCTGGGCTGGTTCTTCATTCTACAACCCTTCCATTTAGGTCAAAAACAATGTCTTTGTTTTTGACCTAAAAAACAAAGACATTGTATAGTATAGTATTTGCATTGTTTTTGACCTAAAAAACAAAGACATTGTATAGTATAGTATTTGCATTGTTTTTGACCTAAAAAACAAAGACATTGTATAGTATAGTATTTGCATTGTTTTTGACCTAAAAAACAAAGACATTGTATAGTATAGTATTTGCATTGTTTTTGACATAAAAATACCGTAATACCGTATTTTTCGGACTATAAGCCGCTACTTTTTTCCTACGCTTTGAACCATGCGGTTTACAGTCTGGTGAGGCTTTTCTGTGTATTTTTCTTCAACCACCAGGGGGCTCTGAAGCATGAAGTGAATCATTGGAAGCCAAAATTGGAAATCAAAGAAGAAAGTGCTTTTAGAACAAGCACATGCTAGCAGCAGGCACGACGGAGAAACTCATACCCCATAGACACAAATATGTACATGATGCCTTCTCACCATGGAAACAACACGAATAAGTTCATGCAGCTTTTAAATTGAGGGCTAAAGATCTGGTAGTACAGGAGGGAAATAGAGTCACTGCATGTAAATCGGCGTGAACGAATCCAAGGTTCGGCGTTGGAGACAGAGGGCTTTGTCCTTAATAGCAGCTCTTGGTTTCCTTGTGGGAAACCAAGAGCGGTGGAGATACCAGCGGCTTATAGCCCGGTGCGGCTTATATATGTTTGTTTCCATTTTTTTAAGCTTTGTGGGTGCGGCTCATAGTGTGGCGCACTCTATAGTCTGGAATATATGGTACCAAAAGTTTGGGATGATATTTTATAACCCAACAAATCCTTCTATTTCTGAGTAAATACTGTAAAAAAAATTATAATTAAATAAATGAAAACTTAAAAAAAAAGAAAAAAAATTATAATTAAATAAATGAAAACTTAAAAAAAAAGAAAAAACAAGTGAATATGCCACATTTCTTGGTGGGAAAATATCCAATTAATAAATAAAGTAATTATCAAGAGGGATGAGTTTTTACTCTAGCTTTCTAATATGTAATGCAGATTGATTGTTGAACACTTCACTGTTGTTCAGTGGTATTTATGTTCTCGCCACCATGTGGTGCTGATGGATAAAGAGCAAAATCACTTATTAAAGAAATCAAAAAGCAAAGAAATTCACAATTTTAAAACACAAAAAGGACTGAAAAGCTATAGGTTCATTCACAAGTATCAGATCGGAGAAATAGTGTTTAATCTACCATTAAATTATTTCTCTCTGTTTTTGCAGAAACCTTTAATGCAAAATGGAAGAAAGAGGGAGCCAGAGACCCAGTCCCACTGGTTTCCATGGTCCTTTGCCAGCGTACATCTGCTGCTGCGGCAGAGATGGGACTCTAACTCAGAGGAGAACTTTATGCTTTGGAGATCAGTCTTCCCAGGATGCCTCTCCACACTTGAGCACCTTAAACGGGGAATATTTCAGCTGGAGAATATTTGCTTCTACTCTCATTCAGGCTGAGGCCTGTTTTAAATTTAGAATCATGTCCCAGTCCTGGTGTGGGCAAGCCATACTGCGTGTGGAGCTGGGCATACTGGTGGCAGTCCTGGTGGTCAGCGGCATGGCACAGATATATGAAAGAAGGGAAGAAGGGTCGTCCTGCTATGGAGGATTTGATCTTTACTTTGTTCTAGACAAGTGAGTGCTTCTACTTTCGGATAATCTCAGGAGAAGTTTGGTGCATGAATCATCACAGTTTTATTTGATGTCACAAGTGCAAAAGTTGTTGCTATAAAAAGCTACAATTTCTAATTATAGTTGGGCATGTAAATAAAGGGTTTGTGACTGCAATAAGTGAACAGTGCGCACAAATGTGAACAATTTGGAACCACGTCTTTATACTTCTCATATTTGTGTTTTATCTAAATATTTTTGGTATTTTTTTAACAGTTTACAAGGTAATTTTCCATAACTTAGAGGCTGGAACTTACATGAAGCTTCAACAAAACTTAGTGGCTGCTTTCTCTGGGTTTATCAAGATAATCCTTTCTGAAACTTGCAACATACTTCCCTGCAATCTCCATAGAACAAAGTAATAGGTTTTTATGAATAACCTAAATTATTTATGAAAGTGTCTTCCAAGTTCCAGGCACGTTATTCAGCTTGTTCCACTAAAGTTCTAGAAAAAATCTAGTGAGACTCAGGAAGTAAATCTTAGGATTCAGGAAAGTAAGTAGTAAGTTAGGTAAAGTTATACCCACTAAGTCCTGAAAATAATCCCTAAATTTCTGGCAATCAGTAATCAGTAAATTTGATGAAAATTGCTAAAAATAAATAAATAAATAAAGTATGTAGCAAATTTCAGAAAGTAACTTCTGAATTCTGGAAAAGTATCTGGAAAAGTTTCAGAAAACTAACAAATAAGTTCATCAAATTCTATGTTTTGAAAACGTTACCTCTGACTTTAAGTTTTCTTAACCCTCTGATATTATTTCAAGTTTGCATTATGCTATTTTTTCTATTGTTTACAACATTTTTGTTTGAAAACCCTACGTCTGCAATAATGCATTTGTCACAGTTAGCTAATGTGCTGCTTCCAGTTGTTTTTCTATGTTGCTTGACTGCTAAAGTGGGAGTTTGAAATATGAATTAAATATTGGAATGCAATAAAAAAAAGGACACTTTTATGTTTTGCCTTAAAAGCTTTTATTTCCACAGTATGCAGGCTTACATAACTGATGATTTATCTGAGTACATCCCCCTACTCTACTGATTATTTTAGAAATAAACCTGCTATCTTCTAAAGTGATAATAAAATCCAGCAGCATATTCCTACGTCCTTTAAACACATGAGGGTTAAACCACAACAGGGGATTAAACTGTCACGGAGATAACATGACCTTTCAGAGCGGATCCTGTGTCACATGACCTGGTTTACATCTCTCTGAAAACGCTTTTTTTTCATCTCGGACAATAAAACTCATTGCAGGGACTCGCGTTGTCAATCTGCAGACGTACTTTCCTGACAGGAGCAGCAGCGTTTCTCTCTGTGCTCTGGGCAGCAGAACCCTTGCACCATTAGCGCCAGATGTTCCAAAGATCCCTGGTTTTTGGCGGCGTCCCTCCACTTAGACTCACATCTCTGGATAAATGAAAACATAAGGACGAGAGGCTGCCCAGGGTAGGCGCTGGAGCCTCTTAGAGCTCCAAATTTCCATTTAATTACTGACGTCAATATAATACCCCGCATTTTTTGTTCACTTTTTTCTTTTTTTTACTTGCACCTGACATTAAAATGCAAAGCAGAAGAGAGTAACAGTTAAAATCTTGTGACTTTGGCTTAAGTTTGCTATTTTTTTGCGATAGCAACAGTGAAAGTTCATGGAATTATCCCACGGTTTATTTGTAATGTGTAAACAGATATGAATATAGACCTGTTGTTCAGCTCTTTAGCCATTGTGCAACATGATGTCGCTGTTGTTTGTGAAGAGTAATAAAAGGTTTGATTAATTTTGTTTTGGAAATGAATTGGGTGACTTGGATCTTCTTGCAGATCAGGTTTCAACTCCTGGTTTTGTTTGTGTTGGTTTAGTTTTTGGTCTTTAAGTAGCTCACACTGTGGTTTCCTTAAAGTGCTGTGTCAAATCCAATTTTATAATTTATAAAATTGCCCAGAGTGTTTTGTACTTTCTAGTTTTAATCAGTAGATCTCCACCTTGGCTGGATTTTCCCCCTATATTTTAAAGAACATCAAACCCGGTTTATCATATATTTTAGATCTGATGCTTCTTCTTAGGTCAAGTTTTTAACATTACTTCTTCTTTAGGTAGATTTTGTGCTGCCATGTTTCAGGACTGGATGGATAATTAATGAAAATAGAAACAGAAACACTCAAAAAAACTCCAAAACTTAGAAAGACCCTCAGAAAATATGGAGATTTTCTTATTTGTTATAATTAACCATCTTGTTTTTCTGCAAATAATTAAATAATTCAATCTGAACTGTGGTCTAAAGTACCAATCTGAGTCAAACAACTGTCAAAATTCATTACAATGCATTCTACAGTGTTTGGTTGAGTAAACAGTTGGCTAACAACTTTAAAGTATTTATTGAATAAATGATCAACTCTCAATAGTAGCACCTCAGCAATTAAACCAATTGGAATATTTAATTGGTTTGTGCCTCATTTAACTTGTCAGTCTTTTAAAAAGTATCAACTCCTTGAATGTTTTGCATAAGAAATATTCCCGTCTCTTACTTTTTCTTTTTCACTGCTCTGGACTTTGTGACTCAGGTCTGGCAGTGTGCAGTATTACTGGAACGAGATCTATTACTTCGTGGATCATCTCGCCCACAAGTTCATCAGGTTGGTGCGGAAAATCCAGCCAAATGAAATGTCACAGTTACCTTCTGTCATTTATTATCTTTATTCTAAATATCCCAGTCCTCAGCTGCGGATGTCTTTTATCGTCTTTTCCACTGAGGGACGGATCCTCATGCCGCTAACGGAGGACAGGTGGGACTCACAACAACACTCTGCTTTATGCGTCCGGCTCTGGTTTGTATTTTCGGCGTTTTCTTTTTGTTTCCTAATCAGAGAGCAAATTCGAGAGGGACTGGAGGAGCTGCGCATGGTGCATCCAGGTGGAGACACCTTCATGCACAGAGGCTTTCAAAGGGTAAATATCTTGATAAACGTGTCAAATAAATGGGAAAATTGAGTCCGAATCAGAGGACTAACTTCGGATGTTTTCCTTTCAGGCCAGTGAGCAAATATACTATGGCACCGGGTATGGTGAGAGCACTTTTAAAATGGGAATTTCTCAATATTCAAGCATGTATCAGGACACAAAGAACCTGATGTCTACACAGAAAACTACCCTTCAGCTAAATTTTATATTCTTCACATCTTAAACTCTTGAGTTCTTCTTCTACTTCTTCTTCTACTTCTTCCTCTTCTTCTTATTCTTCTTCTTATTCTTATTATTAATTTTTCTTAAGGCTACCGGACAGCTAGTGTTATCATCGCCCTGACAGACGGAGAGCTGAGGGAGAATCAGTTTGACCTGGCGGAAAGAGAGGTGAGGAAAATGACTCCAAGCTGAGGAGGAGGAGGATGATGTTCTTTTTTTCCCTCTCATTTTGCCAAATTGGACTTTAAAGTCTTGTCTAACCATTTAGGCTGGCAGAGCAAGGCAACTTGGTGCCACTGTGTACTGCGTTGGGGTGAAAGACTTTAACGAAACACAGGTGACTTCTGCCTGCCAGCTCATAAATGGATCAGTTCATTGTTGAATTGGAGTGACTTAAACTGTTTGCTGCTTTAATTGACAGCTGTCCACCATCGCTGACAGTAAGGACCACGTTTTCCCTGTGCATGATGGATTTCAAGCTCTGCAAGGAGTTATTGACTCGGTGCGCCACACACCTGATTAGATCCTATAAGAGCAGAATACAGAGTTTGTGATGAGATTAACTTCTTTTTTTAGATTTTGAAGAGATCCTGCATCGAGATCCTGGCAGTAGAGCCCTCAAGTATCTGCGAAGGAGGTAAAAAGACAAACAAAAAAACATAAAATGCTTTTCATTTAACTATGAACATATACAGTTGGAGCCAGAAATTTACATACACTGAAAAAGTAAAACACGTAGATATTTTTTCTCACTGTCTGAAGTTAAATTAAACCAAACTTTTGTTGTTTTGAGCCAGTTAGAATTACCAAAATAATTTCTATTTTCCAGAAAAACTAGCAAGGGCATTTTTTAGAGTATGTGTGTGTGTGTGTGTGTGTGTGTTAGTGTGTGTGCGTGTGCGTGTGCGTGTGTGTGTGTGTTTCCCCAACTTTCTTCATACATTTGGTGAGAATCAGGGAAAATTGTCTTTCCATGGAAAAACTCTGGAAAACATTAAGAGACCATTTAAAATGATCAGTTTATCTGATTTTACTTTTTATAGGAATATGTTTGAGTAAAATGAACTTTGTTCTTTTATTCTATGAACTTCTGATAACATGTCTGAAATTCCAAGCAAAAATTTTGTATTTGCAGAAAATGAGAAATGGTCAAAATAATGAAAAAGCTTCAAGTAATTCAAAGAAAACAAGTTCATATTCATGTAAAAACAACAATACTAATATTTTAACTCAGGAAGGGTTCAGAAATCAATATTTGGTGGAATAAACAGTTTGTTATCTTTAGATATTGCTTCAATATTTCCACATAATGTTCTTTCCTCATGATCACATCTGTATTATGAAAAGCACCAGTTCCTCCTGCAGCCAAACAGTCCCACAGCATGACGCTGCCACCACCATACTTGAAAGTCAGGGTGCTACAAGAGTCCCTGTTGTTCCTGCAAAAGTAACAAAGGTGATTATGGCCAAACAGCCCCACTCTAGTTTCATCAGATCACAGGACATTTCTCCAAAAATGAGTGTCTTGCTCCATGTGTGCATCTGCAAAGTGGAGTCTGGCTGTTTATGTTTCTTTTAGAGCTGCAGAGCCCATGTCACCTCAGGACACGTTTCACATGGATAATGATGCTCTTTGGCTTTTTTATCTGGGGTCTTTCTGCACATTTTAGACCAAAACACATTTATCTTTGGGTCACATAACCTCCTGCTCTTTCCTGAGTGTGATGACTGGACTTTTCCATAATGTCCAAACTTGCATAAAATTGTTTGAACAGATAAATGTTCAAACATCCAGAAATTGTTCCTAAGGATCAACCAGGTTTTTGCAGCTGCGCAAATTCTCTTCCTGACATCTTGCCTGATTTCTTTTGATTTGATGTCAAACGAGAACGCAATGTGTTTTAGGTGTGGCCTTAAAATACGTCTACAGGTGATCTTTAATGTGTCTGTTGACCTATTTTTGTTTAAGGTTTAATCCAAGTCATACAGACAATTATCTCTGATACTGACAAGATTTATGTTAAACTTCTGTATTTGAAGAAGGTTACAAAAAGGTTTTCTGGCATTTAGCTAATCAAAATAATTTAGGTAATTTTAACTCACCCAAAGCAAGAGATGTTTGATCAGCGTATTTAAACTTCTGGTTTTATTTACTCAAAAACTTTCACAGAGGTAAATTTTTCTTTTAGAACAATATTTCTAATTTGCCATGTCCCTCCAGAAAACTTCCAGGTGTCTGTCAGAGGAAACGGTTTCCTTCACGCCAGAGACGTGCAGAAAGTCCTCTGCAGCTTCCGCATCAACGACACAGTGACTTTCAGTAAGTGCTGCACTTCTTTGGGATTTATCTCAAACTTATTTCAATATAACTGTAAATGTTCTTCGCTAGACACTAAAACTGAGAAATAAAAAGCTTGAAAACAAAAACTATCTTCCTGCAGTAACTCATTCAAAGCCTTCCAGACTTTCTTATAATTTTGGTAAATTTAAAAAAAAATGTTCTTCACTTTAAAAGATCTTATCATGCCTAATAACAGCTTGTAATGTGTCTGATTTTTCTCTCGGTTCAGTTGTGGCTACAGTGCCACACAAAAGCAGTTGTTGCCCTTAAACGTTATGTTACAAACTCAAACCTTTCTGTACGTTACTGAGATTTTGTGTGTTGAATCAAACAACATTTTCTAAAAATAAAAATCTCAAATGTGTTTTCTGGAGTTTTTCACAAACAGATAACACACTTTTTGTGATATTTCTGACAATTCTTCTTTGCAAAATTGGTGAAGCTCAGTCAGATTAGATGGAGATTCAGTCAGGCTGAATGTCCTGCTCCAAACTCTCACCTGGATCGAAGCCTGGACTTTGACTGAGCCATTTTATCCATCCTCTAGATCCCCTGCCCTGCATGTGTTAGGTTAACTAGACTAACAGGCTTTTGCTAAGAAGGCAGTGCATTCATTTGAGTTAGGTGTGCTGCAGTGGAGAAACACCCAAAACGTGAAGGACAAGGGATCAAGGTTAAGAATAACGCATCTATTTTGTCCCATTGCAGCGCTGGTTATGTTTACATTCATTGTCCTGCTGAAAGTTGATCCTCCACCTCATTCTCAAGTCTTTTATGACCTCTAAATGTTTAGAAATACAAATTCATCCAGATGTTTACTTAAGTATTCGACAAAAAAAAAAAGACTGTCACTATAAATAGCAAGCTAAGTGTGGAAAAACTAAGGATGAGTCAATAAAACTAGATAATAAACTCCATACTTGTTACCTAAAAGCACAGCCAATACTAAGTCTTAATCCTCGTTACATAATAGGCACTCCGGTGTCTTTGACGCCACTCTGTTGAACGCATTTTGACTCTCAACATATGGATGGGCAGGGGCCAAAAATTCTTGGTGGGCCGCTCTGACGTTAGCGTTCTAGCTCGTTTGTCACCATCAGCGCCGTCGTTCTTTGCTTTGAATCGGCTGGTAAAGCACTCAGGACTTCTCAGATGTCTGCAGGGGAATGTGGAGCTCATCAGCAACCAGGGCTCTTTGCACACACTAGACACTCACTCAGCCAGGGTAAATAAGCCACAAACCCTCCCCTGCTCGCTTCAGTTTCCATCAGAACAGGAAGTCCAGGAATTTAATAACATTAAAAAAAGGATTGAAGCTTCTGATGTTTAAAGACGAGAAGAAAAATCTGAATTTGACTTTTCCTCTTCATCGCTGACCCATCCTGTGATTTTTTTTGTTATCTCTTTGAGATTGAAATCTTTTTTTTTTTTTTTCTGTTCCTGCAGTGGAAAGACCTTTGGTGGTGAGAGATACTTATCTTTTGTGTCCGGCTCCGGTTCTGGAGAGATTTGGAACGTAAGTGGGAATAATGTTCACAAGAAACACAGACAGAGTAAAATAATAAGATGAAACATCACTGCTTGTGCTCGTATTTTTGTTTATGCATGCTCATTAATGACACCAAGAAGCTGACTCACCTCTACTTTAATCTAAAGCAGAGTTTAGTAAACTGTGAACACAAAAACAGATTGAAATTTTAAAAATTTAAAAAGGCTAACTTAGCTTCTCTGCTGACATACATGGATCAGGGAATTAGGTTTCGTGTGACATTCCCAATACGTGAAGCTTAAAAAATGCATTAATCGTGATACCAAATATACCTGGGATCAGAGAGAAACATGCCACGATTTCACCCTCCTGCTGAAATGAAAATAAACTAATTAGACGACAAATATAGCACACAAACACATTCATTTGGTTTTGTTAAGTGGATCCTTTCATTCATTGCCGGAAATCTTCCCTTTTTCCAGGTCAGCCACTCTCCATGTCAGCATGAATAACGGCCTCAGCTTCATATCCAGCTCTGTCACAATTACTGCCATCACCTGTGTAAGTATAAAAGAAACCAAACTGGTTCAGATCATTACCTTAGATGTGAACACCAAACATCAGCTACGTTGTGGACTTCTCCCCAGTCTTTACTCTGATTTCTCTTTAATTCTTGTATAATTGTCGTTTTTGTCCAATATCACGTATTCATGACGTGAAGTCTTGTCATTTGTTAATTGTTAAGAATCAAAATCAGTGCAAAGTGAAAACTGAAATCTTCTTTGCAGTCCGACGGGACGTTTGTGGGCATCGCGTTGCTCATCCTGCTGCTCTTGTTCACCGTTATCCTGCTGTGGTGGTTCTGGCCTCTCTGCTGCACCGTGGTATGAAAATAGCCAAGAATAAACGGAAATAAACGGATTTGCTTTTGCAATCAGCCAAATGCTTCATGAACAAATTTTTACCTGCTAAAGTAACGGTTTTAACTCATTGCAGGTTATTCATGAGCCACCTCCTCCTGTGATTGAAGACCTCTCTGTAGGTTGATTTTATTTACACATTTAAGTTACAATTAAATTCATTTATTTTAAGTGTCTAAAACACTGTTTAGGATGACGAAGACGGTTTTCCAAAGAAGAGGTGGCCCACTGTGGACGCGTCGTACTACGGCGGCCGTGGAGTCGGGGGAATCAAGAGAATGGAGGTAAAAAATGTTGAAAATAACAACAAACGTTTATATAATATGAGAACTCCTTCTGCCGCGCTGTGCAATTACCCAACAACAGCAAGTGATGTGGTTGAATGGTAAAGACATTACAGTTTTAAGTGTGATGTCAGGAAAAGTGGGTCGTTATGTGGCTTCACAGTTTTAAAACCGGTCACGATTGTATATATTGTGAAAAATTGGTCAATTTAGTCCATTTTAGATGTTATGAGACCAAAATAGTCCCGACATAAAGAACCGGCGAGATGTTTCTTCTCCTCTTATTCGAGGAGGCGGTCTGTCTGCAGGACCACACTCAACCCGTCCAGGCGAGCTCCTGTAAAGTCTGTACAGTGCTGGAAGACTGAGAGTCTGTAGAGGAGGAGGCGATTTCCTGCCTTTTCTTGCCTTTGCTGACACAAAGATCAAAGCAACAAAAAAATGCCTATAGATGTGGTTAAAAAAAAAGAGATTTTTTTCTGTCTCATCTTTTTAAAAATCACATTTCTTGTTTCAGATGATCAATCAAATGTTGGACAAATTTAACGAGAGGAAATCATTTCATTTTTCGAGGGAAGCTAACTAAACCAACCTGGCGTAAGTGAAAAACGTTCATAGCTGTCAGTCTATATTAATGTCATGTATACTTATGAAAATTAGGATCTAGTTCTTTAATTAAATAATAATTACACAGAATAATTGAATATGTTATTAATTTTATAGCCATTTATTTATGTAAAAGTAACACCAAGACAAACACAAATAAATAAGATAAATTCTACACTAGTTTGGAATAAAAGCTTTGAGATGTAAAGTTTATCGATCTCTCAAGAGTTTGACTTTAGGGCCTTTCTCGCAGAATATTTGTCCCGCAGTCGCTCTGCTCACCTACTGGGGAAATCTCAACACGGCAGATTTGCTTTTGCCCAAAATGTTCTTGGTCTGGTTTGTTTTGGTGTGTCTTTTGGGAGTCCCTCACTCTGAATCACTTTGAGACTGAATTGGACACAAAGAAAGGAAGAAAACAGGAAAACATCTAGTCAGCCTGGTAAATCGTCACAGTGATGCTGTCAGACTGCTCGTCTTTTCTGAGGTCTGGATGTCCTGGAAATGACAGCAAGTCGTTTGTAATCTGGAGAATCAATTTAAAATGTATCCAGATCCAACAACACTGGAATATTGTAAAAATTGTTGCACATAAAAGAGGAGGTAACGGTGAAACATTTTTCCCCCCCTCTTTTCTCATTGAGCTTTCTTTGACAAAATCTTGACTTCCTTCACACCCTGTTGGATTTTACCTGTTAGTGGTTTTGTTGGTCACTTGGACTTGCTGGTCATTGTCGAAGCTGCAGTTATTTAGTCTGCCCTGAGTTCGTCCGTCACTGTGCGGTTTGGCTCGTCCAGCAAACAGTTATGTCTGGATGATCATCATGGCTGACACTCCATCCATCCAGGACCTTTACAGATCTAGAGTCAGGAAAAGAGCAGCTGATCTCTGCAGACCCCACACATCCTGGATACAAACTGTTTCGACGTTTATCCTCAGGTGAGCTGTTTGCAAAAATCAGGCGCCAGAGAAGCTGCGCTTCCATTTCAACTGTGTGCAAAACTTAATCCACAAATGTAAAAAAAAAAAAAAACAAAACAGATTTTACAATTGCGGTCTTTCCATTAAAAAAAGAAACACAATTAAAATCACTTGTGAATAAGTTTGTTCTCTTGAGAAGCCATTAAAAAGTATGCCACGCAATCATCCTCCAACTACTTCCTGTTATCCTCCTCTTCATGGTTTGCAGCTGTGGCGACATCAATTTGTTGGTCATGTGACTCCAGGGAAGCAAAAAAAAAAAGTTTCCATTGCAGTTCTGTGAAATAAACTTAATTTGATGCAGCCAGGAACACCACCATATAGCAAAACTTTTTATTGAAAACAAGATAAAAAAAAAAATAATAATTGGTGCGTTTTCGTTGAGCGAATTTATTCCTGAAATGTCAAATTGTGCGATTAAAACTGCCAATGAAAACAAAACTATTGGGAGTTTCTTGAATAGAGCAAACACCTGGCAGCCAGAGTAGCCAGATACTCTGGTGTGAAACAAAATACAATTTTTTGTTTGAGCCAAATAAAACCTTCTACTTTTCGTTCTAAATTTTTTTTGTAATTATGTCAAGTTGAACAAACTTTTTCATCATGCACTAATCTTTTATTATTTATTGGAATCTCTTCTAGCTCTTTTTATAGAACCAAAATATTTAAAGGGTTGTACTTTCTTTTTACGTTGGCTGTATGTTCTGCTAACACATTTCCTGTTTCCTGTTACCGATTTGAAAATTAAATGTCTTCCCATCTGTTTCTTATCTAGCAGCATATGTACTTCAGCTGAGAGGGAAACTAAATACAAACCCAACAAAGAAAGACAGAACAATCCGCGGCAGAATAATCGCAAAAGTTAAGAGGACACAAGTGAAAAGACATAGTAAAACATTCCACGTTCAGACTCCTTGATGTGGTGATTAACATTGTTCATAATGCTTAAATTACCCAACGTTAAACCGAAACTGGCTTCACGTTCACAGATGAAACACGTGGCAGTCTTTACCTCAACCCTCAGCGTGCAGGAAGCAAAAGATGAAAGGTGGGAATGAGATCAAACAGAAGAACAATAAAGCTGCCTTAATGGAGTTCAGCACGCAGGTCCATGCTGCATGAAACCGAGTCACTTTGTTGTTGTGACCAGCACAGAGAGCTAGACTGAGGCCATCTGGACAACAAACACCACTGAAATGTTTGCAAGGAGCTGAAAAGTTTTACTGGTCTGAGACGCTGATTTATCAATCCTTTTTTTTTTTTTTTTGCACAACAGCTTGACATAAAAAAAAAACAAACTATTCTTAATCTTTGAGAAAGAGCAGCGGTAAGGAGAACGACTGAGGGAACTCTGCCTCCCTTGTGTGTGTCTGATAAATCATGCAGAAACAGGATTATGTCTGCCTCCGTCGGGACGGTTCGCTCAAAGAGAAAGACCCTCTTCATTCGGCGAGCAGAGCTGTGGAGTCAAACAACTCAAAACACTAAAATGGAAAGTATGCAGAGCTTCATTTATGTGCTCTTTCTGCCAAGTCAAGGCATCTGTGGCTTTTTGTGTGGTAGCTGAAAGGGAGTGAATTTGACTAATGAACTTCCAAGGCTGTGTTGACAGCGCTGGCTTAGCTTGTTAAATTCAGGCTCACTCTTGACATCTTAGCCTCCTTTGCATCAAGGTAAAGGCGAACGCTGACAAGAATTGAGACGAGGCGTTCAGGAAGTCTGGCGTGGTAACTCGTTTATGCTAGTTCCTTCTCTGTTTAACATCAACTGTAAAATAAAGTTAGTGTCAAGGAAAAATCACAAATTTGAAACAGTTCTATGGAAATTTGCAGAAACAAAGGACTGCCTGCTTTTGTTTTGACTTGTGGATTTCAGCAGAATTGGTTTAATTAAAACCTTGCAGGACTTTGAATGGTTTCTGTGGAACAAAGCAACATGACACAGCAGCAGTTGTTTAATGCAACAGTGATGCATGAGTTCAATTACAGCTTCTCCGACCCCAAAGCTTTTTCACCAGCCTTTATCCTCTTTTCCTATAATTGGCTGATTTAAGATACTCTGTTTTCTCAAGACTGAAAATACTCTGAGAAAACAGAGTATCTTCAGTCAGAGGCTTCTGCAGGTCCGCTGTAATGCAGACTGCTACAGGAGGCCTTCCATCTTCAATAACTCTTTGAAGAATCTGAATTAATGATCTACAACAACATTTAATTTCCCTCTGGGATTAATAAAGTCTTCTTTTATTTTTGAATTATATTTTAATTGGTTCTGTCTGCCTATTAGGTCATTTACGAAGCATCATATTAGAATATATGTCCTAATCAGTCTCGTTTATCAGAATAAAAATATCCAGTCCTTAAGCTGATATTAAAAGTATTTTTCATCTGGTTTTTAAAAATATTTTTAATTGGTCTGATGTAATATTCTACTATGAAATCATGTTTTCATTAGCTGTAAAAGGAGGAAAAAGGCATCTGTATATAATTAATGTAACGTGTTTTGCTTGATGATAGCTCTCCTAAAGTAAATAGGCTTTCCTATAATATTCTAAGTTATTAAATGAGTCTGTATCTAGAGATTTTATGTCTGCCCTTGTGTTTTCAATCTATTTGAAGAACGTTTTTCTGGCTGTATGAAGAGTGCTCCATAAACAAAGTTCTGATCGGACCCGATTAATGGATCTCGGGGTCATAAAATCTCCATAACAGCTTTCAGTGCCAACGTTTCTATGGGGGGAAAATATTGCATCAAAATGTGTCTTGTGTCCCACCTTCATAAACATGTGAAGTTTAACTGGAACCATGTGCTGAAGTCAGACGAAACAAACGCTCCAGGTGGGGTCGTCGGTAAATAAAGGCCGTCCTGTTGAGTTCAGGCCGTATGTTTACTATATGTTACTGCAGGTTTTGCTAACTAATATCTGCAGTTTGTTGTCGTTTTCGTTTCACGCAGCTGCTCTCCTTTGCTTGTCCGTCTGTTCAGGTCCGCTGGGGAGATAAAGGCTCGACTGAGGAAGGAGCCAAACTGGAAAAAGCCAAAAATGCTCGAGTTGTGATGCCCGCTCAGGAGTACGATCCGCCTCCACCGCGGCTTTATTACCACACACACAAAACCATCCGATCCCAGAAGTGGTATTCTCCCATTAAGGTGCTCACTCACTTTTTCCCCACCTTCTGAACTGAAGTCAGATTTTATTTATTCATTTATTTTCCTCCTTTCGCTGCAATTCAGATTTGCTCCTAAATACAAACCCTGGATTTGAGTAAATGTGCTTTCGTCTTCTGAGTTTTTGTGTTTGCTCACAAAAAAGTTTCCTAAGACACCAGAAGTGAGAAAATATTTTGGTTTTAGTGCTTTTGATGATGTGTTACCAGGAAGTAGGTTATAAAATTCTGTTTCCTCCGATATTTGTCAGCTGGAAGGACGGACGTTAACAAGATCCAGACTTGAACTGGGCTAAACCCTCGGAAAGGAATCTGTGGAGTCTGTTGTGTTTTTATCCGGTTGCATTCGTTGCTTATCTGTCGCTGTTTATTACATAAAGCCTTCCACGCCTCTGCAGAGAAAAGGACTGAGCTCAGGGTTGGACCTGTTTTTCATCTCTCTCTTCTTCATAAGATTTGTTTTTCAAACGATTAATGGTACAATGAAATCATTTCAGGTTATCTGATAAAAAATAAATAACTTATGAACAACTAAAAGCAGAAAAATACATGTTTTGTTTTTAAAACTGAACGGCTGCTGGCATATGACGACTTTTCGACATTTTGGGTTTATTTGGGATAAATACAAGTTTTTATACCTGTGAAACAATTATTTTTGTCTTTGTAATGAACTCCAAGTTTAGTGTAAATACAACACAGCTTTGTTCCTAAGAGACGTTTTAATGCCCTTATGATCCTCTGTTGTGTGTGAAAGTCAACAAACTTAAGAAGTAATGGTTTTCAGATGGAAAATTAATTAAAAAAAAAATCTTGAAGCTGCAAAACGTCAAAAGAGAAAGCTCAGAAAACTACTGATCATGATCATAAGATGATAATAATGTTACAGAAGTGACAGATGTCATCTTTTTCCAGGGAAAGCTGGATGCTCTGTATGTGCTGCTGAGAAGAGGCTACGACAGAGTTTCAGTGATGCGACCTTATCCTGGAGACAAGGTGACTTTATTTTTCTACAATGAAGCAAGACAAGATGTGAAAATAAATTCAAGTTCTGTAGCAAAACAAGCAAACCTAAAAACACCCACATGGCAAGACTGGGGTAACTTCAGTGTCATATTTGAGTTAAATATAATTTAAATTAGCCTTATGGAAGCTGCCATTGGGAGATGATGAAGTAATTTGGACAATGCATTATTGTTTGGAGGAACAGGCCTGCAGAAGTCATCAGGACTCCATGCAGTCTGGCTCCCAAAGTTCACAGAGTCTGCATGGCGGAGTTTTCTTTTATGTCACTCACTAAAAAGAAAAAATGCACTCTTTCCACTTGCAAATTTTGCCAGTCGCCTTGCAACAGGAAATTTAGGAATTTGTGCCCAGTTTCTCGCCCTCATAAAGCTAATTGTCGTTTCGTCATTAGTCGTACAGCTACACATTTCCCCCTTTGCTCTCTGCGCCTCCATCACAGGGTCGGTGCATCAACTTCACCCGGAGCCCGTCCTACCCGCCTCCCCGCTACCCCATCTACAACCACTCCTCCACGCCTGTCTACACGTTACCGCACGGGTGCCAACGGCGCCCATCCGACGACTGCGAGGACCTCCACCTGCCCCCCTCGCCAACCTCCACCCTGCCGCCTCTGCCGTCGACTCCGCCCCCGTCCTCCAGCAGCTCCTCGTACACGCCTCCTCCCGACAGAGACCTGCCGTCGACGACCAACGCCAGGCAAAACTCAGCGCCGCCGTCTCCCACGGGCTCCCTGCCTCCGCCACCTCAGGGGTCGCCTCCATGCAGAGCCCCTCCGCCCTCACGCCCTCCTCCGCGACCCAACCACGAGATCAACTGAGGGCGCAAGAATCTCAAAATTTCACCCACAAATCGCTGAAATTGTGTTCGAACAAAAATACATTGACTTTGCTCAAAAAAAAATAAAAAAAAATGCATAAAACATAAAATAGTGATTTCTTCACAAGTCTACGTCAGATAGTGTAAATAATAAGAGTTGTTTAGATGTTTCTGTTTCGTTTGTCTATTACATTAAAAAGTGCTCGATGAAACAGTCATTCACTGTTTGTCAGAGTTTTGGAGCTGCTTAAAATCTTAAAGGCATCCAAAAGTTGCATAAAAGGAACTTGAACAATATTGCGTTTGTATCTCGTGAGAAAAATACAAACCTGGTGTAAACATTCGGACAGTCGACGTTTTGCTGGGATCTGAGGACTTCAGAAGGTATTTTGAACTGGCAGAGGGCACATAAATGCAAAAACCACTGATATTCCCACCTGGGAAACTTTATGCTCACAAACCATCACTTTAATGCTCTGCCTGCTGACGCTACTAGCACTATTTGTTGCCACCTTGCCATGAAATGTGTTGTGTCCTCATCAATTAACTCTGAGTTCTTTTAATTGTTTAATAATCCTGGACCGGAGTGTGTTTTCAGTAGAATGGTCGCCTTTGGTAATTGGAGAGAAATCCATCTTCTTTTGCCTGCCTTACTGTCTGATATTCTGCCAACAGATATTTTGTTTATTTGTGTCGTGCTGGACTTGGTGTTTCTCTCAGATTTAATCCACTTCTTATTCCTCATGCAGACCTCCAAGTACACAAATCCTTCTCTGTTGGATCTCACGCAGGATGGAGAAGAGGTACCACACTGAGACCGGATTACTGAAATAAAATGATTTAAGTACATGTAACTTTAATTAATTTCTGATCCCTTTGAGTGACAACCTGGAGGTTATCTTTACAGGTTTTCATTTCCTGTAAAGTTAAACGTCTTTCTCCGGAGAGTTAATCTGTGACTGACCCAGCAGCAGATCTGAAACCTTCGATTTGTTCACTGTGCAATAAAAATTAAAATAATTTGTCTGCTTGACTCACAGTTGATTTTTTTTTAATTGTTTTTATTAATTTTGTTAAAAATCTACTACTTTTAGGTTATGTTTTAGAGCTTGTGTGTGTGAGGTAAATCTCCTGAATATTCCCCGGATGTGGGTGGCTGGCCTTATGATCAGAAGGTGCAGCTGGTAGAAGTCGACTGTCCCGGGTTTTTATAAGGTGACTGTGTATTTTCCAGCAAGTCTTAAAATAAACCATTTTCACAGCTTTTCACTTGGAGAAGAAGGTCTGGATGAGAATGTAAATCGATTTACCAGAAAGTGGAATTAGATACGTTTCATCCGTCTCAGAAGAAGACACTGCTCTTTTTGAGGAGAGCATCGCTGACCCCTGACCCCGCCCTGATTTGCCCTGAATCCAGCTGCTTCACTTTCAGGAGGTTTTAAAGCGTCTTCTGATCCCAGCAAAATCTGCACAAGATTTACACATTCCTCATGTGACGGCAGCAAGCTAAATCCGTCAGGCACGAAGGATCCGGCTGCTGAGTGGAGAACAATTATAATAAAGGGTTTTTTATTATTCATCTTTAATTGGAGCACAAGTTCTCCAAACTCGGGACATCCTGGGAATTATGACAATGTCCTCCACATGTATTAGCCTTAAAATAAAATATTATCCAGTAGTATCATCTAATACAGAGAGTATTACAATAGGTGTTATGGAGGCTTGTTGTCCCCCACTTGTATGAACCTGCTGCTGAAAAGCATGATGTTCCCACATCCAATATCCAAAGGTGATTGTTTTTTTTTTTGTTTTTTTAAAGATGTGCAGGGATTTGTTCTCCAACCTTGGTGTGTGTTTTTAATTTTGGTCTCATCTAACCAGACTATATTCCCTCAATATTTCACTGGTTTGTTTGCAAACAAACTTTAAAGATGCTTCAACACAATTTTTCTTCAGGAGTGGAGTCTTGCGCACTGAATGTGAATAGAAGTGGCAACTTATTGTTTTCACTTTAAATGCTGTCCTTTAAATTCTGGTCTTTCTATTGGAAAACCTTTCTGATTATTTCTTGAATTCTCAGAACTTTTGAGAGTGACCAAGTTATAGTGAAATTATTATTATTATTTTAACTTCTTATGGCTCCAACAGTGCATGAGGTTTGAATTAAGCTCAAAACAAACTAGGATTTATATGTTTTGCAACATACCCAATCCCTGTCATAAGATGATTTTCTCAGCGAAAAACATCATCTGAAGTTATGATAATCGTAAATTATGATTATCTTATGATCTAACTTACACTTTTTTTGGTAGATGTGGATTACTTAGATTTCTATCAAGTGGTCTATGCTGTTAGCCTGATTAAAATTATATCGACTCAGAAATATTTGTATATTCTCCCTGTCACAAAGGGGAAAAAAATCTTGCTTTCAATATTAATATATTCAATAAAATGCTGAAAATATTGATCTGAACAATTTAATTTTAAATGTGAGGAAAAACTGAGCCCTAGCTAATAAAGCTAATGACTGATCCATTTGGGAAATCCTCATCTTTATTTTTTTTTTTTACTCCAATTGATGCTGCAGAGGTGGAAAATTTGGGCTTTGAAACAATTCCTTTGTTAATTTCCCTTCTAGAAATAATGTTTCTATTATTCCTCGTTCTATTTTTTTCTCTCTTTTTTTCCCTCCGAGGGAAACAAAAAGACATGAAAAAAAACAAAACGTTTTACTGGAGTTAAAATATTATGTAACAAGCCACAAAGCAGACAGTCAGCTGACTCTTATTCCAGTCAGATTTCCTAAAATAAATCCTATTTCCATGTGTTTTTCCAATATGTTTTTCATATTCAGAAATGCCTTGAAAGACACTCAGATCTGCAGTTCTGCAGGCAGTGATGAGCTCACAAAAAAACAGAAAAAAACCCTTCCAGAAACAGAGGAAGAAAGCATCAGAAATAAAATTTTAATTCTTCCAGGATGTCAGCAAATACGAATGGCGACACCTATGATAACAAAGACAATGTCAAATACTGCCAGCTGCATTTGAGCGCCATGAACTCAGTATTTTACTGACAGATGATCTCCTTTGTGACCCCTTCTTTAAAAAAAAAAGATAATGATAGCTTCACTTCAGTGCATTGTGTAACATTAGAAAGAGAGGAAAAAAAAAAGTGTCTCATGACTTTATCTCCCTGGAGAATCCTAAAAAATGTTTTGCATTGGCTTCAAGTTCCCAGCTTGGCCGACAGCGCTGTCTACCTTGGCTGCACAAACTGTAGGGATGAGCACATTCATAGATAGTTGGCTCCAAAGTTCAGGGGTTGATGAGCAACAGTGTTTAGGAAAATAAAAAATAGAAAGTAAAATTTATGTGAAGAAAAACAAAACGGCGTGATTATCTATTCTCTGTGAAATCCAGTCCACTTTCTACAGTTTCCACGCACTCGTCTCCAGAAGATGAATCTCTCTGAATGCTTTGCTGACTACCGGGAAAACAAGTGACTCATGTTACTACCCTGGAAGGTTTCTTTTGAACATCATCAGTGCCTCAAATTGGTTATGCCGTTTTATTGGGTGGTTTAAACTAGAGTAAAAGTGATTTACTGAGTCCAGGGGACACTTGGATCGGTTGTTTCTTTCCATTTTACCTCAGGAGACTTCATTCTTTAAAAATCACAAGACAATAAAAACATGCTAAGAAGAAAGAAAATACTTTTGACCAAAAATAGTGCCTTTCAGACATAGCTTTTACATAAAAAAACAAAACAAAACAAAAAAAAACGTAATTGTGCCGACACAAACTTAGCTTGCACTCAGACAATGAAATATATCAAAAGCTTAAAATGTTCCAGAAGTTTAAATAGCGACACAAATGCACTTTTTAACAAAATCTAAAATATTTTATATAATCAGCAGCCTGGTTGCTTTTAAGAGGGTAAGATGCAAAAAAACCTGCAGCTGTCCTCACTTTGTTTGAATCCAAATGAAACAAAGAGTGTCGCAGCAAAAAGCTGTGTGGAAGGATTCAGAATTTCCTGTGAAGGACAAAAATGTGTCGCCACCAGAGCAGAGCTTGCTCAACATCGGCGGCAGTGGAAACGCTGTTGAGAACATTGAAATGATGAGAAGCAAAGAAGTAGCTTGTGTCTCAAAAAAAAAAAAATTAAATAAAAAAATAAAAGAAGAACAAGATTCTGCAGAAAGTAATAAGTCTGACAGCAGAACCCTGGTGCCGAGATATTTTCCCTGCCAGATTCGGTTGTCCAACATTTCATTGATTTTTTGCAACCACATGTTAGCAAAAAGTGCTAATTTCTGCATTTAGTCTCTTTATTTTCCTGTAAAACAGACAAAAAAAAAAAAAAAAAAAAAAAAAAACATTTTCACATCACTGTGGAAAGATTTTTGCCACAACTGTTTATTAATAGCATCACCTCAAAATAAAAAGTTACATGTCCATCAAGGCAGATACGTAAATGTTACTTTAAAAAATAGTGGAGGCCTCTCAAGTATTTTTATAATGTTGAGTGTTTTTATAACACTGGTGCTTAATCCTAAACTGGGATTAAATTTGAAAAAGCCGTTTCCAGGGACGCCTGCATGGATCGCCTGATGAGCAGCAAAAAAGAGGCAAAAATGAACAAGAACAGGTTAGGACTGTGGGTAAAATGAAGATGATTTACATTCAGAGATTCATGTTAAAAGTGTGCACCCACTTTTAATTGTTTTAATATATAACTCAAAGACATAAAAACACGTAAGAATAAAACAACAGACCCAGAGGATGGAGCTTTTAAGACTATATTGGGCTGATAAAACATTTAACTTTAGTTGTTTTTTCTATCCAGTATTAATTGAGCAGGTAATATACAGTGTACACATCCAGGAATCCTAAGCCTGAGCGAAAAACAGAGTCCTTCATTGTACCAAAATAAAACCGATTCAGAAGCCTTATATTTAACATTTTATCACATAAAGAATCTAATCTGCGATACGCTGACAAACTAAACTTTTGTAACTTATTTCACGGACTAGACAGAAAAGTTAAATAACGTACACTAAACTGTGTTTTATGTCAGTTTATCTGTATAGCGTGCAAACCGGGATTAGTATAATTAAATACCGGCTACGTCCAAGTATCTGCCGACCTGCTGGGATTTTTTTGAAAACATGGATTTAAAACGTGCTTTTGGAAACAGAAACGTGGATTTGGCTTGCAGTGACATGGTAACTTTCAGCTCCGGTACTGAATGTCGACAGGAAAACTGAAAACGTTTGGAAAATCTCCTAATACTGATAATGAAAGCACAATCTGCAGTTTATATGTAAACAACAGGAAAGATTTAATAGGCTTAAGGCATGAGCCGACAAGCAAATCCTTTGGGCTGCCAAGAAACTGATGGTTTCTGGCACGACGCACTAAGAGCTGAATCGCTTTTCCTCTAAATCCACGTAAAACTTCTTAGTTGGATAAAAAAAAAAAGTGATGGAAAATATCAACATTCACTCCCCTTGAAAATGGAGGTCATCTTAACTTGGACCTTGTAATGTTTAAGTTAATCTCTTCTTTCTGGGGACTGGACTAGAAATACAAGATACAACAACACTGGTTTACAAAAGGAAAAGCTGGAAAAGCTTCAAATTTACTGGGGTTTTTTCTGATTAAAATTAGATATTGGCTCAGATATTAGGCCCACTATTATTTGTATAAATGTCCATGAGCAAATTGCAGGGAAGTCACGTTCTTGTGGATGTCAACGAATCCCTGGAAATGTTTTGTCTGGATTTTTGACCACTTTTTACTGGAATTTCTTGAGTTCATATACGCTGGGTTGGTCCCTGTGACGCATTAGGCTTTTACACATAGAATAGATGTTTAATTAAGAAATGGCCCCGGCCATGATGCTACCACCGCCTTGTTTTACAGTTCGTACAAGCTTTGAAAATCCTCTTCTTGACATTTTATGTCATTTTGGCAAAACAGCTCAGCTTTTCCCCACAAAGCATTTGGCTTGTCCAAATGAAGTTATGCAGCGAGTCAAGCTGAAATGTCTAAGTTTTAGAGTAGATGGGTCTCATTTTCTTGACGGGCTGAATCCATGTTGATGTTAAATTCGAGTCACTCAAAAGCAGCTCCTGCTTTGTACCTCAGTGGTTCCTGGGTAGTTATGTAACTTTGAACTTTGCTTTTGTGTACAAATGACAGTTTAGATATGATGGTTAAAATATGAACAAAACTAATTGTTCCAAGAGGACAAAGACGTCCAACACACATCACAACTGGATTTTGATGTATAGAGCAGACTGTCATTAAGCTTCTAGGAGGTTTTCTCCATATTACACAAGTCTTTAGTCAGAGGTTTCTTCAGGCCACCTGTAACACAGACTGCTCCAGCAGATCCTTCCTTCCCACAGCCATCAGCAGCTACAATGAGTCTTTGAAGACAATTATATCAGTTTGTATTTTGGGATGATTAATGTCTTTTGGATTTAAAATCCCTGACATCAACCCTTCTAAAACTTGACTAACAATTTTGCTGAGGCCAGTGGTTGAAAATGGAGTCAGAATTATGGCAGAAATCAGTAAATATCTATATATCTGAGCCTGTATGTATAATTTTGCTCTGGAACATTCTTAATTACTTTGATATGATTATTGAATAGATAAATAAAGTCAAAACTGTTCATGAAGACTTGATATGGTGACTGGAAGCAAATGAGACGACTGAGGTAGAGCCTTAACCTTGAAACAACGTTGAACTTACATGTGGTATTTTAGTCCTACTGCAGCTGAACTATATTTTGGCTTCTTCTTCTTCTTCTTCTGACTTTGCATTTTTTTAAGACACACTAATAAAACTAAGGCTTCCCTGGGGAGCATCTGGGCTGAAAAGGTGCAGCTGTGAATGGGTCAGCCACAACTTTTCCCACGATGGTCCAGGAATGCAGAGGCCCCACTGCCACTGAGCCCACAGCGGCCTGCTGACCGATCCTGGAGACGACCCGGTGCACCGCCACGGGCTGCTGGAGCAGAGGGGCCTCCGTGTGCAAAAGGGCGACAGGGTGACACTTTGTGCTGTTCCTCATTTGCTGAGTCCCGGACATGAATGCGTGAGTGTTAGCAGGAGCAGCTCTGCTGGTTTCCTGCCGCTTCCCAAACGGTGCCTGCAGGAAAACATCTGATGCTTCAGCAGAATTATGGGATGCAGAAAAGGCGGAGACTCTGCATGCTGTCCCGCTTTCTTTCCTTTGCGGTTTAAACGGGGCCAGCTGGAAGACATCAGAGACGATGGCGCTGCTTGGAGGAGGGCTCTGGGATCCTTGGTTAACAGGTATGAAATGACGGTTGGAGCAGGGAATGCGTGGAGGGCGGGGCTGAGCGCCACATTTGTCTGACAGCACCATGTGTGTGTAGGGGACACATGCAGCGGAGCTCTGATGGATCTTCTGCCCAGGAGCTGCAAACTGAGCAGCGTGAAGTTTGAAGAGCTCCCTCTGCAGGTCTGTGTGCGCAATAACAGAGAGAAAAGTGAGATTCTGTCCCCTGAAAGTTTTGCTCAAATTACATTAATGTTTCATAAAGAATCCCTAAACTAGAAACAAAAAGAATCTTGTAAGAAAATCACAACAGCTATAGATAAATGTAGTGATTTTTTTTTTTAAATCAGAGATTCAACTCGTCACAGACATATTTTCACATAGATTTCAAAGAAAAGCTGAACACGAATTTACTGAGTATTTAATTGACAAATTAACTTATTAATATTAATATTGCTTTACACAACTTAACTGCGACACAAACGGTGCACATTCAGAGTCTTACCTGTGTAGATTTACAGGACAATCCAAGCAGATTGTTAGTAATGTGACATATTTAAACTTTCTTCCATCTTTGTCCAACAACAAAAATTCTCCCAAAGAAATAACATAATACAATTATTTTCAAACTTTAAATGCAACACTGTACAAGAACAAGTTTATGAAGAAACCTAAAAGAAAATGGCACCTAAAACCAGATCAGGATACAGTTTGTATAATGTTTATATTATGGTTTGCTTTGAACTTTATAGTTTCAACTTTAGTCGTAGTCTAGTTTTACAACAAGTTTGTTGTTGTAAAAACTACATAATCACTCAAAGTTATTGTTTTATTTTTATATTATTCAGTGCACTGTTGATTCCAAGGATGTCTTCCTTTAACTTTAAATGGGAACATTTATTTTTATATTCCCATATATTTTTTTCCATACATAACTTCAATCTTTGTGCCGTTTCCAAATACAGTTCCTTTAAACATATTAATATCTCTGTATTCTCATTTTACTTGTATTCTACATAACTTCATTCATTTTAAACACAACTGTGGAATATTTTCTCATCAAAACTACTTAATGCAGATTCTTTTGCACATGGTAAAAAGCAGCCAAATATTATATGAGTACCATAAACAAAGAACTCTAAAAAGAAGAGAAGGACTTTACACAGTTATGCACACAAAAGTTCTCCATCTTCCAAAAGGAACCTGAGTTAGATAGAGTGGTTGTGAAAGTATTCATACCCCTGTAACTATTTAATTTAGTTAACACTACATCCATAAACTTTTTTTATCTGTACAGATTAACACAAAGCAGTGCATATTTTTCTGACGTGGAGGGAAACGTATACGTGGCTTTTAAAATGTTTCATACACAAAAATCTGAAAAGTGTTGCGTCTTTTTTTCTCAAACAAAATAAAATACAGTGGGACGAATAAAAGTTTAATTTTATTGGTCCCATCAGTGTGTGTGGACAAGAAAGTTGTCCACACACACTGGACAACTTTCAGTGTGTGTGAGAGGGTTTAATATAGCAGGTTTGTGTCATAAAACATTATCCCAAGCTTTGACTTTTTCATGCAATACTGTTCAACTCAAAAGCTGAGATAATATGCCTCAATGTCAGTCCAACCAAGACACGGCTGTCCAGATAAACAGATGGACTGGACATGGAAAGAAGGAGCTCTGGTCAGATGAGATCTTAATCTTTCTTTCTATCCAACATGTGCACAGAATGAGCAGAGCTTCACCTTCCAGTAAGACAACGACCCAAAACACAGAACTGCAATGGGATGGTTTAGATCAAAGACTATTCAAGTGTTGGAGTGGCCCAGTCAAAGTCCAGACTAAAATCCAATAGAGAATATTGAGCTGTAAATGTTCAAAGCTGCTGAAAACATACTGTAAAAGACATTCAGACATTGTAATTTCATATTTTCCTGCTTCTATCAATAAACATGATGTTAAATTCATCTGCAGACTCCCGTTAAAGAAAGCCAGCAGATCATCTGACCCAGCAGTTCCAGTACAACTACAGAGGCAGATCCACATATTGAATTTCAACAACCTGATTCTCTCATTTTCCCAGACTGGAAGAAAACTGGCCAAGGTTTGAGCAGGATTATGATTTATTCACTGCAGCTGCACACAGGGAAAAATCTGCTCTTCAATCCTGCAACATACAGGAAGTAGACATTTCCATATGCACCTACAGTAGTGTCAGCAGAGGGTGCCATTACCACACCAGCAGAATCCAGGGAGGATCCTGAGGAAATCTAAAGAGTTATGCAAACCTGAGAGCAAAACCGTAATGAAGAGGCATAAATCTGAGAGACGGAGACAGAGCTAACACTAGCCAAAGTTCTGCGCTAATGTCCATCAGTAACATTACAGAACAACGAAGCAAAACCACTTCTGCACCTAAACAGGCGACACCCATCAGTGAGGATGCTCTACATTTAAGCCACGATAGAAGAGCTGAATGTAAAGCAAAACGCTCAGTCAAAGTCAGGAAATTCTCAAAAGAGTGATATCCAGTTGTAAGAATTGTGAAGGTGGACATCTAGGAACCCATGAACAGCTTTTGGACAAGCGTCTCATAACTACAGAAAATATGATCAAAAAAGCAAAACCAAGCCAGTCTGGAAGTCAAGTCAGCTAAATCTGAGGTTAAACAGACGAAGGTTCGATGTTGCACAGGCGCTGACATTTAATCTGCGCAATATGAACACATTCATAGCAAAACAGAAAGAGACAATGAATGACAAAGTGGTTCAAGGCAGACACAAGAGAGGAGTGAGGGCGATGTAGACAGCGGTGTTGGTATTCTTTTTCTCCAACGTGTAAATCCGTAGTAAAGCTCTTGAGAAAACTTACGTAACTTGATGTGGTTCATACGTGCAACGCTGTGATCTCATCTGAAGAGAGCACCTCCGTTAGTCTCTGCTCATTTCGATAAACACAATCTGAAATTAATTTATGGAAACCACACCATGTACTGGTAGGGTCTACTTTATGTTGCTCCATGACATAAGATCCCAATCCAAGGTCGAGGTTTGTGGTTGTAAAGTGACAAAATGTGGGAAAGTTTAAGGGGTATGAATAAATCTGCCAAGCTATGAAATCTGAAACACTCTGAGAACACAGTGTTTGAGAAATACTAGAATCAATAGTCAAAAAGTCAACATTCACATTTGTACTTTATTAGCCATCCCTTTATAATTTTTAAATTATCTCACAAAAATAGGAGCACACAGTATCACAGCTCTGACGCAGGTTTGGGCCATAATGACAAGGAGGCATCTCAAAAACACTTGATAATGTCACATAGATTGACTGTTTTCATTTTGGGGAAAATGACAGAAAAAAAACAACAACAAAAAAACAAATCTGGGGCTTCTGTTTCTGACCAGGTACTTGCCTTGCTTGGCTTTAGTAAATACAACAGCACATTAACGCTTAGAGGGAAAAAGCTTGGGGACTTGCATAGGTTCAGACAGTAACTGCAGATGACTGATGTTCAGCAGGAGGATCAGAAACGTGATCATTGGGTATTTTAAGCCTCAAAACTGCACATGCAGCAACTCCGGTAAATATAACAACAAGGCTTTCAAGATGGCTTCCTGTGGCTGTTTTCTACTCAAACCTTCTGCACTATAAGGGGAAATGTTATTAACATCTGAGTAGCTCACTCCATACTGTATCCTTTTGGCACAAACTTTTGATTCTGGGCTTGATATTTCTACGCTTGTCACTTAAAGGGGATCTATTATGCTTCCTTGAGCAGGTTGGAAAAGGCCTACATGTTCGTTACATTTTTTTTTGTACAAAATTATTCTTAAATTATGAGATCTTAGTCTGGGGTCAGGTTCTTCCTATTTTGAACTCCTTTCAGAACGAGCTGTTTTAGGGCCTCTTGTCACTTTAAATTTGTATAAGCTGCTGCTGGCCACGCCCTCTAACTCTTGTGAAAATGCTTACAAACAGATGTGCAATTATACAACCATACAGCTTTGAAAAGCAGAAGTAGAGCCTTCTCCACAACCAACAAGAATGCAGCAAGTGATTTGGTTGACAACAAAACACTTGTCTTTTCCAGCAGCCAATGTACATACAGAGGTAAAACCAGCTGACCAAATGTGCTGGAGCTCCGCTTGGGTCGCTATGTGACGTGCCAGGCATTGCTGGGTAACAGCATAGCGTTTGTCGAATTTGACTTAAAAATCAGGAGGCTCATTTTGCAGACACCAAAGAACATTAGCTTACTGCCAAAAAAGCGGCTGGGTGGTTTTCTTGAGCTCTTGGTTTTTAGAAGCAGTTGAGACTTAAATGAAAGTACAGAAACTTGGAACATGCAAGTTTTGCATAATAGCTCCCGTTTAAATGCTAGCTATATTTAAAATAATATTGCACATGGACAGTTGAAATATGGCCAACTAACCTGTTAAACTTGGGCACTTTATTTACATAAAATAAAGATATTTCTAAATCTCTTTCTCCAAAAATAAAACTTGTGCTTTTTTTTTAAATTCCGTTTTTCAAATAAAATAGAAATAAGAATAAACAAGTGAAAGTAGCCATTTTCATTGTAATCATGTATCAGAAGCATGAAACCCTTTAATTTATCCTACAGAAACATCTATACAGTTCTGACCTTCGATAATGTTTATAATGCTGTGTGATAATTGGACTTCAGCCACAGGGCTGCACCTTCAGACACACCACAGAGCCCCGAAAACATTAAATACAAGACAAGTGTTGTTTCTGTAAACTGTAAAAGTAAACGCATACTTCCAGAGAACGGGAGAGCAGTAGGTCAGCGTGCTGCAGGAGATGCAGCTCTGACCACCTGAGAGAATTTAGGAGAAGAGGGGGGTCTGTGCTTTCAGAGGAGATTTAAGGACAAACTGACCAAATGCCATTTCTGCAGCAAACAACAACACAAGAAGACTACTGGAAAAAAACACCCAACACTTCAGAGTCCACACACACACACACTTTTCAGAACACTGTATACCAACGCATGGGATTGTAACATTCAACAACACAGCCATGCTTTTTGATATGAATCCTGTGATCACTAAAATGAGCCAAAAAAGCCTTAAAAAGCATGAAAAAAAAATTAAATGAAATGGGACCAAAAATTCACACAATTAAACTCCCCCTCTATACACCGGCTGCTTTGAATAAAAAATATAATTGTCCACTTGTCCATGAGAACAGACCACACACAGATTCACTTTTCTTTTCACGAGAGTGGGATAAGACATGGGTTCAGGCCTAATCTTCCAGGCTGGACGGAGACCAGGGTTAGCTTCTATACATTTTAACATACTGACAGTTTCAGAGCATTTATAACCAAGAAGAAAAACAAAAAGATCACATGTCTGCACAGAGGAATGACATTTTCAGGTATTCTTTAACATTATTGAACAATTATGATGTTAAGAATCATATATAGATTTTTAATATAGACTAATATTTATTTCTTACATTCAATCTCTAACACTCTATTCATATTAACATGTATTAACAGGAAAACAATGTCATATATATATATATAGATATATATATCTGCATATATATGACATGTACATCAGATTCACACATAAAACAATATGTCTTCCACGTGTAAAGCCTTATGACAATGACTTCATATATACGGTCTGGATAAGAGTCTGCAGATATCTATTTACATAAATAAGGAGTAAACAAATGTGAGGAATGTAGGAGGGATTGGAGAATGTGGACTAAATGTGCGAAAACAAAAGAGTGAGTGTGTGAAAAAATATTCGTCTAATGAGATTTCCGTCAGTGCCAGGGAAGGATTGGAGAGTGTTGTGTATATTTATATTTGCTACTTTTTATCTGCTAGGTCCTATTATTGTTAGTTTATCACATTATTATCAAGATTTCATGCATTTCTACAGATATGGCACGCTGCTATAAACACACCGACTTCTGATCCAACATGACCTTCCTTCAGAAAAACAACTTAAAAATCTTCATCTAAAAAAAAAAAAAGCAAAGTTGAATAGACAAGAAAAAATATTCATACTGAATGGCTGAGTGTATTAAATTAATTTATCTTTTACTGTGGTAGCATGAACCCAACAAGAAACATTTTGAAAAGTCCAAACCTTAAATTTGAGTTTTTTAGTGAGCGAAATATCCAAAGACAGTAAAGTATCTGTAACGACAAAAAAATGCCACATTTGTAGTTTACACCTACTTTTTTTTAAACATTCTCAGAGTGCCTCGGAGATTTTGATTGGTAATGCGTGTTTTCGTTTTACTCAGGTGAAATGATGATACAGTGACAAGCGGCAAAATGTTATTACTTTTAACAATGGGAAAGACAAGAAAACATGTTATTCAAATGAGACAAAATGCATCTCGATCTTCTGATGTTCAAATCAGAAAATTGCCGTCTTAATAAACTCCAAACAGTATGGCCAAGATATTCTTGATGGATTTTTTTAAACCTTTGTATAGCAGAACATGCTAATTGCAGTCAGAGCAACAATTAAAGGTTTAAAACAACTGGATGTGTGGCAAACAAGGCAGGCACTCAAGCTAATCTTTCCACTTCACACAGGAAGGAAGAAAATTATTTATCTGTGAGCTTTTTAGAGTTATGGAGTGTGCTGTGCTTTGTCTTTGCTTTGCTGTTCTCGTCACTTCTCGGGTTACTCTATGGCACGTTAACGTAGCGTGTAATGACTCACGGTTCTGTTTTTCATGCTCAACTACAGCAGCTTCAAAGTCGTACAGATCTTCCATCCCTCAACTCAAACATGTCTAACATTTATGCATCTACCTGCAAATCAGGCTACGTGACATAAGATTCAGAGATGTTTGGCTTTGCTAATTCAAATAAACTTCATCTGAATGAACGATCATTTAAATTTTCCATGTTTTTTTTTTTGTGTGCAAATAAACTCAGGGAGGAAAATCTAGGAAGGCAAACCACGACAAATTCACTTGTGCACGAGAACTACAACCACTTAGAACTATGTCTATTTTACATTACGACAATGATCTTTTTTTTTTGTTTGCTATTAGACAAAATGCAGTATTCTTCAAATAAACTGATAGCTTTTATCCTGATTGACAAAAAAAAAACAAAAAAAAAACCCCTAACGTGACTAGCGTTTAAAATGGACGGTGAATTGGCTGCTCATTCTCGGTGGATCATACATAATGCATGGCGACTAGAACAAAGCTGAAATGTTAGTGTTAAGATGAGAGATGAAGACGCTGCTATCGATGAAAGAAAAGTAGGAATGAAGAAACGCTGACAGGTGAGGGATGTTTCCATAATGAAGGGAGGAAGTCAGGGAGGGATGTGCAGGGAGCTATCTACGTCTACACGGCTGGTTGTTGTTATGCTATGCCGGACTATTATCCAGAGTTACAGCTTCTATGAAGGAGGAAGGGGGGGTCATCTACAAGTCGATGAGCTGGTCCACCAGCATCAGGGAGCGGGCCAAGCTGGGCAGGCTGGATTCAGAACCACCGCTGTTACTGCGCGAGTGGCCTCCTGAAACTGGCCGAAGAGACAAGGGGAGGGGAACGAGACGAGTACGGGCAAACAGAGGTGGGGGTGGAGGGAAAGCACAGGAGTGGGAGTCACAACAGGCAAGGAAAGCAGTCAAAAAGGAAGGAGGGAGAAGAAGGAAGAAGAAAAAAAAAATTTACCCAATCACAGCTACAGCTTTTCCAAAAATTGCATCCCTACGTTTCTATTTGACCTATTAGATTTTAACGTTTTATTTCAAAGATGACTTCAGCCACGTGGGAATAAAGAACTTTAAAGGCGTACCTTGGGAATTCTTTCGGCCTGTGACGGGAATAGGATCAAAGTCGTCCTCTGTAGCAGCCTCCGCACTGGCCGCCTGGGCCTCAAAGTCTGAGATCAAGAGAGACGAGTCTGAAGACGATAAATAAAGCTCAGATCAACGAGGTGAGAAAAACAATATAATGTAGAGGGCCACTGGGATGATGTTTTATTACTTACAGCAGTATATAATGATGCCTCCTCCACATAAAAATATGCACAGCAATTACAAAAAGATTTTCCTTCTTTCTCTAAAATGATGCTCTCAATCCAAGCTTTTCAAGACAAATAGATCTGCTGCTCTGTAAATGTAAAAATTACGTCTGACGGCACATTATGAGAGGGAATTGGTGATCTGCAACTGGAGTCAGCTGCTGCACACAGTCAGGCTGTGATTCAGAGTTGGCAGAATCAACAGTATTTAAATACTTTTGCTCTGCAGCCAAGAGCCGATAACTAAACCCCAGCTGTGCAGTTTTTAATTTGAGAGAGACAGCGCAATTTTATAGATGGCTCGTGACAGCTTAGGAACACTCTGCTACTTTAAAGATTTTAAACTTGATTAAACTGATTGGAAACCCATTATAAGGAGGATCATTAATCTCATGTGAAGAAAAATACCCTGACTATGAAACAGCGAATCAAAAAAGTTTTCCCTTTAGGGGGGTGCGATGATAAATGGGATTAAAAAATGAAGGATGTTTGGTATCGCCGTTGGCCTGAATTAAAAAATGATTTTGTTCTGGAGGTACAAAAAAGAGCAAGAATGTTGCTGTTTGCTCAAAATTTCTATATGATCCAAAATCCCAATAGTGGAATCAGAAGAGTTCAATCAACACATTTCTGAAAGGTTAGCGTCGATACCGCACTCAAACTCAAGGTCTCATGAAGCGAACCGACTCACTTCGGATCTATAAGGGAAGATAATGAATTGAGATGTCAATTCGTGTCATGATGGAGGACAAAATGGCTCCTCAAGCACAATTTATCAAGTCTAAAGATTGCTGATGTCAAATTAATGACTCCTCCAGTGAGAGGAGAAATGAACAACTTATCTGCATGCTCTGAAATCACACGCTGCCATCATTTCAGCAAATCAACTCGTATGACGGGAAAGGACGAAATGATCCTTAATGGGGAGTGTGTGCTGGTGTGTTTATGGTTTGGAACTATGATCTTAAAGGGGCTTAGACTTATCTGAAAAAAAAAAAAACTGGCTCCAGTTAAGTAACAGGACAGTTTAGCAAACTCAACATGTTTATGTTTGTGATGGTAGGACACAACAAGTGACCATTGGCTGAAGTCTATGAGCCTGGGTCGCATCGTTTTTATACCCCACATTAAAAAAATTAGAACTAATTTGTAATTAAAAAATTCTAGAGACTCTGATCAACTTCAAACCAGCATAAATTAGAAACAGTTCCTGTACACTTATTTTAAAGGACTGTTATGTTAACTAACAAAAAAAAAATCTTAAAATAAGATTCTCTTTAACCCCAACTGAATAAATATTCAAAAAAAAGAAGGATTGGATTTGGCTACATTTTTCAGTGTGAGCTTAAGTTACTGCAATATGCATAATTTATTTGAATGTTTTATACACATTTTTACCAGGAAGAGGCTGATGTATCTCATATCTTAAACCCACTTAGGAATCAAAATAGTTGGCTAGAGAAGCAGCATCTCATCAAGTAGCATCTGATGTTAATGCATTTCTACCTCTGAGACCTACAGATTGTAAATTATTCAATACCAGGTTTCTTCATAGTTTACCGTAAAAAAAAAACAAAAAACAAAAATCAGAACCAGGACATAAAAAAAAAAATAGTTCTTTCTTTTTAGGAAAGAAACAAACCTATCAGAGCACATCCGTCAAAGATATTCATGCTCCACCGAGTGACTTTAAATCATCACCACGCAGAGTATGTTTACTATTAGGAGATTCTTACCCCCTTTCGGCTGTAATGAGTCTCCAGACAGCAGGCTGAAATCATCCAGAGCAGAGGTGGTGGAGGTGGGAGCGGAGGAAACGGAGGAGGTGGCGCTGCCCGGTGCTGCCGGTGGTCCGGAGATGAGAGACCCGAGGAGAGAGTCGTCTGCAGTCAAAGGGTCTTGGACGGGGAGAAAGACCACAAGAATGGGATCTAGTTAACAAAATATCTAAATTCTCACTTTGATATGTTTCATAATTTTAAACACTCATAAAAGATATGAGCTATTAAAAGTCCAGTTTTTATGCTGTATGTCTAAACATTTATTGAATCAAAAGTGATGATCAATCTGGCCACCAGGGGCAGCAGAGAGACAACCTCTGAGTAGGACTTTGTTCCTGGATAAATAAAAAAGTCAGTTTATAAATTCTGTTGATTCATTTCAAGCCAGGTCTTTTACACATATTTCATTTCACCCCCTGTTAATATAAAACTATTGATTCTTTCACTCTTTCTTTACATAGCGATAAGAAGGTTTGCGCTTGATAACATTACTGTTTCTGTTTGTGCTGAATCGAGCTGCAGGTTAACCCTGTTCTGTTTTTAATGCAGTCAGCCCTGAATGATGTTTTTGTTTCAGCCTCTTTTGGGTTGAAAAATGTTTAACAACAGGTAAAAAGACTTGTACCTTTCACAGACTCCACAGACCCTCCAAAAGGATCAGACAATGACAGCAGATCAGGAAGCATGAGTGAAGATGTGTCAGGAGATTTGAGACCTTCAATCAGCTTCTCTGAAGGCCAGAAAAGAAAAAAGTGAAAAACTTATGTACAAACATTGTGTTCTTTGTAAGTCAATGTCAAATTCATTCAGACGACACAGAAAAATATGTAAAATGTGCTTAAGACTGACTCAAATTGGCAGAGTTCGAATGGATGGGTGGATGGAAGGATTATCTAGACAATGGCACAGGGAATAAACTCAATAAATACCGTATTTTCTGGACTATACAGCGTACCTCACTATAAGCCGCACCTTCAAAGTTTTTTTTAAAAACTGGAGACGTACATATATAAGCTGCTGATATCTCCGCAGCTCTTGGTTTTCCAAATCTGCTATTAAGGACGCAGCCCTGCGTCTCCAATGCCGAACCATGGATTCGTTCACGCCGAGTTTAGGTGCAGCGGCTATCGATCTGTACTGCCAGATCGACAGCCTTCAACTTAAAAGCTGCGTCATATGGACTTCTTCATGTTGTTTCCATGATGAGGGGCTATGAGTTTGAAAACATTTCTCCGACGTGCCCGCTGCTAGCATGTGCTTTTTCTAAATGAAAATCAGCACTTTCTTCTTTGATTTTCAATTTTGACTTCCAATAATTCACTTCTTGCTAAAGCGCCCCCTGGTGGTTGAAGAAAAATCCACAGAAAAGGCGCACCGGGCTACATAGCCAGAAAAATACGGTACAATATTTGTTTCATTTTTATTCAGATCTAGAAGCTCTCCATCATTATTGTGCTAATGTCTCAGTTGCTGCAGTTAGCTCTCAAATATTTATATGAAGATATAAAAAAACATTTCTATTTTCTCACATTTCATTAGAATAAAATGGGCATTTACCTGGAGCATCCGACAGTTCAAGGGTATGGAAAGGATCTGGGACAACCAAAAGAGAGGCTCCCGAGTCCAGAATAGCAGATGGCCTTTCAGCTAGAAGACAAAGACAGAGAAGTTCAGGATAATGTCCAATTAAATGTTCAGGTGATTCTGCTAACTGAGACCAATAAAGTGTTGTGTCTCATAGTGCAGTACTGTTTAAATGATAGATGAGTTTAAATCACTCATTTTGTCATCATGGGATATAGTGAAAGATGCTACATCCTTGTGATCAGAATAAAAAGAAAACAGATTAGATAACAGATTTTATCTAATTCATCTTTTAGTTAAATGTGTCTTTTTGTGTAAATATAAACTTCTTATTTGCTTAAAGTTTCCTTTGTTTAAGAACAACTTGAACGTCATCAGGACATCAGAACATTTTTGAGCCTTCTGACATAAAGATTTGTGTAAAATTAGAAGATTTTCAATAAACAAAATTCACACATAACACCGGCAAATAAATCTGACTTAAATTTTAACACATCTGAACATTGTGACAACTGATTTTTGAGATGCAAACTTTCGCAAAGTGATTAGTATAAAGTTCTGTTTGTAGTTAAGGGAAATTGTTCTTTTTTTCTGGACCCTCCATTTTTGTTTGACTTTCAGCCAAAAACTTTAAGTTTTGTCTCTAAACAGCAACTTTACAGCAAAACAAAGACAGTTATGACGACTACAGCGTCTCACAGATACACAGTTAGAATTAGAAGCAGGTAGAAAAACTTTAAATTTGTCAATACCATTTTCTTGAGAAGTGTTTTCCACAGATGAGGCCTGCAGACCTGGAATCAGCTCTTCAGAAGGAGTTTCCTCAGAATCTGACACCATATCTGTTTTTTAAAAAAAAGTTATCATTCATTGTTTACATCAACAAAAGACAAAAAACTCTAACCTTTATTAAATGACATATTTGCTGTCCTTCCACCTCTGTAGCACAATGCATCGTGTCCATGACTTAAGGTGTAATTAAATCTCAAAAATGTTTGCTTAAAAATAAAAAAATCACATTTTACCTGAAGACTTTTTGTCATCAGCTTTGAATCCGTCAGCTGTGAAGTTGGAGAAGTTGTCGTTGTCAAACGGGTTCCATGCTGGCTGTGTGGGGGTGTTGGAGGAACCAGAGGAAGGGACGGTGGCTGCAGCTTTGGTTTGGTCCTGCACTGCATCGCAAAGGCTCGGCTGAACAGAGTCGGCGGTGTTTGGTTGAGAAACAAGTGATCTACAAGACAAAACAGTTTGGTGTTAAAAACAAAATGCAAATCGGCTTCAGCAGTGGTTAAATGCAAAGATATTTCTGTCAATTCCTAAGGTTTTACAAGTGTACACTAATTCAAGTAAGGCTAATGTGTCTAAAAAATGCTTCGATTTCTAGATTTCTTTGTCCTTTTAACTTATTTTTAAATGTAAATATAAAGAATAATTTAGGATTCTATGGCAAGTATTTCTAAACTATGCTTTCTTTGTATACTTACCACAAAGATAAGACAATTTGTGTTTGGTCAAATATTTCTTAAACAGTAAACACTTGACTTGAGGTTTTATTAAAATAACTTAAAATACATTTGACCGATGTTGGTTTGGGTCATGATTTTGCTAAAAAAAACAAAAAACAAAACAAAAACAGTGGTGTTTTAAAGCGAGACTTGCAACATATCCACTGAAATAAAGAAAGATAGTCAAATGTACTTAACATTTCTTCTGGCTGAATGTCATTTGTATTTAAAATAATAATCTTTTGTTTTCAGCTACCAGATTTTGGTGGTAAAAATTCAACTAGCAAAATATGTCTGGACCCTTTAGGAATCAATCTGGAATTATTTCGAGCAGTGGTTAGATGAAATAATCATCCACAGAGTGATCTTAAAATGAATTTAAGATCTTAAACTCTTAAAATATTTATAAATTCTTAAAAGTTGCATTTACTGGCTGAAAGCAACGTTTCCATTATCCCCCTGCAGCAGCTGTGTGGAGTCACTGACAGGAGCTGCAGCACCGTTTGATGCTGCATCACTCGGCACACGTTGGTGACCTCTGTCCTCAGATGTCTTTGGAGTCTCAGGTGGAGTCTGCTCAACAGACGAAGAGAAACAAATGTGTAGCGATCAGAATTGTTTTTATTACATATGTGAATGGACTTCAGGAAAAGGACAGAAGAGGTGAAGGTCAGAGGTTGCTTGGCCTCTTACGATCTGAGCTGATTTTTGGCTGGCCTCAGCGAAGGCAGGCTGACTTGGAGCTGGTGTCTCCTGCTGCGCAGCCGCTTCTGGTTGTCCCGGAGACGCCTTGCTCGGAGAGGGCTGAACCTCTGGCGGCTGAGTCTGACCCGGCTGTTTGCGACGCGCTGGACGCTGAGGTGCGGCAGGGCTGGATGGAGTCTGCGCTGCCTGTGGAGGAGCGGCGCTAACCACAGAAGAAGAA
This sequence comes from Poecilia formosa, assembly GCF_000485575.1. NCBI lineage: Eukaryota > Metazoa > Chordata > Actinopteri > Cyprinodontiformes > Poeciliidae > Poecilia > Poecilia formosa. Next base: position 3,116,995 of record NW_006799945.1, read on the forward strand.
GGCGTGGCCTGTTGCTGGGATGTTGGCTGTGCATGCGGTGCAGCGTCAGCTTTGGCCACTTGTGATGCTGCAGAGGCTGCCGTCTCTGCTCCAGGAGCTGCAGCCGGCTGCACAGTCTAACGCACAAACATATGTAACACGGTATGATTTGAGAAAGAACCAGGATTTTATACCAAATAGCCACAATTTTATCTACATCTTCAGATGGGATAATGAAGATGATTCATAATTTCGCAGGAAAAAAGTAGAAGAGAGTTTTCCTGAACCACTGTCTGTACCTGCTTCAGTGGAGCAGCGGCCTGATTTGCGTTGGTTTGTGTTTGAATGAACGGCTGAGCTGACGTCTGTGCCTTCTGCGACTGGAGAGCTGCAGCTGGCTGGGAGAGGTCTAAGCTGACTCCTGCAGGATGACAACACAGCACATCACTCAGCAGCATCAATCACTTTCAATTCTACATGCAAACACGCACAGTTTCATATAAAACTTAATTGAATTTACAGTAACATGAATCTTATTAAAATGCTTGAGGCTGAATAATATCATCAACTAAAAGCTCATAACTATCACCTGAAGCACTGATACAGAATTAAAAAAAGAAGCAGCCTCTTAGTTAGACTACTTTAATTTTCCAATCCATCACCGTGGGTAATCATCTGTTCCTATTCAGACCTGCTGCACTCGACATTTCCAAACACAAGCTGTAGGATTCATGCACTGATGTCATTTTTAATCAGAAAGTTTTGCTTTTCTGGTGACAGAAACAGAGTAACGGTGGAGTGAAATACGTACCCACAGACTGAGCTGCGGCACCGGAGAGATTAGCTCGCTTGCGAGGGGTGAGGGCAGCAGGCTGGATGGGTAGGATGCCAGCAGCGGGCTGGGTGTGCACGGCTTTCGGCCTCTGACGAGGGGTGATGGAGGTTTCAGTGGTGGGAATTGGATCTGTGAGTCTGACGACAAAAGGAAGCATAATTCCCTTCCCGTTAATCATGGAAAAACACTGTTAAGATAATTATTTAATGAGTATCGGGATACTGACTGTAAGTAATTAGTTCCACAAAATGTGGTGTCACTACAGCTTTAAGGGTATTACGGAGTAATGAGGTCATGCTTGCCTGGGCTTAGTCTGGCTCTTCTTTGCTGCGGCAGCCTCACTCGCTTTGATTGGCTCAGGAAGTGTGGGAGGAATCGGAGAATTCTAGTTTGTGAGGAAAAAAAGCAAATATTGAAAAGGACATGCGCATCAAATTCTGAATGAAATGCAGAAAATAAAGCTGAAATGTTGCTGCTGTGTGGACTCTTGCAGAGATTCTCTAAGATGACTGACTTGCTGACCTCAGTGGGTTTTTAAGGTCAATTATGAAAACCAAACAGCACTTAAGATTCCTCAAAAATAGAATTGAAGAAAAAAAAAAATTTTCAATAAAGCTCAAAGTTTAACTTTGCTAATGCTAATCTACAGATCACTGCAGATGGTGTTTATTCTGATGTAAATATTATAATCTAAAATTAGTTATTGGCAGAAAATCATCATGATTAACAGAAATAAAGGTGTTCTAACATCATTCTTTGTCTAATTAGTCTATATAAAGTGTTTCACTGGGCTATGGAGATACTGATGTAAAGAAACTATTCAAAAACATTCAAATTTATTGAGTGGATTAAGCAGCTACAATATTTTAGGTTGCTACACTGCTTTATTTTTAAATCAGGCAGTAGCTTTAAGCTGAATCACTTTACATTCACTGTACTGTGTACTGCCTCCTACCTTAAGTTTTTGCGTAAATAATTATCTACTTCTGTATATATCACATAATGAAAACATGACAACAGCAAACAGATTCACAAAAAGGGTTCTCCCAAACGGCGAAGATGATGTTGACATCAGACGTTGACATCTTGAGAGATGTCTTAAGACAGTAAAACTCTGCCTTCGTCTTGCTACATCTCAAACTATTTACTTCAGCTAATCTGGATTTCTACTAAGTTAAGATGCAAAGAGACCTATCTGCTGTAAATACCTTGAGATTTTTCTTTGAGTAAAAAACAATTATATTTATTTGACTATTTGACTGGGAATCTCTGTCCTCCTTCTTCTGTGGCTTTGCTTCCTGCCTTTATTATTTTGTGTACTTTGTGAAAAAGTAGGCTACTCAGCCACATAACTGGGTGTGTGTGCCACATTGTGCGTGTTAGGCCTTGTGTTGACCAGAGCCGCTGTTTTTTGTGGGCTATGCGCATCCAGTCCATGTAGCATATTTGTGTGGTTCAGGAAGTCACCATGAGGTTTGCGGTGCAACGTTGCTGTTTGTTTCTGCGTGTCAAGCGCATCCTGTGCATGTGGCTGTGTTTGTGTGGGTTAGGTACAGTGATAGTTTTGTGCATACCCTCTGATAACATCCTCCTGCTTTTAACTTTTTTTACCTCCACGTTAAAAATCCTGAATTATGCCTTTCAGACTGCCATTTCTTTCCATAATTGATCAAATAGCTACAGAGAGAGACTCACCTTCACATTCTGAACAGGGCAAGTCCGCTGAGCGAGTTTAAAAGCAAAGTAGGACACCTGATAGATATCCGGTCTTTTGTCAGGATCCGGCTCCAGCATGTAACCTAAAAAAACAAACAAAAAAAAAACACGTAATGTAGAAAAATTTTAAATCTCTGAAAATTAAACGAGAAAACACAACAAAAACATCTGGACCAAGCAGAGAGCAAAGAATATTATTTGACAGGTACTAACGAATGAGGCAGTGAAGATCGTAAGAGTAACGGGAATTATCAGGAATAGTGAAACTGCCATCACAGATGGCCACCTGGCTTTCACCAAAGGGGAGAGTGAAGAAGCACAACTTGTACAGCAGACAGCCCAGCGCCTGGAGAGAAAAACCACATGCACACCCAGTGACAAGAGAAAGGAACGGATGAGTCCAGAAACACCAAAAAGCCGAGAAAAGATTATTCAATCATTTCATAAAATTTGTAGGTTTGTAGATTTTATTGGTTTATTTATGATGGACAATAAACACAATCACATTGTGATTAAGGTGTTATCACAAAGAATATTCATCCTACTCACCCAGACATCGGCCTTTGTAGTTATAATCTTATTGTTGTAGAGGTTCACCATTTCTGGAGCACGATATGACAAAGTCGTGTACCTAAGACGAAACATTAAAAATACTAGGAATATCAGATTTTATGTGCCAAAATAAAGCAGAAACTGTAAACAGTGCTTTGACTATACACAATACAAGTCATATATTACATCAATAAAAAACTTCAGATTCTAGTTGTTCAGTTGGAGTCTGAACAATAAACAAAAAAAGTTAATTTTCTAAAAATTGGTCCCTTTAAAAATATTACAGCTTCAAACTTCAAAGGTTTTTATTTGGGTTTTCATATGATAGACCAACACTTAGTAGAATATCATTGAGAAGGGAAAGGAAATTATAGTTTTTTTTTTATATGACTTCAAAACAAAATCTAAAACAGTGCAGTTTGTTTTCAGCATCATTTGATCTGATACCCAAACATAAAATCCAATGCAAATAATTGCCTTTAGAAATCAATGAATAAATAGTAAATAGTGTGTCAGTTTATTTTATTCTCAATGCCTTTTAAAGGTTGTGTGAAAAAAACCCAACAAAACAATTGAGTTACATTATTTACAATAAGTACTCATAAAAGAAAGCTCGAGATGTTAAAAAGGCACAAACTTTTTGATTTCTTCCTCCGCTGCTGCCACTCCTTCGGTCTGCGGGTTTTGAAACCTGCTTGTGGCGCTGCCAAAGTCGCACAGCACGTAATGACCTTTGTCATGCAGGAGAATGTTCTCCACCTGTGGATGCGTGGACATTTTTTTCTGTTTTACTCAGAGATCTTCAGATAAGACTTTATTGTGGACAGTATAGTGTTTCAAAACAAAGCACTGATTTGAAGCAGCAATTAACCACCAGGCTAAGATCAGATACAATACTGATCTTATACTTTGGTAAGACGGGCATCTCAGATAACATTGAGTAAATTGTACCGATTATCTAGAGGGACCCTGGAATCTACTGACATTCAGCTGGACTGATATACAGTAAAGTAAGCATACACACACACACACACACACACACACACACACACACACACACACACGCAAAACAAGTACATTTTCTAAACCTGATAAGGAGTGATTGTTAATTTTCTTTCCAGATATAGTACATCTCTTCCAACTACTTGGAGTACTCCAAGTAGTTGAAAATCTTATAATTGTATTAATGCAATTGCTTCATTTTTAACAACATTTTTCCAACATAAAATCTTGAAAAAAATACTTAGAATATCATCGATTATAGTATTTGGAGAAAAACAGAAATGGGCCTAGAAGACTGTAATAGTTATATCTTCAAAAGATAAAGTAATCAATCACATTAAACCACTGTCACCTTCACATTACAGCACACAAGGTTGAAGCAAACCCTCCACAATTTTTTAAGTGAATTATTTTTACATTTCTACAGCAAAAAAGTCGTGTTTCCATTTTGATCAAAACTACTGAGAGACTACGATTTAAAATCAATGCAGGTACATGGCTCTAATTGCAGCAGGTGAAGTTATTTCAAGCATGCTAACAAGTTACATTGTCCTCTGCTATTAGACCAATGAATAATTAAACGAAGCTTCCTCTCACACCAACATACTTATTGCTTTTCAAAAGACGTCTCAGCAGGGTGATTCACAGAAGGAGCTGCTGCTGGGTTAACACAATTACACTGGATGTCATCTCCTTCAATATGCGGCACACAGTGGTACATTACAGGGCATTAACACGTTACAGTTCAGAGAGCCGAGATTCACTGTATTTAAGACTTCACTTTGCACGGAGCGTTTTATTCCAGGGCAGAACTGACGCAGGCTCACGCTTGTGTTAGAGTTATTAAATACTTGAAATAAAAACAAGGCTTGTTGGGAAGCAGCTAAAGATGTTACCTTGAGGTCTCTGTGGACGATCGGCGCCTTGCGCTGATGCAGGCGAGATACGGCATCGCAGGTGTCACAGAAGATCTGAAGCACCTCGGACTCCGTGAAGCCAGTTTGAAGTCTCTGATTCATCAGATTAACCACCTGCCCTCCTGTAAAATAACATTTGAAAATGTAACAAAGCCAACCATAGGAGAGTTTGCTTTAATACTTAGGCGTGTAACAGTAACAGGTTTTGCTGGACAACAAATTGCCGCAGAAATTATTGAGTAGAACAAGACTACTTTCAACTGATATAATGATAATGACATCATAATGCAAGTTTCTTCTCTTAAACTTTCATTTTGAACAGAACACACTATAACTAAAGACATTTTAAAAATCCAAAATAAAACACAACAATCAAAACAATAAATAAAACACAAATAAAAAGCACACCATAAATAAAATGGATTGTCTTTGTAAACAAACTTGGCAGAGGAGGGAAGGTCCTAATGTTGGGGGATGAACCAAGGACAGCCTGGACTCAAGGACTGGCTGTCTTTTTATATAAGCTACCTGCTCTACTGCTACTAGAGCAGTATGAGGCTAAATAAAAGGCAAGAAGACTGTAAGAAAAACTAAGAGACTGCACAAAACTGGGGTGGAGGTTCTATCAGTAAACATAGCACCATATGAGCTAGATTGGCTTTGTGAAAATCAAGACTTAAATTCAATTATGAATCTTCAAAATTAGTGTTTGCAGATTCTTTCTATCCAATCTGACAGAGCTTGAGCTATTTTGCAAACTGGCAAAATTTTACCTGTAGAGATACAGAGCTGGTACGGACATACAGGAAAAATCACAGTGAGAAGTTTTCAACAAAATAATGACTCAGGAAGCCTGAATATAAATGCATGCCAAACTTTTTGGATTTTATATCTAAAATACTTTCAAAACCTTGTAAAAATTAGCCACTTTGTGATGTTCTAGAAGCTACAATTCTAATAAAATATGTAAACTTTTTGGTTGTAAACATTTGACAAGATGCTGTACTTGTTTAACCAACATCTAAATCCACAGTTTCTCACTGATCAAGGCGTTCCAGGACAACCCTCACCTTTGCAGTAGTCCATCAGTATGAGAACCTCCCATACATCTCGGGATCCCAAAGCTGTGATACTGGAGTCCAGATAACCAACAATATTCTTGTGGCCAACGAGGTCTTTCTGCAAGAATAACAAAACAAATGCACCATCATTAATACACTACAATGCACAAAGATCACACCAAAAAAAACTCAGCAAGAATAAACTGCTTTCTATTGTCAAATATAGGAATATTACTGATGATGCAACATGAAATCATTTTCTGCAAATGCTGCAGGTTAAGTTGAATTGTCAGTACTTTATGCAATGCAGCTTGAGGCTATTCCCTACAAATGGAGCTGAAATAGGAAGCTGGAATCAGGAACCTATTAAGTAATGAAAAAAAAAATTCAAGTACTACTGCTGAAGGTGAACCACCGTCTTTGTGTGCGAGAAGAGTGCTAGTGAGAAGCAAAAGTAAGAAAGCCTGGGAGGTTAAGCAAGCAAACATGGGCCAACAACATGTATGATTCCACTGGAAGATTGTGGAGTGATAGGATCTGGCTTGTTTGTAATCTCAGCATCCATTGCTTCCTTCCTTCCTGAGTTCCTCAGCACAAAGAAGACAAAGTCTTATGCAGACTCTAAACTCAAAGAAGGCTTTCAGACTTTCCAATATCAACATTCAGTCAAACTTTTTGCCATGACATCATGGCATTAAAATTCCATAGTGCAGAAGTTAGTGCATGAGAAAACAGAAAACATTTTACTAGAGTCAGCCTGAGAGAACAGAAACAAACCGAAAAATAAGGCAAAAAAAAAAAAAAAAAAATCAAAGATAGTGCTTGTTTCTAGAGGGACACCTAAGATTATTAAATGCCAAATCTGAAAAAGGTTTATTGGTAAATTAAGTTTTCATGTGCTTTAAAAAAATTCCACACAGTTTAAGTACTTAACTAATATTACATGGATATAATCTACCTTCAACATGAAATCCTACTAGTTTCCTTTTGTGTTCTGAGGCAGAACATCTCAAAAGCCCTGATTATTGATGGTTCATGTTAGACGGATGGCTGAGTCAAGAAAACTGTCCAAGAAGTTTATGGAAGAGATTGTGACCTTGCACAAACAAGGAAAATGATACAAAAGCAAAACAAAAGCCGTGAACGTACATAAAAATACAGGCGGAGGCAAAGTTTGCAAATTTAAAGGTAAAGGAGTAAAAAGGAGGAAGGAAAGTGTCAAACGGTGCCACCAGATTCATCAGGTGGTCAAAAATGTTCAATTGAGGTTTCGATTTCCACAACAAGACACCAGAAAGAAACCAGAGAATTTGGGATTCTGTGGAGCAAAGAATCAAATCTGAGATTTTTAGGGGGCTGTTGGATTAGCGTCAAGTCTGGAGGAGGAAATATGACGTTTAAGCGAAAAAAAAAACCAAAAAAAAAAACACCGACAACCCACAGGGAAGCATGGCAGTGGCTCTGTGATGTTCTGGTGCCGTTTCACTTTCTATGACTTTGCATGTCGAAGGCAAAATTGATTCAATTAAGTGTCAGGAAATCCAGATTCTCATGCTGTTGTGCAGTTTGTGAGGAAGCTAGTGCTCTGAAAGAAAACATTGTGGAAGAGACTAGAGACGCCATCATAGTTGCTTGACTTGAGCTCAGTTGAATATCTCTGATTGGATTTGAGCAATATAGTTGTAGTTTACAAAGCCAAGAAGATTAATGAACTGAAGGACTTTACCCATGAGGATTGGGATAAAGATATTGAGGAACGATGGCAGAAGATGGTCGAATCCCATCTGCAGAAGGTCATGACATCTAAAAGGACTCCACTAGGTGTTGAAGATGTTCGAAATGGAGGGTTTAGGTAATTTTGAGACTGTATAAAACAAAAGAAGCTTTTAGAGTTTGATTTGAAGAGAGTACTTGTATGATTAGCTATGTGGAGCAGCATAAATTGTTCAAGTTTGATTTGTTTATTGCAAATGGGCAATAATTTAAAATGTTCCTACATCAAATCCACTAAAATTCTCAATCACAGGGTTCCTGCTGAGCTGCCTGTGAAAGTGCTGCTGTAAAGTTTTGCTTCCCCTCTGACAACAAAAGCCAGTCAGATGACTCAAGAAAGGAAACCACATTTGCTTTTTCCCACTGAAATAAAAACACCAGACCATTTTTCTTTTATAAATTTGTATTAAATATTTGTGTTCATACCATGACACCGGTTGTGTTGTTTTTTTGTTTTGTTTTGTTTTTTCCAAAATCAAGGTTATCATAGTGTGAAAATTAAATACCAGTAAATTTTTATTCGTCCTGTTTGTACTAAATTCAGCGCCTTGCTCGAGGAAGGCATCCTGTGAGTGTTTCTCTCTCTAAATACTTTTGTTTTTCCTGTCGCTCTCACACGTGGTTTTACCAGAACCACTAAAAGCAGAGCATGAGAACAAACAATGAAGACGTTTATCCAAAACCACTCACCATAATCTGAATCTCCTGTTTGCACACCTGCAGATCATGCTCATTGTTGACGTACATCCTCTTCAGGGCACAACGCACCCCTTGGTTTGTTTTCACCAGGAACACAATAGCAAAGCCACCTAAGATAAACGAAAAAAGAAGAGTTGTCACATTAAACTGCCAACCAGATATGATAACAAGCAGACGGAAATCATTAGCGTTAAGTACAGATGTAAAATTCAGAGTAGATTTACAAAGTGCTCAACTCCACAATGACGCTGCACATCAAAGCTTTCAGAGCGCATCTTTGTTGTGGCAGATGAGCCTTTTTTTTTTGCCTCATTACATCAAACAACTGCCAGAGTTTGTCCTTTACATCAGAACGGAGGATCAGGACCACATGGTGCTGCCTTATAGCGTTATCTATTAGTCATGTCGTTGCTGGAGGGTTAAAGTAGAGGCCTACAGTGAGGCCCAACCATCTGGTACGGCTCAGGCCGCATATTCGTTCTGCTGAGTTTAGCTGCGACACTGTCATCAATTTCAGACAGATACTGCAAATCTGCGTGGAGCATCTCAGATGACGGACGAGGATATAAATAAGATTGTGATGCACATAATAAGGTAAACAAATACATTCTGATTAGCTCGGCTGACTCATATCATAAGAACCTTGAAAAATTGTTTTCAAATGCTTGATTAGATGGAGCACAGACACACCACTCTAAAACAGGAAAAGGTGTTTGGTTCATAAAAAAAAAAGAGAAATTTCAAATGTTTAAGTTTACGATGCCAACTTTACCTCTAGATCACATTTACAAGAAACAAAAGTTGACTTCACAATTTAGCCAAACAAAATTAATAAAAATAACTATAAAACAATAGATCAAACACCATTTTAAAAACACTATCAAGGGGCTTCATAAAACAACCGAGTTAAATGCAAATTTATGGCCTCAGAAGTAGGAATATGTAGACGGGTGCACAATGTTCGACAGCATCAAATTTAGTGCATGTTTCCTCTATGCAATTGATTCCCTGAGGGCACATTAGTTCTTTTCTTGCTTTCTTGCATTTACAAAGACTCAACAATTAAACTACTTGGGGGTGTGGAGGGGGTGTTATCCTTCCAGCTCCATACAAGCGTCCACAGTCCAGCATCAGCATTTTCACCTCATGACTCTAGGTTGTAATTTGCTTACCGCTGCTTGTTAGAGTGAAAATGACAGAATCTACTGTAAACATTCATTTTGAGAGCATAAAGCAACTGCCTGGCGCCTGCTAGTAGCCATCTTTGAACCATAATAGCAGAGTACAGATAAGAGAAACGGTGCAGAACTTTGTTTTTATATACTTAGGTGCAATAAATTTAAAATTTTGTGATGCCTGTGTGGGAGACACAGTTATGTTTTAGTGGTGTTAAGGTTAAGGTAAGTGTCTCAGAAGGAGAAAAATACACCACCCCCTATCAGGCTTTCTGCTCAGGGCGGCAGGGCATGAGGGGCGGCATGAAGCAAACAAACAAACAAACAAAAAAAAATGCTTCTTACTCCCTGAATGATTGTTTTCCATCACCAGATGCAATAATCTGACTGCTAAAGACATAAAGTCACTTTGGTGGGGAGTTAACGTCTGGGTTTTGTTTTGATGAGCCAAGAATGAATCATCTATTATTCAATATCTTAAATATTTTAGATTATTAAGTTTTTCTGTCTTTTTTTTTCAGAATTGGGGATATCAGGGTTACAATTCACAAAATACCACCCCTGATTCACCAGCTATGACGGGAAAAAATGAAAGAAAAGAGTTTAAAAAAAAGAGTGGTGTGCTTGATGAGTTGATGTGGTCTGTGCACTCTCCTCCTCACCTTCAGCAATGATCTCCTCAACTGTGACTTGGTGCCGCCCGACAGTGAAGGCTCTGCCAATGAAATTTCCTCCGGCGTGACTGGACCCAGAGCTGCTGCCCCCTCCTCCTCCAGAACCAGGCCCGGAGCTCACCAACTCCCGACGGGAATCAAAGAACTTCCTCATGATGTCGAAATGACAGCAGGGAAGATGTGGTTCTCGCCCTCTTCACGCTGTGATGTGCTGGCTTATTGCAGTGATATATTATATCCCCGGGTCCTTGTGTAAACTTATCCAGAGTCTATTCTGATGCCTCAAAAATATGCGAGTAATACCGCTTTCACTTGTGGTGATGATGTGAGATTCTTTTAGGGGAAATTTCCCATTTGCTTGCCAACACAAGCCAGTTGGTGATAACTATAGAGCGGCTAGCAGTTATGTAAGTGTATTACACCGCCCAGGAGGTTAAAGCATCTCCGGAAAAGTGCTCCTCTTACCAGCCAGCCAGCTGTTCATGGTCGGCTGCGGCTGCTGAGGAAAAATAGGTCCATCTCCATCTCGTCCAGCCGTTACCAAGCTAGCTAAGTGCTAGCTGCTAAGGCGCTATGACATTTCGTGTAAGGTTATCCAGGTTATCCTCTGAAGAAAATGTCTTCAAACGCGATGTATCCTTCGAGTAACTGCGACAGCGCTGCCCAAAAACCTGTTTCCATCCTTCAGGAAAGTGCAGCGACCGTTTGTTGCCTCATAGCTTACTCTCTGTGGGGCTATTTAATTTCTTCCATTTGTGTGTGTGTGTGTGTGTGTGTGTGTCTGTGTGTGTATATATAAATATATATATAAAAACTATATGGTTTCCGTTCGCTGACGCCTTCAGCGCAGGGCAGCCCCCAATAAGCGTCGAGTTGATAGGAGACGAGTCTGCGTCCGTTGCAAGTGTGTAAGCACTGCGTCTGTCATCCGCTAAAACGGTACCGACTGAGGTTTCGACACAACCGTCTAATCTCTGCAGCCACAGCAATCTTTGGCTGCCAGCATTATCGCAACATCCTAGCTGTTGCTGTTGACGCACACGGTGACTTGTGGGTACTGTAGTTCAGAGAGCCCCGCCGCCCTTTCGTGCTTGTGTGCTGCCGTGTGAGGTCATTTGCTGCGTTCACGTCACGTGGAGATATTCACTGTTGGATTATGGAACAACAAGCCCCCCAGGTGTTAATGTACAAATACCTGCCCTATATTTCCTGATTGATAATGACATGATGAAAAGTAATATATTTCATTAAATGCATTCATGTTTTCTAGACATTTCTTTATTTTACTATTACTTACTATCTGGAGTGGTAGGTAGTAACTAAATTTACTTAA